>NC_135850.1:5800000-6400000 GCF_029677425.1 Wolffia australiana
GAGTTTCCCATCATTATCTATCCATTTCCCCTTTGAATCTATCACTTTCTCACTCTAAATATCTGTTCTCTCTATTTTATCTCTCTAGAATTGACTCATTCACACTCTAGAACTGATGCATATATTCAGTAAAATTCTCCTCCATTTTGTTCCCCAAAAATCTCTAATTTATTCCCCCAAAATTTCATTAAAAGTCTCCACCATTTTGACCTTCAAATTACATTTCAAACTCCTCCTACACCATTTATTCACTTTCTCTCTCTACCTCCTCATTTTAACCATTTTATCTCTCTAGACCCATTCTTATCTCTCTCTAGACATTCCATCATCTCTCCCCTTCGTCTCGTAAAATGGCGATCGAGCTTTTGTCAAGATTTGGTATTGTGGACTCTTTGATGTATTTTATCAAACATGTGCATGAGATCAAGAGATTTCCTCAGTTTATCATCTTTCTAAGATAATTTAATATATAAAATATATAAAAGTCTATATATTGATATATATATATATATATATATATATATATATATGATGGCGAGGACGCCAATGCATCAGCCTGAGACACGTCACCGCAGGCAGTCGGGGTCAACACAGACGTTACGGATCCAAAGATGAAGTCAACAGAAGTCAACCCACCTCGGTCAACAGGAGTCAACGAAGAAGTCAACACGCCACACCCGCCGTCCGCCACGTCACCACCCGCGCACGTCTCCACGCGCGTCATGACACGACGCCAAAGGCAGATCCACAACTGCCCTTTGGCGTGACGTGATGCACGTTTTCCCTTGCGTCTTATTTTCTAGTTATTTTCTCTTTCCTCCAAGGCCTATATAAGGTCATTTGTTTCAAGAACTCATTAGGCAATCATAATTCAAGAATTGAGTTTTCTTTCTAACTCTTCTTGGAGGATTGCCCTACCCCTCATCTTGCCCTAACCTTCCCGCCGCTGCCTGCGTCGCCGCCGCCGTCATCGCCGCCGCCGCCGCCCGCCGCCGCTGCCGCGCCGTCGTCATCACCGCCGCAAGCGCAGCGCGTCACACGCGACCGCCGACGCCACCGCGTGCCATCCCGCAGCGCGCCGTGCGCCTCACGCGCCGCTCGCGCGGCGCTGCGCCGTCGGCGGCGCCTCAAGCCGCGCAGCGCGCTGGTGCGCTCGCCGCACTCCGCGCACTCCGCGCTGCAGACGCTCCGGCGCTCCGCTCGCGCGCTGCTCGTGCTGCTCCGCGCTCCGCTCGCGCGCACTTTCGCGGCCGCGCGGGAGTTCGTCGCGCCCGACCCGGCGTCCCCGCTTCATAACGTCAACCAGAGGGCCGGACAACGCCCGGAGCGCCCGTTCCAGTATCACGCCGCCTTCGTCGCCACGAGCAGAATTACCTGCAGCCTCTACACGCACTACGGTGCTGAGGTATACCTGAACCCTGTGGTGTCGACGTGTTCTCCGCTCAGTATTTTCTCGGGAAGTTTCCACCGCCGTCAGAATTAGACTTGGATTTCCTCTTCTTCTCTCCTTTTCTCGAGTGTTTCTTCGCGACGTGAATTCGAGGTATTGATTTCGGTGCTTAGGCATCGTCGCGGTGGGGGAAGACAGTACTCCCGCCCTCGATAAGGGTCGGAGCTGCACCACCAGATTTCATCGGTTTTAAGTCCGAGAATCGACCGTGATTTCTGTGGATTGTTTTATCCCTTACCCATTCCTACCCATAGCCTCGTCATCCGCCCTAAATCGTTCATCCCATAGTCGTCCTATGTCAAAATATATATATTTATATATATACACACACACACACACACACAAAAATCAGATCTCGGCCACTTTCGGGCATTCTCTCGAACACCTCTCGGCTGTCGAAAGAACCACCCTTATTTCTCCCGAACACCCTTATTTATAAAATAGTTAATATAATATATATTATATTATATTAACTATTTTATAAATACAACATCTATATAAATGTATTCTACTATTATAATTGACCTATTAAATCATATATATCCATTCTGTATACTCCTATGAGTCTATGTATCTTTTCTTAATCTCTGTATATCTATCTGGCTAATTAAGCTAATTAATTATAATATAAACTAGATAATCCCTATTATCTTATACAATTATCTTCATCTTAAATTTAAACTCTTAGCAGATATAAACATCGCTCTAGCTCACTTATATACACCTAATTAAACACTCAAACCCTATCTATCATATTCTTACTCCCATTCTTCTTTCTTCCTTTTAGCTCTTATTACAATAATTATTCTTATTTATTGACTATTTAAATATTATTACTATAACCTCTTATACTCATCTATCTCAAATATTAATAACTATTATACTTAGAATCGACTAATACTCACATACAACTTACTAATTATTAACCCCCTATCATCTATTCATAAAAAATACTATTCTATATATCTTAATAAACTTCTGTACTTATTCTATTACTTGTATTAACATTACTCATAACTCTTACTCCATCTCTCACTTCGTTATTATTTCTAGTATCCATAGTATATATATATATATATATATATATATATATATACTATCTGATATTCTCTCAGATCTAGTTCTCTTGTTCACCTAGTATTCCCTCTACTTACGAACTACTTGTTCCTTCTTACATTTACCATCTTGAATACCTTTATTACTGCTCATTACTATGACTCAATTATTAAATACACCTCTAACGGCTGGCCCCCAGGGAGACGACCTTACTCTAGCTATACATCTGAGTGAGTTTTTTATATTTTAATCACATTTATTTATTTTAGGCAAATTAAAATTACAATGACATTAAAATTAGTACTCAACTTAGTGAGTATTTGTGTGAGAATTCTTGGGAGGGTTTTTGTGAAGCTTCGGACCTTTTTCTGCCTTGGAATCCCTTCCATTCTTACAGTAGATATCATTTGCTTCTTAATTTAGTGTGATTCAATCTTCTCATTACAAAAAATCCAACAATCACTCTCGTGATGTAACACGATGGTCGTGAATCGACAATTTGTGTTATGTCACAGAGGACAATCACTAATGCGATGTTAATGAGGTGAAATGATGAGTAGGTTTAGAGAATTAACGAGAAGTACGACAGTAGTCAGAAGATCCGAGGCGTGACCGATCGACAACACAGATGGGTTATGTCACGAGCAAGCTTCCAATGACCCGTGTGAGCAAATCGAAAGATGATGAGTGGGGAACGATCCCGTCCAAGAGCGTCCACACCGTCAAAAAAAGTTCTCACGCAAATATGGTAGCTAATTCTAAAACAAGTAGAATTTCACTCGAGTAGAGGAGTAGTCCAAACCAATATTGAGAGAGATAATAATACTGAAGGAGAGAGGAAATGACCTGAAGATGTCGCTCGTGCTTGAAAATACCGTGGTGTTCACGGTAGTACAAAGAAATCAGACACCCGTAGATCTTCGAGACAAGAAGATGCGATGGACGTGATTCCGGTGCTCTATTGTGTAAACAGCTCTTTAGCAGCTTGGACTTCAAAACTCCTCGTATGGGTTCCAATCGTGGGCTAAGCAGGGGAAGCTAAGCTGCTCTTCGATGGCAGGAGTCTCTGGTGACAAAACTCGTCGTAAGGAGCATCAGGTTCTGCTGCAGAATTAGCAAGTTGGGAATCGATAATGTCCGTTGAGATTCAGATGGTGGTCTGATAGAGTTCCCCACACAACAAGGAAGTCGATCAAAAGAAGGGGGGGGGGGTTGGGTCCCTCGCTGTCGTTCCCGAGTCGATCACGTCCACAATAGGATAATTCAAACCGTCATAAGATGGATGGAAACTTGGCCGGCGAGTGGAGATACGGCAAGCACAATCGTCGGGGATAGGAATATGCAATTCGGATGCACCCGCGGAGATCAAACGGTGTTGGTCGCCGTGACAGTTTTGAATCAGGGAATCGTCGCAGTCGAGGGGAAAACATGAATGCGTTCCGTGACGAATGTGGAGGGAAAATCAAGGCCGGAGCGGAATAAAGAGAGGAACGACCACACCGGCGATCGACGGGAAGAACTTTGGGGCGATTTATATCAATCACAGGTGGCTCAGATGCCCAGGTTCATGCCGACAAGCAATGGGGAGGATTCAGGTCAAGATTTCATCGATTCTGGCCTCTGATGACAGTCGAGAACAGAAGAATCACTATGGCATCGAAGGGAAATCTTCCTTGAAGATAACGACAGAAGAATTCTAGAAACACAGCTGCACGGGAGCTTCTTCTAGTCGTCGATCAATTCTTCTTTGATGCAAAAGAAGAAGGTGCAAGGAACAGGAGAATTCCAGGAGAACGCTGACGGGACTCCTCTAAATCGAGAAACAATTTCAAAGATAATTGCAAATTCCAAGTCGATTCTGAATCTCTAGACCACACATTCTTCCGTCTTGAACCTAATTCCACACTTCTTATTCTTCAGAAACAAAGTAGAACGATGAACAACATAAAATAACTGCCAATGAATAAAATGAGATCTGGATTTTCAAAGACACAAGCTTGACATCCCACGTCATCTTCTCCCCCTCTTATAAAAGGAAAGTGCCAGTTGTGGGTGGCCTAATTGGGTCCCCTTTTAAGGAGAAGGCTTCTTGGGCTTTCCCCTTAGGGGGAAAAGAAGCCCAACATGTATTTCCTCCCCCTAAAGATCATAACAAATTTTATCAAAATAAACAATGTACGAGGGGGAGGCCGTTACTCATGCAGGGGGGGCCTCCCTATAGTCCAAAGATGATGAAAAAGAAGAGAAGAACATAAAGACACACGACACGAAGTGTGACGACGACGCCGCTTCTCAAACCTGATAGTGGAACTTGTAGATTCTTGACGTCGGCTCGGGCTCCGCGATGTGCTGGCGACGGGTCAGGGCGCGATCGACTGGATGGTCCTCCATCATCTCTTATCTCATTTCCCATCGTTTCTCTTTGAATAGTAATTTCTATCGCCAAACTCACTTCAAAAACACTTAAATCATCGCCTCTTATACATAATTATATAATAATTGTATCTCCATATTCTCTACCATCCTCTCATTTTTCCACAATTTCTTATCTCTCCCCTATAATCACCTTCCTATAATTATAAATATTTTTCCCTCATCACATATAAATCACATAGTCTCATAACCTAGACTCCTTGAGGATCGACCTTGCATACATAAATTGCATGACACTTGAATCACAACAATGATATAATTATAACACCTAAACTTTGAGGCCATCATCCACCGACTCTAACATGAACCCACATTTTTCAATTTTATATAATTCCTCGAAATTTAAACTGATGAATTTTTTCGAGCTGACACTCATTCCTTTCATCTCATTCCTTACAGTTTCACCTATATGTCCATGTCCCCCTGCACATTTTTTAGAACTTTTTCAGTTATTAATGCCATAATGGAATCATTTCAGATAACAAGTAGTGCTAATAATTGCCAAAATAATTGATTGGTCATCATTCAAAAAAAGTGAACGGCAACGTGAGACAGGGAGAAAAATATGATCAATAACCCTAAAAGGATTCTATAAAATAATGTCCAATTCATAAAAATATAAACTATGTATTCTAAAATAAGAAAATGATATTTCTATCCATCAAATGTCAGAATATTCAAGAAAATATATTCAACTTACAAAATTAATTTATTTATGCATATAACAAGGAAAAATACATGAAAATAGATATTAATGATATAAAAAATCTACAAAATAAATCACTTTAATTATGTATTTAAATATTTTTTTGATAGCATAAATAAAAAATAAAGCTAGTTGTTATCAGGGCTCTTAAAATAGCGAAAAATTGGGAATTGAGGGAAATGAGTGAGTTTTTATTAGTTGGGGGCTCATCCTAATACATGACCAAGGGCTAGCACTTTAATTGTTAAAAAACGATGATAGATAGATAAAAATAAGACATAAAATGTTGGGGCATCCTGAAGTGCCACCAAATGCATGATCCTCCCTTAAGTTTTTTATAACTTTTAGGAATGCCATGAAAACCACAATTCATGCTAATGCCATTGGCCTTTTAAGATACAATGATGCCCTAAGCTACAGCTGTTGAGTGCTGAGGTGATGCCTGACAAGATTCTTAATTTATTTTCAATAGAGAAGATAATAAAAACTGTAACAGCCTTTTACAATAATTGAGACCATGATGATTGAGTCACCTTTTCACAGATAGGATTCACAATTTCTCAGTTCCTTACGGTCATGCAGAGATGTTCAAGTGTCCAGCCTTTAAATTTATCCATGCAGTTCTCAACATATTGAATCTGTTCCCTCATTATGATCAATGAGAATGAAAGAGAACAGTGAGACAGGGGGGAGAATGAAGCAGAAAGACACAGATGGGAGGAGGAAGAGTTAGAAAAATGGGAGATGGTGAGAGGGAGATAATGAGTGAGCAAGGAATGAGAGATTCATGGAGATAGAGGGTGACAAAGCAAGCCATTATGATATTTTAATAGATATGCATAGTAAGAGAATGCAAGAAATGAATCAAATATGGAGATGGAGAAAGGATGAGAAAATTAGAGAGTGAGAATGCAAGAACGAAGGGGAGATTGAGAGAGATAGAGAGCGAGAGAACAAGAGATTGAGATGTGGAGGGAGATAGAGTGTGAGACAACAAGAAAATGAGAGATTGAGAGATTAAGAGAGACAAAGAGTGAGAGAATGAGAGGATGAGATACTGAGAAAGATTAGGGAATCAAATAAGAAGCGATTGTAAGATTCAGAGAGATGTAGAGTGAGAGAATGATATTTTGGAAGACTGAGAGAGCTATTGGGTGAGAATGACAGAAATGATGAGAGATTGAGAGAGTGACAATGTGAAAATGTAAGAGAGATACAGTTAGAGAGGAGGAGATAATGAGAGGGAAAGGCACTTGGGGGAACATGAAGTTTTAGAATGTGAAAGATAGAGAGAGGGAAATAGCCAGAGATTGAGGAATATTGATAGATAGAGAGGGAGAGAGCGTGCAATGATGAGAGATCGAGAGAGATAGGGAGGGAGAGAGTGAGAAATCCAGAGTAAGAGGAGATAATAATATTAATAAAATAATTATTATTGCTATCAATCTTTGGTCCAGTTTGATGTGAGGACCAATACTGGACTATGACATCTGGTCAGCCTTACAAATGTGGACTGCCTGTCTGGTTCGCTCCAGCTTTACTCAGCTTTGGTCCGATAGTGACATTTCCTACTCATATCATTCTTGAAATGTGTTTTTTTACTCCCAGTGTTTAATATTTTCAATTTTATTTCTTCCATTTTTTATATAAGCATCTGCATTTTATAGTACAAAATTGTTTCTTCCAATGGTATTTTTACCCCAATCACAAGTTCATATACTCTTCAACCATTTCTCTTCCTTGATAAACTATATTAAAACCTTCGATTGAGTACCTTATAAGAGTTGCTCCTATTTATTAGGCCTGAGTTAATATCTTACTTTAGAAATATAGGGATAAGTTTCACGGATTAATTGTATTATAATTTGAGATGTTTTGATTGCCTTGTAAAGGGGAGGGACCTTGTATAGACTAAGTTGCTGACCTCTATGGATTTCTACTAAATACGAAGTAACCATCATAAAATTTTCTCCTAAATATATATTTTTCCTTTTATGATAAGGTCATAGGTTTTAGAATCTATGACCTTGCACAAAGGCATAACAAATCTATGTCAGAAGAATCCTGAAAGATGAATGTATGCTAGTCAGGTTCTACTTCCTTTTGATGTTTGGAAATCTCCGTAATATTTGAATTAGTTGATAAATTTTGTCGCCATGATTGGTGATTTGAGTTGTGTTTGGATTCTGGAATAGAATGAGTGGAATCAAACCTCTGGAATGAAAAATCTGGTTGAGTAGCACTGAGAGGAAAGGGCACCCAAGGAAAGTAAGAGAAAGAAGGATTGTCACTCCTCAATAAAATTTCACGGATATTTTTTATTTGGTATTTATATGCTTTTAAAATAGTGCCATTATTCATAAAACCCTAGTACTTCATGTCCTCCACCATTGTATAAAGACCTCCATATTTATCATCCAAATAAGTCTTTTATATCTAATCTAATTAAATATATTTAATAAAAACATGGACGGATTAATCTTAAATCAATTTATGATAAGTGATAGGTTGAGTCTCAATAGGTGAGCTCCAAAGCTACAATGCATTCTGAAGAAGGTAAAAATGACTTCATCCACTCTTTCATGGAACCTTTTCTGTCACCACTTATTGTGTGATATTCCTATAATATCTTAAAGAATTGATTAACTATCAAACTTTAAATGCTCATATTAGTTGGTACTAATTCATTGGAAAACTATCAGAAAATACTTTATCTGATATTTATACTGCCTTGGCCAAGGAGTTCATGTCATTATAAATATCTTTTTAAAGTCATTCTCCTTTAGAACTACAGGTTGGAGACCCCCATCTTGACTGCACAATCATCCTGATCTACTTGTTTATGGATCCATGCTAAGATTGTTTGGAATCTCCTCTTTAGGACTCATGGGTCATAGAAGGCAAACACAACCATGCACCCAAGATATGTCCTTGGTCTATGTCTAAGGACCACGTACACAATGATGGCATGAGTTGACTTGGTTGAGATTTAAGTTTATAACCATCCAGGGATTCATTTTTATCAGTTCAATGAACATTTTCTCTAAAGAGAACCCACTACCTCTCTTTAGTTTACCCAGATAAATTGTTATGAGATCAACCATTCTCATCATATAAGGAACATATTATCATATTTGAATATTTTGATGTCCTTCTCAAATATCCCATGAATAGGTATGTTCAGGATATGTGTTTAAAGATAAGATATCACCAAAGTATGACCTCATAATAATGCACTTATCATTGTAGATATTAATATATATCATTTTAAGCATCCTGCATCCATTATTTAGATGAAGAAATTATCAATGATACATGATTTGTGCTATCAATTTTAGTGATGCTCAAAGCATGTTGAGCTAATGGCTTCGTGTATAAAGCTTCAATGTAATTGATTAATGGAACTTTTTTCATCATGATATCTCATGAAAAAATGATCTTCCAAATCCTATCAAAGTGCTTTAAAAATTCTTTAAAATCTAATAAGACTATGGTTTTTTCACTCATATAATGTTACTCAACAAATAAATTTTTTTTAAGATCAAATGTTTGAAGTTATTATGCTTTCAACATTTCCCATTTTATACACTTACATTGAATGTGAATATGAATCCAAAGTAGAATTTACACTAGTTGCGGGTGAATTTCAAATTTGTGTAACCGTCGAGTTTCATTTCTTCTCCTCCATAAACTATTGATATATCCTTCATGAAAATCTTCAGTACTTAAGATTGCATCTTACATCCCTCTTGCAATCTTCTACTAGATCATGTCAGAGTCTGCTCATGACACTTGGAGCATATGACATATTATGCCTTGTATCTAGCTTAGAGCACATGATGAATTCAACTACCAAGGCACAATGGATTTTTTATCTTTGCCCTCTCTTTAAGAGTATTCTCTGAATGCTCCTCAGATATCTGAAATACATGTGTGCTCAGTCTGTGACCTCCTTTAGAGTTCGCCCTCCCAAACATTTTGTGGGTAATTTCTATGTACATGGATTTGAAAATCCTAACAACCTCTTTGATCCTCCTCTCTCTCTATGTATATTATAGACACATAAGTTGCTTCCCCCAACTTCCTGACAGAGATGTTCAACGACAACCATGCATTTACGGATGATATTATTAAATCAGTCTTGATGAGAAAAATCATACCTATGTAACATATTATGACATTAATCATAATCCCATAGGTCTTTATGTGTACATACAGAACTCATTGCATTAATGAGAGTCATAATATTTGATCGCTTAGCCAAAGATCTCTATCCAAATTGTCCCTGAATTGACAGGGTTGATTCAGCTCAGACAGCATTAACTCAAACTCTAAAAGATGTGGGAGTATAGATCTCTTAGGAATCTAAATGATTTGCGTTATCCAATTGTGATTGGATGAATGACATTTACTTCACTCCTAACTCATTTGTTTAAGTCAGATGTATATTTTATAGCATCTATTTATTTTTATTTGAGTATCAGGAATTTCTGGTCTTATATATTTGAGTATCGTGTTGCATCAGGTCAACATGCTATTGCAGCAGCTCAAACGAGTCAAAGAGCAGGTATTGATCATTGAATTGGAGGGTTAACTAAGATAATATTGGATTAAATCAAACTATATAAGATGTTGGGTCTTGGCCCATGGTGTTCTCAATCATTGAAGAATTGTAAGATTCTTGATCCCTGGATTTATTGGTGTCTATTAGAAAGGTCTGAAACATTTTCATTTTACCTGATACTAAACTACAGATTTTTTGAACTTGAAACAATACACACGAAGTTAGAGGGAGTGGTTATTGAGCGTGCACCCATTTGTTGATTGCTTACAATGGAGGGACTGATCGAACTTTAAATGAATGGCTCTTCTGCAAAAAGAATACATTAAGCAGTTGATATCTGGCTTTGATCCTTTAGTTTTTCATCTGCATTTGGGTCAGTGTTTTATTTATAATTCATTTAAAAATTATTTCAAATAAACAGATTACAGCCCATTCAGATGAGCATCGCCAAATTCTGTGTCTTGTGTATTTGTGACAGTTCTCACACGTCACTTTTTTGAAATTTGATCTGATTTTTCTGTGTTTCTTAATGTGTTGATTCATTTTTGAAGAATAAAAGTTAACTCATCATACATAGGAGGTCCCTTAGGTTAGAATTGGTCTCCTGTGACATCCTCGTATCTTGTATATCATAAAGGGGCAGAAAATACATGCAAAACCATAATGGTATATATAAAACAATTATCCACTACTTCTACCCGAATATGAAAAATTGAGTTACCATCCTTAAGAGCATGCTGTCGCCTGGGGACGGGGTAACATGTTTGTGAAATGGAGATTCATTGAGTCATACAAATAAAAGATTACCATCGTAATATATTTGCACTAGTAAAGGTTGCTAGTGTAATTCTTATTTTGAATAATAATACTAGGGATTAAGCAAATCATGATCAATGACATTGGGAATTTCATGGGTCCCCCGCCTATATAGGGAATGTGGGAAATAAGGGGCTTGACTTGACAACCCCCAAATGAAGGGGGTGCACAAGAAACCAAAGTGTGCCCCCTTCTCTTGTCATTTCTGTTAGGAGGGGCCAATGTTGGCCCATTTCCTTGGTTATTTAAAGGAGTTTCACCCCTTCTAAACCCTATTTGAACTAAAGCCGACAAGGTATTTCTTCCCTTTATTCTTCTTGTATCTATTCCTCTCTACCTTGGTTGATTCTCCCTTCTGGATTATTCCTTGCCGATTAATCCCTTGTATAGAGGATCTCCTCTACTATGCAGGATACATATAAAAATGGGTTTCACCCTTTTGTATACTTCAAATTACAGTCGACAAGATTTTTATTTTTATTTTTTATTCCTCTCTCTCTCCTTCTCTACCTTGATTGATTCTCCCATCTGGATTATTTCTTGATGATTACTCTGTCATCTTGGAGTTCAAGGTAGAGCTGCTTTACTACACGAGAAATAAAAGCACACCCCCCCTCTTATCGTTTGTGTTATGAATAGCTAATAAGGGCCCATTTCTTTGATTATTTAAAGGGGTTTCACACCCTCCTAAACATTGTTTAGAAGTGCAACCACTAGGGCGTTTCTTCCCTTGTTTATTTTTCTTGTCTCTCTTCCTCTATACCTAGGTTGATCCTCCCTTCTGGATTCTTTTTTGGTGAATATTTTATTGTGAGCTCTTCTACGGCAGCACATGGCTAACCTACACTCAGCAGTGGATACCTTCAACATTAAAATCACACTAATGAGGTATGGAGGTTTATTATCTATCTAAATATGCTGTCATCTACACTCAGCGGTGGATACCCGAAACAACTAATGAGGTATGGAGATGTTCTAGATTTTACGATATCATCCTTGGATTTGGTTCAATGAATAAAGATTACACCCTAGTCATAGAGAATGGTTCAACATATTTGTGCCTCACAAGTTGGATTCCAAGGATTTAAGTTGGAGGACCCAAAGACTTTATGGCAAACTCAAAGTGATGATGTGGAATGAGATGTGCGATTGTAGATGAATTTGGTGATACTATTTAGGTATAATTTACATATATTGGAATGAAAATGGGATCACATTGTAATTTTAAAAATAAGGATGCATCTGTTTTGGACCCTATAAAGCTGAGAAAGAAAAGACATGAGGTTAGTTTTGTAAACCAAGTGCGAGGGAACTGTTTAAGTCCATGTAATATTTATCTTAACTTGCAAACATGATTTGGAAAGGATTTATTTTTGATTTCAGGTGGTTGCTCCATATAGGTTGTTTCTTAAAAATACCATGTAAAAATGTATTTGATACATCTAATTGATGTATCTTCCAATGGTGGTAGCAGCTAAGGAAAGTAGGAAGCGAATAGTAGTGTGTTTTATAAATGGACTAATGTTTCAGTATTTTCAAAGCCTTCATGCTGATTACAGAAATTTTCTACAAATCTAGTTTGTATTTTTCAGTAGGTCCTGTAGCTTTATATTTCAATTTGTAGACCCATTTGGAACCAATAGCGAGAAAGTTGGGATTCCTTGGAGCTAAGATCCATGTATTGTTGATCATAGAGGCTCTATACTCAGTCATGACTTACATCCATTTAGTGCTATAAGTCCATGTGGCATGTGATGTTTTACCGAGCAAACTTGGGTCATATTGAAGGAGATTCTGGAGGTTTAATGCAGTGATGGGAAGTTTATCATGCTGGATATAAATATCTTGAAGATTTTTACTCTTCAAGAAAACTCCTGGTTCAGGTGTATGTTTGAGTGTGGGAATGATATCTGTATGTGTGTCTAGCAGATAATCAGATCAAATCTTTGCAAATTGTTGGGTGATACAGTTCTGAGTGTTGGAGATAGGGACTCATCATCAATAGTGTGGTCCGTTCTAGTGCATTTAGCATGGGCAATGGACTCATAGGATCCATGAATGTCAAGGGTTTTGTGGAAGATAATGATATTATTTGGATGTAACCTGAGTAAACCATTGTGATTTGGATTTGGTGTGACTGAAAAAGTAAATGAATATTCATAAAAGATAAAATGTGGAGAGATAAAAAAAATTACCTACGTGCAATGAGCAGCATCTGTAACCCGGTGCATAGAGTTGTAGTCCAAAAACACATACTTCTCTGATTTTATTTCAAGTTTTTTATGAGAGTACGGTCATAGATACAAATATCAAAGACAGTGAAAGATTATTAAGGAGTAATCTGGTTATGTTTTGAATTGGAAAGTTGAGGATGTCCAAGCCTGAGTTGCCAGACTTGGCTGATGCCTTTTCTCCAAGAAATGTGGTTTTGCTTGGAAGCTGTGGCTTTAGCTAGTAAAGATCATTTTTAAATATTCCTTGAAGAAGTATTGGATGCATTTCTTTGTCCTTTAAAAGATAATAAATATTATGAAATTAAACATAATAATAATTGCTAGTGGTAACATTATGAAGAAACAATAATTTTGGGTGCTTTCAGTCACATGTAAAATATGCTTTAGGTAAAAAGCTATACTAGATGTTGAAATTTTTTGAAGAGTGTATAAATAAGATTTTGAAACCTGTTCCATTACTGATTTTTGTTTAGTGTTTAACAAAAGCATTTGATCAAAGGTAATGTGATAAGTTGCCCTAGTTCAGGATACCAGGCTTGATTTGTTGTTGATGCTGGAATGTAGGCTTGGGCTGGTGGTGAGTTACTGTTAGTTGGATTCCAATGGTGGTTTTTTTTCCACAGCTCAGGGCATTCTTTCGGCCTAAGTCTGAATTGTGAGAACAGTTGACATTTTGGATGAAATCTTAGGTACCTTCCTTTTCCTCATCCTTGATTTTGGTAGAAGCCTCTGTTTTCACTATAATCTTTCCTTTGAACGTAGTTTGATGATCGATATCAATGTTGCGCTTCTATTGATGGTGCTTGGTCCTTGTTTTCTGTAGGAGAGAAGGGAGTTTCTTATTATTCTTGAGTAAACATAATAAATGAGGCATGACTTTTGGTATTGGTCATGATTTCATCAAATGTTAGATGTCCAATGTTGGCATTGATATTAACAGCAAATTTTGTATTAGCAGAACCAAGCACCCTCAAGGAAGTGATTCTATGGATGATGCATTGACTGATTATCCAACCAATTCTAAAGATTCAACTACTGGCCTGAAATATCTTATATACTAATCAATGCTCATTAATCCTTTCTTCATGTTGTGATTAAGTCATTTAAGATCCATCATGCAGATTTCATTCCATCCAGCGAATACGTTCTCTAGCTTCTCCCAAGCTTCACATGTTGATTTTGCCTTAATACTATGATGAATGACAGATTCTGAAAGGTTTGATGGAGAAATCCAAAGACATGTTGATCTATTCTCCACCATTTCTTGAACTTAGGGCTCTCAGTTGTGTTTCCTGGTGATCTGAAATGGAGACTGAAGGAGGGGAATCTTCTATGAATTTCATTAGATCATACCTCTTAAGAAGAGGCAGCATTGGAAGCTTCCATGTCATGTAATTCTCATTATTGAGCTTCAGACAAACAAGTGCTCTGGTTAGAATTACCACAGGGACTTTTCCCACGGTTTCCATGCAGATCTTACTAGTGAGCTCAGAAAAAGAAGGCGTCGCAATGAATGAGTTTGATTAAGTCATCTTGAAGATCTCGATGCTCGTCGTGGCTCTAATACCATAGAGAATCTTTCTAGCTTTGGAACAAGAAGGGGGCTGAAAGGATAAGGAAGAAGAGAGAATGACACAAACATTTATCAATCATAATCTTTTGTACATTCCTTAAAATTAACATAAAGTTACTTTGTATTTATAATACAATATACAACCATACCAATATCAGATATTCCCGCAGCTGCTACACCAATTGTCTAATCCACAGTGCAAGAAACTGAAGTGTAAGGGAGAGGCAAACTTTGTCATGTTGGATTTTGACCTTGTTGACTAGCCTCATGTAAGGGCACTATCATCTTTTCCATGGGAGATGATTACATTAGGTTAAGTGTGTTAAGGAGCATTATGTATCATCCCTATTAAAGATGAGCAAATTGGGGCTACTATCATCCAGTTTTTGAGCTGCTTGCCTGGTCTTCCAGGTCCTTGAACCATAGAGGAAGCCATAGGCTTGATAGAGCTATCCCATAGCCACCAGAGAAGATCCAAGGAGCTAAGATGACCTATTTTTCTATCATGGCACCCACAGGTAGGCATTCTTGTTCCATCAATTGGTATTGGAGCAAGGTACATCTCTGGTGTCATTTTTGAGGTATCATAAAAGTTGTCCACCGTTCTGATAATGGCATTCTTACTTTGGAATTTCCTCAAACACCTTTAGGGTTTGCCCTTAGCGCAAGCCCCTTAAGGAGCCATAGCATAGGCAGCTTGGGTGGACTACCGCCGAGTGAGGCCCACAACGCGTAGGCCCCTTAGGGAGCCAGTGGTTAGGCAACCCCACTGGACCCCGCCTAGTGAGGCCTGCTAAATGCATGCCACTTAAGGCTCAAGGATCCATCACTTGGGCGGCTCAACTGGGTTGCCACTTAGTGTGGCCCGCTAAGCACAGGGCCATAGCGGCCAGCTCTTGGGCAGCTATATGGGCCACAAGTTAGTGCTGTTTGCTAAGGGCTGGCCTCCTAAGAGTAATTGTTATTATTTTTTAACGAGGGCCTGATAAGTTGAGCCAATTAATTATTATTTTTTGGCTAAATATGGCTCATAAATATTTCAGACCTAAATTGAATATTATGGTCTATTTATTTGGAATGTAAATTAAATCAAATTGATCTAATGTTTGCGTATAGAAATTTCATTTGATTAAGCATAGTTATTGTTTGTTTCTATACATGGGTTTTCAATATTTTAATTCCATAGTTATTATGATGAAATTTTCTACAAATTCCATTTTAATTCATGTTGCTATATTAGAACATGTGTGATCGCAAATTTAAATGCAAAGTAATCTCAGCATCTAATCAGGACAATGTGGGTGATCACCTACGTGGCACCATACCAGATCGGTTATTTTACGAGTTACATAAAGTTGATTTTAATCTATTTGAATAGCTTTCAAACTTGTGTGTAAATAATTAATATTAATATGAACTCACCAACATGGGGCTATTATGCTTGTATTAACATGGATAGAATGTCGAGCATGTGCATTAAATATAGAGTATAAAGTACCGTATAGTACCATACTTTATAATTTGTCAATAGGTCCATATTAACTTTAACAATGAGTTATTGCTTTCATCCACCTATGTGGAGTTAAAATTTCTCCTGTTGAATATAAACTTAAATTATGTTCTTGCTTATCATTTTATACATAGCACATTGGAATTTGAGTTCCCATGTTGAGTGGAGCCAATTTCCCCGAGTGGAAGGATGTGTTGCTCTTCCAACTAGGGTTTATGGACTTTTACTTATGTTTGAATGAAACTAAGCAAAGAAATCTCACTGAGGAGAGAGATGTAGAGTCACTAACACGTCATGCCAAATGGGCCAAGTCCAAGAAATTGTCCTTATCAAATATGGCGCAACATGTTCCACTAGACATTAGGGCTCGTCTTTCTAAGAACTATCTAGCTTCTACATATCTAGACACTATTGAATACCAATTTGTTGTAAATGAGAAAGCTAATGTTGGAGCCTTGATTCAAGGTTCAACAACACTCACTACACTACACAGGGAAGCATTTGTGAGCACATCATGCAAAAGCATGACATTGTTGGGCAAATGGTTGAGGTTGACAGACACGTGCTGGAGAATTATGTGCTTCACTCCACCTTACCACTACTACCAGAAGCCTTTGACATTTTCAAGATCTCCTACAACACAATCAAGGAGCTATGGTCACTTAACGAGTTAAGTGTCAAATGCATTGAAGAGGAGGAACATCAGGCAACTATTAAGCTTTATTTGAAGATGAACAACATGAACTTATCAATTCACGATGGTAGGAACCAGTAATAAGGCACCTTGAAGACCAAGAACCATGCAGAAAAGGGATATACTGAAAGGCCAAGAGGTTGGCCCCTAAGTGAAGTATCACTAATGCATAACGCTCGATCACACCAAGAAAGACTGTATTAAGAGGTAGACATGATTGGGCAAGTGTTAGTTAGGTAATATTGCTTACGTAACTTCACATGAGTCAAATCTAGCATATGTTCCTCAATTAAGTTGGTGGATTGAGTGTAGTGCCAATGTGGACATTTCAACCCCCTTGTAGGGATTTCAAAAAAAAAGAACCCCAAATGAAAGTGAAGCATTCATTATC
This sequence comes from Wolffia australiana, assembly GCF_029677425.1. Classification (NCBI taxonomy): domain Eukaryota; kingdom Viridiplantae; phylum Streptophyta; class Magnoliopsida; order Alismatales; family Araceae; genus Wolffia; species Wolffia australiana. The sequence continues at coordinate 5,817,428 of NC_135850.1, forward strand.
TCTGGCGATAGGATGCAGTTGCATGTCACATATATGGGAGATTATCACCTCACCATGGACATTAAAGAATGGTTGATTTTGAAGGATTGTTTTTTCATTCTATCTATTCAAAGAAATTTGATCTTTGTAACCAAAATGGTTAAAGACAACTATAGAGTAAGTATCTTATGATTCATATGGAATGTCTTTAATGAGGGGAAATACTACTATTGGTGCAAGGATAGTAGATGAATTATTCAAACCTACACTACCTCCCCTATATGATGATACTATACCGACGCGAGGTTACGTGGACTCCGAGGGTCTACGCTTAGTAACCTTCTCCAAGGAGGAGGTAACACGAATGGCAGCGCCTTTCGCTTTTACACTGATTGGGCGGTTTGCTACGAAGCGGCCGCTTATAGATGATATCACGCGGGTCTATGTAGCACCCGGGCATTTTTTGGGGACATGTGGTCATTGGAGCACGAAACCACAAGAGCGTCTTCATTCGGTTCCAATTCAAAGATGACTTCCGGAAGGCTTGGAGCCGTACTACATGGACAGTCAATGATTCCACGATGCACACGTACAGATGGACAGCAGAGCAGACAGGGCGCTCACGTGAACACTTCCCCCACTCGGTCCCAGTGTGGATCGGATTTCCTGGCCTACGCCCTCATCTATTCACCCCCTCCGCTTTGGAGTCTCTCGCTAGTGCAGTCGGCACTTTCATACGAGTGGACAAGGACGTCCACCTCTTCAGTTGCCCGGGCTATGCGAGAGTATGCGCTGAGATAGACCTACTCTCCCCCATACATCGCATGATCCTCATCCGTAATGGGGATGAAATGATCCGTCAGCCTATTGTATACGAGAACCTTCCGCGGTTTTGTACGCACTGCAGCGTATTAGGCCACACCCTTCAGACATGTCGCCAGAAGGCGACACAGGCTTCTCAGGCCACAGAGGAGGAATACCTCCCACCCATGGATTATAACGATTACATTGTCGCCACGAGCCCCGCCAACCAAGGGCGACGATCTTATGGGAGACCACCGACAACTCCACACCCTGTAGTTCCATCGGCTCACCCCACCGTAGTACCTCCTCCTCCTAGGGTCACTGCGACAGCTAAGCCCCCAGTGGCTAAATCTGCCGCTTCCACCTCCCAGTGGGTGAAGAAAGGCGCTGCGAAGCGTCCCACATCCCCACAACAGGCCAGAGATATTCCTTCCCGTAAGGGAAAAGAGGTCAGTACTACACCACTGACCTCGAATGCTTTTGCCCTTCTGGATACCCAGAAGGAACCTCAGGCTATGGACCTTATCATCGATGGACGTCCCTCTCCCCCTGCCCGCCCTACCGCTTCTCCCAGACCTACCGCTTCCCCCCCTGCCCGCCCTACCGCTTCCCCCCCTGCCCGCCCTACCGCTTCTCCCAGACCTACCGCCGGCCTTTCCACACCCCTCCCTACTATGCCCTCCCAGGTATCTCCTACCGCTTCGCCTCGCCACTCCTCCCACCGGCCCACCCCTTCTCGTCCCTTGCCCCCTCCCCCGTGCTCACTCCCCCCTGCCACACCCCTCGTCCACTCCACATCCACCCCTTCTAAGTCTTCTCAACACACCCCATCACCTCTCCCCCCACCTCACGATTCACCTCCTCCGTCTCCACCCTCCCACCCCTTCTCTTCACTACCCCCTGATCTACCCCCCCTGGAATCCCCACCACCACCGGACGACTCACCTCCTCCACCTATACCCGTACCCACTTCTCCACACCTACCCCCCTCGCACCACTCATCTTTACCCTTGAACCAAATGGAAAGCTTGACAAATTGTCAAGCCACTTCCACTAGTTCGGAGAGCAGACATAGCAGGACTAGTGGTCGCGACTCCACCGATGAGGAGGATGAGGACTCCCTCTCGGAGGAATCGGACATAGATTCACCTCCTTATCCGGGACACCGCTCGGCTGCATCATCCCACCCTTCACGTCGCACGTATAACACCCGCTCTCGGGTGCGTCACGCGAGCCGATAGACTTATGATACCCAGCCTCGTTTGGAATTGTAGAGGGATAGGGAACCCTCTCACCCAAACTCACTTACTCTCTCTTATTCATAGGCACAACTTAGGTATAGTGGGGCTGCTCGAGCTGATGATTACATCGGACCAGTCCCAATCCATCGCGAGGAAGCTCAGGATGGACCATGTCTATTGCCATACATCGAATAAGCTTTGGCTTTTTTGGAAGCAAGGCTATTCGATTGCATTCTTGGCTGAAGGGACATGGTATGTCACCTTTGACGGGTTGTATCCCCCAAAGCCCTACCTATTGACCATTGTGTATGCTCTGCATAGACCCACTGAGCAGGAGGCCCTACCTTGGCTCACCATATCCATTCTCACTCGCATCTAGTTGATCTACCTTGGCTTATAGCCGGGGATTTCAACTGCATACGGGACGCTAGTGAGCGCCAAGGGGGCTGCCCTCCACGGCTGCGCTCTATGCAGGCTTTCAATGACTTTATCCACGACACTTCCTTAGTGGAACCGCCGACCATAGGAGAGAAGTGGACGTGGTGCAATGAACGTCAAACGGATGCGCGTATATAGGAACGGCTTGACCGTTGTTTTACTAATAGTACCGCATTGATGCATTGCAACTTCACGGTGGAGATCCTCCCGAGACTTTACTCGGACCACACACCGATCCTCCTTCTCCCCGATTCGAGTCATCAAGTCCGTAGACCACCATTTCGATTTCAGACTATGTGGTTGGAACATAGTGATTTCCAGAGCTACGTCCGTAGCCACTGGCATGGATCGATCTCTACATCTCCTATGGAGAACTTTAGTTATCGGCTCAGGAACCTCAAGCTCCACCTCAAATGGTGGAACCGTCATGTCTTTGGAGATGTCCACACACCGGTTGAGGAACTTAAAAAGAAACTGGTCGATGTCGACCGACACCTACAGGAGTGCTGGACAGATGACATGGGAGAGTATCAGCTCCGTCTCAAAGAGCAGCTGGAAGATGCCATGCGACGTCAGGAGATTTTTTATCTCCAGAAATCACGTATCCAATGGCTGCGAGAGGGCGATAGGAACACGCGCTTCTTTCACGCTTCGATCCGCCATAGAGCACGATCGAACTATACGACCCTACTCGAGACGCATGATGGGATGTTAGGATGTTGTCGGCACTGCCGAATTCTATACATCATGCTGGGATGTTGTCGGCACTGACTTGGTACTAGCTATCAAGGAGGCGTTCCAACCTAAAATCTTTGCAAGGAATTGGAAATCCACTTTTTTGGCGCTCATTCCAAAAGTGGATACCCCAACTTCCTTCCGTGACTTTTTTCCGATCAGTCTTTGTAATGTGTGCTATAAAGTCGCATAAAAAATCATTACAAACCGACTTGGAACCTTCCTTGATAGACTTATCTCGCCAGAACATTGTGGCTTTGTCAAGGGTCGACAGATCCATGATACCATCGCACTAGTACATGAGCTAGCCCAGTCGATAGACACTCATATTCTGGGTTCCAACGTCATTATCAAGCTGGATATGGAGAAGGCCTTTGATCGAGTTGAGTGGAAATTCCTCCTCGAAGTGTTACGGCGCTTCGGATTCACGGATGCATTCATCGCACTTGTTGATGCTTGCATTAGGGAGAATCACTTCTCCCTCTTGATGGATGGAAATTCTACTAGCTTTTTCACGGCTACGCGGGGACTCCGGCAGGGTGACCCCATTTCACCTACCCTCTTTATATTGATGGAGGAGGCCTTTAGCCGATCGCTCACACGGGCGATTAATCAAGGCCTCATCCAACCATACTTCACGAAGAGGGGCTGCCCGATTCTTTTGCACTCCTTATTTGCTGATGATGCCATCTTATTTCTTAATGGATCTAAAAAGTCCATTAAGGAATTTATGAGTGTCCTTACAGTGTACGAGCAAGCATCTGGCCAGCTCGTCAATGCTTCGAAGAGTAGCTTTATTGTGGGCCCCTCCACCACTATGAGGTGCTCGGAGATCATCCAGCATTACACACGATACTCACGAGGACAATTTCCGTTTGACTACCTTGGATGCCCCATCTTTCTCGGCCGTACTTGACATCATTACTTTGATGCCGTGGTAGGCAAACTGAGAAAGAGACTGGAGGGATGGAAACTACGTTTCCTATCCCTAGGAGGGCGCATCCAACTCATCCGGCACGTCCTCATGAGTATCCCACTACATACCTTGGCGGTACATTCACTATCTCTTACGATTCTTCGCTCTGTGGAACGCCTCTACGCGCGCTTCTTATGGTCTGGGCACCTCGATGGAGAGAGGCGTCATCATTGGGTTTCATGGGAGAAAGTGTGTCGGCCGACGGATGAGGGGAGTCTAGGGATCAGACGCCTCTCGGACGTCCAAGACATGCTTCAAAAGAAACTTGTCTGGCGCATGCGATCCACTAACTCCCCATTGGGGACTTTTATTCTAGCCAAATATGGTGAATGGGCCCAACGCGAGTCTGATATTAAGGGCTCCAAGCGATGGAGGACGTGGCAACGTCACTGGCGCGAGATGATTCATGTGACCCGTTGGCGAATCGGGCGAGGAGACATTAGTGCGTGGTATGATATTTGGCATGCCGATGCGCCACTTGCGTCTCATCCTCAGTTTGTACCACACCATGTGCGCCTCACTGTAGCCCAATTTCTTAGAAGCAACACACCCCACCTCTGGGAGCAGCACGGTCTCCCCTTGGACACTTTACTCGAGGTCCAGACTACGCCCCTCGACTCCCATTCTGATGATGCTATCTGGATTCTCACACCCCATGGTGCCTACACGTGTCGCTCCTCTTGGGAGCATTACCGCGCGAAATCCCCCCCACAGGCCTGGGGTCCGCGCATCTGGCATCCGGCGATTCACACACGAGTCTCCTTTTTCTTTTGGAGACTCTTACACAGAGGCCTCCTGACGGATGATCGCGTGACTCGCAGTGAGACAGCAGTGGCATGCTGGCGCCTCATTACCGATCGCCTTCGACCTCTTACCCCGTCTGAGTGTTTTGGCAAGTTTATTCTCTCGCCAACTCGCTCTGCACGGAGCCCCATCCTCCCTATCACCATAGCTTACCTGCTATGGGAGATTTGGAAAGGGCGAAATTCCTCTCGTTTTGCAGGTACACCCATGCGCGCAGTGGACATCATGCGACGAGTTCAGTTGTGGCTTCGGTGGATTCATCCTCTTCTGCCCCCCCGAGTTGGCCGATCAGAGTTCCCATGTGGGCTCCTCCGTTCCATTGGGATCTCGGTGTCCCCCGCTGTGACCCGCATCCAGTATCGAGTTGTCCATTGGCGTCCACCGCCCATAGGCTTTCTCAAACTGATTGTAGATGGTGCGGCGAAAGGGAACCCAGGGCCCGCTGGGGGCGGAGGCATCCTTCGCGATCACACAGGGAGTTTCCTTTTTGCCTTCTCTTCATTTTATGGAGTACAAACTAATACGGTAGCCGAGGCTATGGCGATACGCGATGGTCTCCTCCTCTGTGAGGAACGTAACCTTCATAATATCGTCGTGGAATCGGACTCACAGCTATTAGTTGATATGCTTCGTACGGGCACATGATCTCAATGGCGACTGCATCGAACGTGGAGAGACATCACGTGGTGCCGCCCGCGCATCGCGTGCTTTCGTCATCAGTTAAGAGAGGGCAACCAGACAGCTGACGCCCTCGCCAACCATGCAGTACAAGCTCGCTCCCCCTCTTCACTTTTCCATTCTTGGCAGGAGCTTCCACCCATGGCCCGAGGATGCCATTGACTCGATCGTCTGGGCCTGCCCTCCCTCCGCATACGCCGCCTCCACGTGACAACAGGCCTACGAGATTGGAGGATCGCCTGGAGCGCCGGCGTTCGAGGCGTGGACCGCGCCCGCATCAACTCGAGCGTCACGACGAACTACCCCGAGCACCCATGACGACGACGACGACCCTCCCCCACTAGAGCGCCACCAAGCGCTACAACGACCTCGTGGAGGCGCTCCGGAGAGACGGCGACGACCCACTTCCTCGAGCGTCCGCGACATACCACTCATGTACCTTTTCTTTTCCCTAAGTATGGGCGTGGACGAGTGGGATCCTCGTGTAATTGGGATATATATACTCGATCCAAGCCCACAAACACTTAAAAACACTATATTCTATCTATAAAATCCCCCTGGGTGGCGTCCAGGGCACGGCTGGATCGGACTACGCGCACAACCCTGGGGTTGGCCGTACCCGGCACTGTGGTTTTTGCCAAAAAAAAAAAAAGAATTATTCAAGCTTAAAATTGCTTCAATTGAATCAACCACTTTTGTGGTTAGCTCACTCAAGAGGAAAAGAGTTGCATAAGATTATGGTATTCTATGGCATAGGAGGCTGGGACATATATCCCAATGAAGAGCGGAAAGACTAGTGCAGGATGGGATTTTACTTTCCTTAGACTTTACTGACTTCCACAATTTTGTTGATTGTATAAAGGCTAAGATAATCAATGCCTTCAAGAAATATGTAAAATAGAAGCCAAAAGCTACTAGATTTGATTCACACTGATGTGTGCGTACCCTTTGATCCTTGCCTGATCAACCAGAAGTACTTTATTACCTTCATAGATGATTACTCCGAATACATGTATCTTTACCTAATCTGTGAGAAATCTGAAGCCTTTATGATGTATTAGGATTTGAAATCAGAGGTAGTAAAATAACAGGGTAAATCCATCAAATCAGGTTGATTTGATAGAAGAGGCAAGTACTATGGTCTATTTCTAAAGCAACACTAATAAGAGATAACTCCTAGGACCTTTTGCTCTATTTCTAAAGCAACATGGCATAGTTACATAATACACAATGCGAGGAAAGCCTAACATAAATGGGGTAGCTGAACGAACAAATAGAGCAGTTAAGGAAATTGTTGGAGCTATGATGAGTCACTCGATACTATCTGTCTCATTATAGGGTGAAGTGCTGAGAACATCTATGCATATACTAAATAAGAATCCTATCAAGTCTGAGTTATGAAATGATAAAAAACCTTCTTTAGGTTACATTCATATATGGGGTTGCCCAACTGAAGTCAAGCTTTAAAATCCAAATAAGAGTTATTTGGATTTAAGGACAATCAGTGCTTACTTTATTGGCTATCTAGAGAGGTCAAGGGGCTACAAATTCTATTGTCCTGCACATATTACTAGAATTGTTGAGTCTGATCGAGCCATCTTCTTAGAGAAAGATTGTGAAGTCAAGCTTTAGAATCCAAGTGAGAGTTCTCTGGATTTTAGGAAAATCAGTGCTTACTTTATTGGCTATCAAGAGAGATCAAGGGGATACTCATTCTATTGTCTTGCACATATTACTAGAATTGTTGAGTCTGATCGGGCCATCTTCTTAGAGGAAGATTGTGAAGTCAAGCTTTACAATCTAAATGAGAGTCCTCTGGATTTTGGGACAATCAATGGTTACTTTATTGGCTATCAAGAGAGATCAAGGGGCTACTCATTCTATTGTCTTACTCATATGACTAGAATTGTTCTTATCGGTCCATCTTCTTTGAGGAAGATTGTGCTAGTGGGAATATGCTGAAGGACTTTATCTTTGAGGAGTCGGTAGAAGATATCATGGAACCTCATCACAACACATAGAACATTGGTATCTACCAAAGTCAAGAAAATCACACATACCAACTATTATTCCATCAATGATACTCTAGGGGTGAATGTGCCAGTCCAAGAACAACCTCGAACACAACCATCAGAGGAATATCAATCATATGAAAATCCACATTAAGACCAACATGTTAACCTAAGAAGGTCTAGTAGACAAAGAAGGCCAACAATTTCATCAGATTATGTGGTATACTTATCAGATAAAGATATGGGTCAAGGGCATGATGACGTAGGTACATTTTCACAAGCCGTGAACTCTGGAAACTCGGGTTATTGGTCTCAAGCGATGAGGACGAGCTTGAATCGATGGATCGCAGTCAATTCTAGGAAATCGGGGACTTACTATTAGGGAAGAAACCAATTGGTTGTAAGTGGCTCTAAAAACACTAAGCTTAATCCTAATAGAAATGACGAGATGTATAAGGCCAGCCTTGCTGTGAAAGGGTTTACATAGAGGGAAGGTAGTGACTATTATAAGACGTATTCTCCTGTCTCATCGAAAGACTCATTCCGAATAGTAATGACCTTAGTAGTTCAATTCAATTTAGACCTACAAAAAATCGATGTTAAAATGGCTTTTTGAAATGGTGAATTGAAGGAGGATGTGTACATGCAACAACCTTAAGGTTTTGAGGTCAATGGAAAAGAAAATATAGTTTTCAAGCTGAAAAGATCCTATATATGGGCTAAAGCAAACCTCCAAACAATGAAACTTCAAACTTCATGAAGTTATCACCACTTTCGGTTTTGAGGTAAACATTGTTGATCAATGTATATACTTCAAAGAATGTGGGAGTAGCTGGATTTTGCTAGTGCTCTATATCAATGACATATTTCTTGCTACTTCAAATTTTGGTTTGTTGAAAGAGACCAACGATATCCTATCCAACCATTTTGATATGAAGGACATAGGGAAGCTCACTTTTTCATTGGAGTTCAAACACACTGAGATAGATCCCTTGGCACTATAGGACTATCACAAAGGTCTTATGTATCAAATGTGTTGTGGACGTTTTTGATGGAAAATTATTCCCTGCAAAGACCCCTTTTATTATGTGCAACATTCTAAGAAAACTAGAAAGTCCTCATTTTGATGAAAAACGACTGGCTATAAGGGAAAACCATATGCTGCAATTGTTGACCACATTGACATTAATTTAATGCTAGCTGACCCACTTACTAAGGTGGCGCCACCTGGTACCTACTGTGGACATCCCTTAAGTATGGGTCTGACCAGTTTTCCTTGACTTGTTCAGTGAGAGTTCTCACTGATATATTCATATGATATCACTTTGTATCTATAATTGATTTTACATGAATCATGATTTGTTTTTAACAAATTGGTGGGATGAAACTCGAATTACTGTCATGACAAGATGAGTTTATCCAAGATCCTGCATATTTATATTTAATGTCTTACTTAAGTATTTGGTACATAGTTTGCTTTTAACAAATTGGTGGAATGAAACTTGAATTATTGTCATGATAATATGAGTTTATCCAATATCCTGCGTATTGATATTTAATGTCTGAAGTAAGTATTTTGTACATAGTTGAAGGTATACTACTGCTATGACTGGTATTTACAAGAGATATTATGATCATATGATGTGTACTACTGATCCCTGAATTGTGATTTTAATATCCACTTTAGAGGCATTCCAATCAGGTCAAGTGAGAGATTGTTGAATTTTGACCTTGTTTACTAGCTTCGTTAAGGCATTATCATCTTTTCCATGAGAGACAATTACACGTTAGGGTTAAGTGTGTTAAGGGGCATTATGGTTTGTCCCTATAAAAGGTGAACACATTAGGGCTACTAGCATCCTGTTTTTGAGTTGCTTACCAGGTCTTCTAGGTCCCGGAACTATAGGGGGAGTCACAATCTTGCTGGAGCCATTCCATAGCTACAGGTATGCATTCTTGTTCCATCATATTATTCTTCTAACATAAAGGGCTTCAGGTTCATTCAAGACATGTTAAAAATACACAAATAGATTTTTAGTCTTTGTTGGAGTTCTTAATATTTTGCCAAGCCCAAAGGTGTTATGAACCCTAGCAACACTAGTAATAAGTGTTTATATTCGACTTCTTAGCCCCTGAATTAGGTAATACTAGTAATGTTTGACACTTATGCTGCTTGGGCGCGGAACTTTATGGAAACATGCCGCTGTGTATTTATTTGAACTAATTGAAGAGATGCTGGTGAGAGAGAGAGACTGAGTGAAAGATAGATTGAGTGAGAGAAAGACACATAAAAAGAGACACAAGTGATGGAGAGAGCAACACAGATAAAAAGAGACGCAGGTGATAGAGAGAGAGCGACGGAGATAACAAAGACACAAATGATAGAGAGAGAGAGAGACGCAAATAACAAAGGCGCAGGTGATAGAGAGACACAGATAACAAAGACGCAGGTGACAGAGAGAGAGACACAGATAAAGGGATGCAAGTGATAGAGAGAGAAAGAGATGCATAGAAAGAGAGATCCATGTGTTAAGGAAGAAGGAGATGAAGCACATAGTCAACAACTCGGCCAGTCAAGTCAGCAGCAGCGCCAGCCAATAGGAATCTTAATAAAGAGTATCCTATACTTGTTAAGAGAATTAGCGATCGGGAAAAATATAAGTTCAAACATAGAAAGCATGAAATATAGAGAGCCAGGTTCAAATATTAGATAAGCAGCAAACTAACGGATAGGATGAGTTTGGATTTAGCCGTTATAACAAATGATAACGGCTAGGATTAAATGGTTAGATAACATACTAAAAATACAAACCAGCATGTGATGATTTAATTAGCAGAATAAACGATTCTAACTACCATTCTCGGTCTCTCTCTCTCTCTCTCTTTCTCTCTACTCCTTTTGTTCTATCCCCTTTCTTGTTCTTGTACGAACTGAATGTTGGAATACCTCCATTAAAGTGGGCTACAACCGTTGTTTTCTTAACGGTTGCAACCTTTGGTATACCGGCGGTTGCAAGCCCTTGATGGAGGGGCTTGCAACTGCCACCCTTTCGAATCCCATTGGGATTCTTTTTAAGGAGTTTTCGGGTCCCCTTGGTCCACCATCGAGAGGAGTCCCCAAGGTGCCATCGTCCTCGAGGAAGAAGCTCCTCGGTGAAGGATCAAGAAGGACCCTCCACCCTCAAGAAAAAGTCAAAGGAGACTCAAATGGAAGGTACGTTTTTTGTTTTTGATCTATCAAGTGGTATCAGAGCATGATAGGTCGACGAAAATTGATCATTCTGAGTGATGATCTTCATCGTTTTGGATCTCCATAATCCGTTTCCGCATTGAGTTTTTGCAGCTTTCGTTTCGTTTTTTTTTGGGAAGACGAAGGCTATTATGGTTTATAATATATTAAATATACCCATTTTCGTAAAATGCTGGTGGCTGGGTTGGTTAAGGTGTTTGAGGGAATGGTGGGTTGGGGGAGGTCGTGGGTTCAAGCCCCCCCCCTCCTGCATCGATTTTTCTTCTTTTTTAAAAGGAACTGAAAATATAGCCCATTAAGAAAGGTCCATCTGAATTGGGCTTCATGAAAGGGCATAAGGTCATCTTCAAAACCATCCCAAAACAGTTCTTTTTTTTTCTTTTCTTTGGAAATATATATGACATTTTTTTTAATGCTCATATTGGCCTTATAATAGTGGCCCACTAGAGTTTATATCGGCATAGAAAAGGTTGAATGCAACATTGAAATATTTCCAAAATAATATTTTGTTTAAATTCTTTTATGTTAAAATGACATCCTTGTTATTTTTTAAAGTCTTTTCGTTTTTTTAATTCATGCAAATATATCCTAACCCAAAGGAGAGGAAATATTTGGCAGAATTTATTGCACACTAGGTCACTAAAATTTGAAATGGATCTAGTATTTTCGCATGCAATGTGATGGCTATATCAACCTTAGTTATTTCTTAAAATACTAAGATAAAGAAATGATTTTGTTCATGCAAGCACTTATTGGCCCAAAGGAAAATGAGTGCTTGGCCGAATGTAAGCCATGTTCATGATAGAAAATTTAACGATCATTATGTGTAAATGATCAGGATAAGTCATCCCAAAGGAGATCTTACCAATGATTATTTATGATTGTTTGAATTTAACTATCTTACGAAGTGGATCGCTCGCAAGTTGATTATCATCCAAAGATGAAATTGATGTTGCATTTGATCGCTTGTGCCAAATTTCACTATTTGGTGTTGACGTAAATTTTGATTACGTTCTTATGTGAGTTTATTTATTCTTTGTATTTAGGCTCAAAATCTTCTGATATTAGCACGAATTTGAATTCCATTCCTATGTTAAATGGTGCAAAATTTAAGAAATGGAAGGAATTCTTATCATTGTACTTGGGTGCTTCGGATCTTGATTATGCCCTCCGGAACGCACAATTATCGGCCATAAAGGAATCTTCTTCTCCTGAAGAAAAGAAGGCTCATGAAACATGGGAAAGGTCCAATAGGATGTGCTTAATGGTAATCAAGTGCACCATTCCTGAATCCCTAAGGGACACCTTAGCGGAAGAGGCAACAGATGCCAAAATTCTCATTCAAGAAACTGAGAAATGGTATCATAAAGAAGATAGAGTTGAGATTAGTACTCTCATGAATCACCTTACGAATATGAAGTATAAAGGAAAAGGCAATATACGAGAGTACATTATGGAAATGTCTCACATACGTTCCAAATTAAAGGGATTAAACTTGGAACTTCCGGAGGAATCCATTGTTTACATGGCTTTAAACTCTCTCCCACATCAATTCAGTCAATTCAAGGTGAGCTATAATTGTCAAAAGGATCCATGGTCCTTGAATGAGTTCATCTCGCATTGTGCGCAAGAGGAAGAGAGACTGAAGTCAGAACAATGTGAAAGTGCTCATCTTACAGTTGCTTCTTCTGACAAATCTAAGGATAAGGGAAAAAGGAAGGGCAAACAAATTTCTGGCGTTCCACCTAAAAAGAAGCTGCATAAGGAGATGCGTTGCTTCTTCTGCAAGAAAGGTGGACACATGAAGAAAGACTGTGCCAAGCGCATAGAATGGTTCAAGAAGAAAGGTATTTTTCTTTCTTATGTTTGTTCGGAAGTTAACTTAGCTTCTGTACCAAGGTACACTTGGTGGGTAGATTCTGGAGCCATTACTCATGTGAGTGTATCCTTGTAGGGCTGCCTCAGTCATCGCAAACTGAATAACGGTGAAAATTTCATCTATCAAGGTGACGGGAAAGCGAAGGAGGTTGAAGCCGTTGGAGTCTTTAAAGTCTTTTTTAAAACTGGTTATCATTTGCTTTTAATTCAGACCTTTGTTGTGCCATCTTTTGGACGTAACTTAATATCCGTTTCAGTATTGGACAAATCTGGTTACAATTGTTCATTTGGGGATGGAAAATTTGGTCTTTATAAGGATTCTGTACTTCTAGGTACAGGAAATTTAGGAGCTTATGATAATTTGTAATTGGTTGACACTAAAGTCTCTTCGGGAATATTCCTTTCAATTAAGTACGGTTGGTACAAAGCGAAAGTTGGGTGATGAGATTTCATCATTTTTGTGGCACAAAAGGTTAGGCCACATTTCTCAAAAGAGAATTGAAAGGCTTGTGTCAGATGGAATTCTTAATTACATAGATTTTAAGGATTTTGGCACCTGTGTCAAATGCATTAAGGGAAAACGGACAAATATTAGAAAATATGGTTCATATCGAGCTTCAGACATCTTGGAATTGATTCATACTGATATTTGTGGTCCATTTCCTATACCCTCTTGGAATGGCCAATAGTATTTTATCACTTTCATTGATGATTATTCTCGATATGGTTACTTGTATCTCATTCATGAGAAATCTCAAGCCATTGACGTGTTCAAAAACTTTAAGGTTGAAGTTGAAAATCAACTCAACAAAAGGATTAAGGCCATTAGATCTGACCGTGGTGGAGAATATTACGGCAGAAATGATGGATCGGGAGAACAACGTCTAGGACCTTTCGCTAAATATTTGGAAGAGTGTGGGATAGTCCCTCAATACACGATGCTAGGATCTCCTAGCATGAATGGTGTTGCCGAGAGACGAAATCGTACACTCAAGGATATGGTAAGAAGCATGATGAGCCAGACTTCTTTACCTGAACCATTATGGGGTGAAGCGCTAAAGTCAGCAGTTTATTTGACTAATAGAGTACCAACAAAGGCAATAGAAAAAACCGCTTATGAGCTTTGGACGTGCAAAAGACCTAGTCTAAGACATTTACGTGTTTGGGGTTGTCCTGCTGAGGCAAGACCTTATAAGCCTAATGAAAGGAAACTTGATTCTAGGACATTAAGCTGCCATTTCGTTGGATACTCCGAACGATCCAGGGGATACAAATTTTATGATCCTACAACTCGAACTATTTTTGAGACGGGGAATGCTATATTCTTTGAGGATGATGAGTTTGTGGGGGGAGATAAGATTAGAACTATCGTCTTTGAAGAGGATTGTTTAACAATGCGTCCTATTAGTCACAACAATGCTCAAGATAAAGAAAAATCACTTGACATTGGTGAAACAATAATTCAAGTACAAGATGATAATCAAGAATCCTCCAACCCTGAAATTCAAACTCAACAACCTCAAGAATCAATACCATTAAGGAGATCCACTAGAGAGAAAAAGAGAGCTATTCCGGATGACTACTTTGTGTATCTTCAAGAGCATGAAGTAGACATGAGCATCGAGGAAGATGACCCAATCAACTTCCGTCAAGCCATGGAAAGCTCAGATTCTCAAAAGTGGATTGATGCCATGAAGGAAGAGATCAAATCCATGCATGATAATGGCGTTTGGGAACTTGTTCCACTACCTGATGGTGCAAAATCCATAGATTGTAAATGGATATTCAAGACCAAGAGGGATTCAAGAGGTAACAAGGAGAGACATAAAGCACGTCTCGTAGCCAAAGGATTTACTCAAAGGGAAGGTATTGATTACAAAGAGACTTTTGCTCCAGTTTCTTTAAAAGACTCTTTTAGAATAATAATGGCACTAGTTGCACATTACAATCTTGAGCTTCATCAAATGGATGTAAAGACCGCCTTTCTCAATGGAGACATTGAGGAGACGATATACATGAAGCAACCAGAGTATTTTGAGTCCAAAGATTCAAGTAATTTGGTTTGCAAATTAAGGAAATCCATTTATGGACTCAAGCAAGCTTCTCGTCAATGGTATCACAAATTCCATAAGGTTATCATTTCATATGGTTTTGAGATGAATAAAGTTGATAATTGTGTATATCATAAGTTCAGTGGGAGTAGGTACATATTTTTAGTTTTGTATGTGGATGATATTTTGCTTGCATGTAACGATATGGGATTATTGAGTGAAACCAAATCATTCCTGTCAAGGAATTTTGAGATGAAAGATCTCGGTGAAGCCTCATTTGTCTTAGGCATAGAGATATACCGAGATCGGACTCAAAATATTATGGGGTTATCACAAAAGACCTATATCGATAAAATCCTTAAGAGGTTTAACATGCAAAATTGCAAACCAGGAAATACCCCTATATCAAGAGGAGACAAATTTTGTCTTAGTCAATGCCCTAAAAATAATCAGGAGGCAAAAGCAATGCATACTATTCCTTATGCATCAGCTATTGGAAGTATGATGTATGCCCAAGTTTGTACGCGTCCGGATATTGCATATATACTTGGAGTGCTTGGAAGATATTTGAGCAATCCAGGAATGAATCACTGGATAGCAGCCAAGAGAGTCATGCGCTATTTACAGAGAACTAAGGATTTCATGCTCACATATAAAAGGTCAGATCAATTGGAGATCATTGGATATTCTGATTCTGACTTTGCTGGATGCCAAGATTCAAGAAGATCCACGTCAGGTTATATATTTCTGTTGGCTGGAGGAGCCATTTCATGGAGGAGTGCAAAGCAACCACTTGTAGCTTCATCCACTATGGCCGCGGAATATATTGCTATGTATGAGGTATCTAATCATGGAGTATGGTTGAGGAATTTTGTCACGGGGCTTCGAATTCTAGATCGTGTCGAAAGACCGTTGAAGATATATTGTGACAATAAGTCAGCCGTTCTGTTCTCCAACAACAATAGGAGCTTGACAAAGTCTAAGCATATAGACATCAAGTACTTAATTGTCAAGGAAAGGATACAAAATGGAGAATTGTCTACACAGCATATTGGAACAAACTCAATGATTGCGGATCCGCTTACGAAAGGTGTATTGCCTAAAGTATTTATGGAGCATACTACTCACATGGGCATTCTTCATTGGGAAGAATAGTGAGTTTAAGTGGGAGTTTGTATGAAGTGTTCTTAATGTGGACATGTATACATTTTCTGCAGAACTAAAGTTTCTTTTATCCATTTTGTTTATAAGATCTCCATAAAGTGGGACTCGTATAAAAATTTAATCTATGTCATTCTACATTATAGCATTAGTGATTGTGGTGGCTTAATTGCGCAATAATGTGATGAAAGCTGTTCAGTCCTATGCTAAATATGTTGATGGACGAGATGAATATTTGTACCTTGAGAAATAATAACCGTTTGAGCTCATTAAATATGGAAAGCCAAGGTGTGTAGCCCAAGTGGGAGATTGTTGGAATTCCTCCATTAAAGTGGGCTACAACCGTTGTTTTCTTAACGGTTGCAACCTTTGGTATACCGGCGGTTGCAAGCCCTTGATGGAGGGGCTTGCAACTGCCACCCTTTCGAATCCCATTGGGATTCTTTTTAAGGAGTTTTCGGGTCCCCTTGGTCCACCATCGAGAGGAGTCCCCAAGGTGCCATCGTCCTCGAGGAAGAAGCTCCTCAGTGAAGGATCAAGAAGGACCCTCCACCCTCAAGAAAAAGTCAAAGGAGACTCAAATTGAAGGTACGTTTTTTGTTTTTGATCTATCACTGAAAGCTTCAAGAAGCTTTTACACCATGAGAGGGAGACCGAGAGAAAGTGAGATACAGGTGAGCGAGAGAGACACACATAAAAGAGGCGCGGAGTACAAGATGTTGGTGAGAGAGAGAGATGCCGAGAAAAAAAAAAGTTGGTGAGAGAGAGATAGACGCAGAGAAAGAGAAACTCAGGTGAGGGTGAGAGAGAGCAAGACGAAGGGAAAGAAGAGTGCAGGTGAGAGAGAGAGAGACGCAGAGAAAAAAGGGACGTTGGTGATACAGAAAGACAGACGCAGAGAAAGACGCACGGAAAGAAGGGGGCAGAAGAGAGAGAGAGACTCAGATAAAAATAGACCAAGTGATAGAGAAAAACAGTGGCGCAGTGAAAGAGCGATACAGGTGAGAGAGATGCAGATAAAAAGAGAGCAAGTGATAGAGAGAGACGCAGATAAAAAGAGAGCAAGTGATGGAGAGACACAGTGGCGCAGTGACAGCGCGATAAAGAGAGGGAAAGAGGGAGACGCAAGTGTGTTTGAGAGAGAGAGAGAGAGACAGAGATAGAGAGAGAGAGACAGAGATGGAGAGAGAGAGATATGCAGGTTTTCCTGGGCCCAGGAATTGGGTTACAGAAGAAAGGGCTTGGGTAGTGCGGTGTCATCAACGGAATGGCAACTTTACCGAGAGAAGGGACACATTGATGGAGGGAAGGAAAAGAAACGATAGAGGAGAAGAGTGAGTTCCAAGGCAAATGATTAGGCAGTGTCCTTGGGTAAGGAGAAGAGGAGCGAGCGTGGAATTATACAACAAAGCTGAGCGTGGGCCATGACCGAGGAGAGGGAACCTTTTCCATTGCCAGACCTGGTCGGCTCTTTTCGTTTCGCCCTTCTGTTTTCTTTCCTCGTTTCTCACACAGCCAATAAGGCTCTGGCTTCGCCATACGCAAATGGTAACATCACAAAAGATCTAATTTTTTTCCTTATACTGAAGGAAGATTAAGTAAGCGAGACGCGATGATAAAGAAGAAAGAGACGAAACGAGAGTGGACTGAATGTGATCAATGGGTGGATAAATAAATGAGATTTATTTGAGATTGACGTTGATTTTGCTGTCAGATTTAAGTTTTGGGAGTAGCACGCAGTCTAAAAAAAGTGGCCCAAGACAAACAGCGGACGAGACTGGGAGGGGAAGAAGAAGTTGAGGGGAAGAGGGAGCTCTCAAAAAGAGACGGAGAATAAAGGGATATGCTAGATGTGAGAGATGGGAATGGAGGATAAAGGGTACCCGTCCTACTCTACCCAGAGCAGGATTCCTCCGGTCCAAGAACCCTATCTCCACCGCCATCTCATAGAAGGCGGAGAACTACCAAGGCAAACAACAACATCACGTCTACCGCCATCACTCGCCATGGAGTATAACCTTTGTGAAGGATTTCTCCTTCCTTTGGAGCCCACCTCTGTTCTATCAATGAGCTTCCCTCAATCGCATATACCGTGGACTTCTGAGGGGCGAAGTATGGACCCCTCGGACCCGGCCGGTCTTTATCTTGGGCCCAACGAGGCAGTAGTTTCGTCGGGGGCGGTCTCATCGCCGTTTACGATTATTGGCGCGGAATTCGGAGGAGTGAACGCCCAAGAGATTATAGACGCAAGAGCCTTAGCCGCATCCAAGAGTCATAGCGAGGCAGAACGTCGTCGGAGGGAGCGGATCAACGCCCATCTGACGAAATTGCGTAGTCTGCTTCCCAGCACAACGAAGGTAAGAATTTTACGTCATTATTAGTTCTAGCTCTCCTCACCGTCTGCGGCAGAAGTGAGGGCAATATTGAAACCCAGTAAAATCTTCCGCATGCTGATTGATGGTTCATCCATTTGCCCATAACCGAGGTAACAAATCGTTCATAGAATATTTTATTCCCCAGACCAGAGTCAGATGGATAGATACACAGAGGGTAAGAGAGATGAAGATCGGAGTATGCGTATGTGTGAGAGAGAGAGTCTGTGTTTGTGTCTGTGAGGTAGAACGAGAGAATCTGTGTGTGTGACATAGAGATAGAGAGTCTGAGAGAGAGGATCTGTGTGTGAGATAGAGGGAGACAGAGATAGAGAGAGAGTCTGTGTTTTTGTGCATGAGATAGAGACAAAGGGAGTCTGAGAGAGAGAGAGTCCGTGTGTGTGAGATAGAGAGTGACAGAGAGAGAGAGAGTCCGTGTGTGTGAGTAGAGAGAAACAGAGAGAGAGTCCGTGTGTGTGATTAGAGAGAGACAGAGAGCGAGTTTGTGTTATTCTGCATGAGATAGAGAGAGATAAAGGGAGTCTGTGTGTGTGAGATAGAGAGAGACAGAGAGAGAGTCTGTTTTTGTGTATGAGAAGAGAGAGATGAAGGGAGTCTGAGGGAGTCCGTATGTGTGTGAGATTGAGAGAGGCGGAGTCTGGTGTGTGAGAGAGCGAGAGAGTTCTTGTTTTTGTGTAAGAGATAGAGAGAAACAAATAGAGTCTGAGAGAGAGAGAGAGAGACAGAGACAGAGAGAGAGAGAGACAGAGAGAGAGACAGAGACAGAGACAGAGAGAGACAGACAGAGACAAACAGAGAGAGACAGAGAGAGAGAGAGACAGAGAGAGACAGAGAGAATGTGTCATGTGTGTGAGAGAGACTCTATGTACGTGTGTGTGAGAGAGAATCTATGTGTGTGTGTTAGGGAGAGAGATCAGATCGAAAACAAGGTCCTTCGAAATCCATAATCTCATTAGTCCTGAGTTGCGTTGTATTTTGCGGGCGGTGTCTATACTTGCTAAATTCATCAGTCTGTCCTTTCGCAGACCGACAAGGCCTCTCTTCTTGCGGAGGTGATTCGGCACGTCAAAGAGCTGAAGCGACAAACCACGGAGATCGCAGAAGAAAGCCAAGTGCCGACCGAGTCGGACGAGCTCACCGTAGACACGGCCTGCGACGAGCAAGGAAGATTCATCATTAGGGTTTCGTTATGTTGCGCTGACAGGCCCGAACTCCTACCCGACCTTATCAAGGCGCTCAAATCTCTGCGGCTAAAGGCCGTCAAGGCTGAGATAACTACTCTTGGCGGTCGTGTGAGAAATAGCCTCGCCATCCACACGACAAAAGAAGATAATAACGAACACCAGCAGTCTATCTTGGTGATTCGGGAAGCGCTGAAGGCTATCATGGAGCGGACATCTTCCTTGCTGGAGGCGTCCGGCGGTGGCGCGAAGAGGCAGAGGACAAGTTGCCTATCTAGTAGTCTGACTAATTCATCCCTCTAAATTGATAGAAGGGGTATAATGTAGACGTTTGAACCGCGCCAATACCGTAAATCCTTCTCCGTCACCATCAAATATCTTGTGCTTCTCTCATAGGCTTTTCGTTTCCACTTTTGGCTTGCGTTTGCTGATGGCGCACGAGAGAGAGAGAGAGAGAGAGTGAGAGAGAGAAAGATAGACTCAGTGAGAGAGAGAGAGAGTGAGAGAGAGAGATAGACTCAGTGAGAGAGAGAGAGAGAGAGATAGACTCAGTGAGAGAGAGAGAGAGAGACTCAGTGAGAGAGAGAGAGAAAGATAGACTCAGTGAGAGAGAGAGAGAGAGAGAGAGACTCAGTGAGAGAGAGAGAGAGAGACTCAGTGAGAGAGAGAGAGAAAGATAGACTCAGTGAGAGAGAGAGAGAAAGATAGACTCAGTGAGAGAGAGAGAAAAGATAGACTCAGTGAGAGAGAGAGAAAAGATAGACTCAGTGAGAGAGAGAGAGAACGATAGACTCAGTGAGAGAGAGAGAAAGATAAACTCAGTGAGAGAGAGAGAAAGAGAGACTCAGTGAGAGGGAGAGGCTCGGTGACAGAGACAGAGACTCAACGAGAGTGGGAAAGAGTCTCAACGAGAAAGAAAGACTCAGCGAGAGGGAGAGAGGGAGACTCAGCAAGAGAGAGAGAGAGACTCATCGGGAGAGAGAGAGAGACTCATGGGGAGGGAGAGACTCAATGACAGAGAGAGAAAGGGACTCAATGACAGAGAGAGAAAGGGAGAGACTCAGCGAGAAAGAGAAAGAGAGAAACTCAGAGAGAGAGAGAGATAGCAAGAGAGAGAGAGACTCAGCGAGAGCGAGAGAGAGCAAGAGCGACTCAGCTAGAGAGAGAAAGGGCAAGAGAGAGAGAAAAAACGAGAGACGGCAAGAGAGAGAGAGAGTGACTCAGCAAGTGAGAGAAAGAGAAAGCAAGATGCGGCAAGGGGGAGAGACAGGGAGACAGGGAGATAGGGAGATACAAGAAGAGACAGAGAGAGACATTGAGAGAGTGAGAGGAGATTTTGCGTTGTGCCATTATCTGCTGACGTATGAATGGTAGGTGTTGTTGCCAATTGAGGAAGAAGATCTTTTCCGTGGAGATGTGGAGACTGGAGAACAAGATTAACAGAAGCAGGGATTTTTCCCAGTGGGAACAGGGGCGAGACAAGCATTAATGGCGTGCTCAGCGCTTTCTTCCAGTGGAACATATCGTCATGTCTCTGCGGTGCGGCAATCCGTGCGTACATGTCTTCTTTTAGAGGCAATAGGGAAAAACATACACCGAATTGACCTTTCGAACAAAACGCATGCTTAGATGCTCTTTCCTCCCCCGGTGCTATGCGTCATTTTCTACCCTTGAAAAAACGAATGTGGTCAATGTTTTTGTCTTTAGTTTGAGCACTAAAACAACTGAATAATTGATTTTTAGGCGAAAGTCGGGATGGATAATCATGGATAAGACGATTATCTTATGGCTGTTCTTTAATTTTTCAGTGCGTCCATCTTATAATAATATCTCGGATTGAACACAAACATTATAATTAAGGTCTATGTCTTAATAATGGGAATTCGATGCAAACAACCTGTTAGAAATTTGTTTATTCTCTATATCTCTCGTCCTCTCACCCCTCTCTACCCTGGTTTTACTCTCTCTCGAATTATTTCTTTGTGGTTATTCCCTTGTCTTTGGAGTTCAATGTGGAGCCTCTCTCTATTGCAGCAAATGACAAGTTTACACCCAGTGACGTTGACATCATGCCGGTGACATACAAAGGTCTATTCTATCTCTCTATACACCATCATATTGACTGCGTACAGATCGGTTTTTTTGGCATCTTACCATAGCATCTTGGGTTTTTGTTCAACACAACAAAATTGAGTATCCTTAGGGCCACTTGCAATCTTAAACAGCTTTAGGGTCCTCAAGCTGTTATCCACTCTCTCAACAAAGACAACTATAATTATTAACCATCTTTTGCTATAAGATTGAGTTAACCTGATGGATCTCATAAAAAAATATTAAGTTTTGGATGAGTATAAAAAACGCATGCATATGGGCTGTGAACCCTTAGTACACACAGTTGGGGTTGGGTTAATTGATGCACAACTTGGCTAGACATCCAAATTATCTAACATAATGAAGAAAAAATAATTGGATGGATTTATGATTATATCCAATTATATGAAGACACCTGACTTTTAACAATATGGTCAGTGGGTTAAATGTTGTGTTTTGAGATGAAATTTTGAAGTAAATGGATAAGTATGTCATGTATCGATTGATGGCTAAAATTTTATTTCAATTATATTACATTATTAATTAGACCAAAATTAAACCGTATTAATCATAATTTGGCCCACATGGACATAGTTTTTTTTGATTTTTCCGATAGGAGAAAATATGTTTTGAATTTGTTTTTCAGAGTGGATAAAATCATGTCTTGCTTGTAATTTTTGAAATACAGAGTTGGATCAAAATCAAGCTTATTTTTTTGACTACAGAAAATTTTAAATAAATAATTATAACTATAAAGAGAGCATATTAAACTATCTGATAATAGGAAAATCCATGCATCAATATCGTGAATTCATGTTTTTGAGCAGTTAATTGATAATATATGTATGTTATCATATCCTAAATTATTTAATTTCATGTTTACATTAATTTCATGACTTCTCATTAGTTTTGATGATTTGACACGGCTTCCTACAATGAACTCTTGTTCAGATGGATTTCGTAGTATGCAATACTTATAAAACACAACAGATGCATTGGATACAAGTCCAATAACTGGTGCCCCTTTAGACTTTATTTTTTTCATAATTAGACGCTGGTCCAATAATTTATGCATCTATGTATTTTATATTTTTAATCATTGTACACAATCTCAGCGAATGAGAAGTCAACAAGAAAAATTGTCATGTTGCCATTGGACTGAATGTAAGATCATGAGACTTTCACATCGTTGGAACACTTCAATAGTAACTGCCAGGTGATAAGCCAAAAATAGGGGTAAATTTTATGCAATTTTAAATCCTTGTCGTTGTCAATTTTAGCTTATACAATAAAATTTATAAAAACTCTACTTAAGATGTGTAGTGATAAGTACGAGTGTCGTCCAAGGGAATCTAGTAAGGAATCCAATTGATGTTCTTCTTAAATAATTTGAACCTAATTGGGGTTAATTTAATCTTCAACAGAGATTAAATCACCCGAATTTGATGAGAACTTTGGAAAGGGGGGTAGAAGAGATGAGAGGAGTAGATAAAACAAGGGGCTCTAAGTTGAATTAATTGATCCAATTGAAAGGATCAAAGAATCCAATTAGAGAGATTAAGAAGAAAATTTAGAAGTGTTTTGGTTGGTTCTTTAGGTTTGACAATTCAGTAATAACTACTCTATTGGATAATGAAATGGAAAATTTAATATCCTAGAATGTTAACCCTTTTTATAAGCTTTTTTATAGTTTTCTTTTATATGCACTTGGAATAGCTAGGAAATCTCTTAATTTCTCCTCTAAATCCTAGTCAGGCCTTGTACATTCCGCTCAAGCCAAGCGATTTAGAAGTTCAGACAGGGATCAAGGAGAAAGATTAAGAAATTCAACTAACAATATCCAAAATACGCCAAAAGTTCAAATACAAAGAAGGAAAAATTACCAAATAGGTTGATCCAAGCTGAAGCTCCTCTCTTTCTTGCAGTTGTGATAGAGCACCATCAAGAATGAGCTCCCCCTCTCGAAATTTAGCTTTTATACTTAGGTTACATGGTAAAAATCACCATTTTACCCCCATTTAGTAATTAATTTTTATCTATCAATGTATGCTAGATCTGAATAATTCAAACAGATAGAAAGAGGGGATCAAGACGAGCAAATTCATAAAAAAATCATCTCAATCGGACTTCACGATCAAAAGTTATTAATAAATGAATTGTAAACCAATTTAATCCATTGGATTTAAATTCATTTATTTATTCATTTCTTTTTTTTAACATGCCATGACGTGTTGCTTTCTCATTGGCTGGCGCATTTTGAATTCTCCTTCTTGCAGAAAAGTCCTTTAAAAAGGCCGGAATTGCTGCTGGACGTCGCCCAAAAGTAATTGTATATATGCCCCTTGCGCACTCTCTCTCCTCTAGTTCTCCTAAAAACATTAAAACAAATATTAAATATTTGCAATAAAACCCTGGAACAGTTTAAATAACATCTTTACGCCTGCAACCACGACCGAGAGCTATTTTTGAGGGCATCATTGCAACTGAAATTTACAAAAAGCCCCTAGAAGAGGAGAAATTGCTTTAAAACTCATTTTCTCATTATAAATATATCCTCTTCCTCTTAAAAAATTAATTTCTCACTTAAATAAATCTCAAAAAATCCAATTAAATCCTAAATAAATTCTATAAAATTCCATAAAATTCTAGAAAATTCAGCATTGCATCCCCATAATAATTAAGCTTGAAATTAAATTTTAAACGTGCCATTTTCATTTAAAATGAATTATTTCAAGCTCAAATAAATCTCAGAAATTCATAAAATTAACAGAAAATATGGGGAAAATCAGAAATCACTTGGAAACATTAAATTTATGTAAATATATGATAACAACCCCATTTTAAGCTCTTTAAATGCATAAAATTGTGCTAATAGCATGAAATAAAGACCGAATTTAGGGTGTTATCACCAGGGATGTCACACTCAAAGAGGATACAAAAGCATCGTGCAGGAGAAACACTATTCAATGAATATGATCATGTCTAAGGAACATAGCATATTCTTTAGTTCCTCTCCCCCTAGCCTCACTCCATTTATCAAGAGGGACAACTAAGTATAAGTCTATATTCGAGACTCACCCCCAACATTAGTTGACCATTCATAAGTCAGAAAAAGGCATGACGGGGGGCATCTAGCACCGAAGACAGGTCTCAGCTAGTGTGTGGAGCGTGGGCTGAAGGAGAGACCCAGTGATGGTGCACACCATCAAGGTTCGTCGATGATGTCGTCCGCACCACCCGCCACCGTCATCGACAGCCGGGAGAAGATGCTCGATTATCACATTTTGATTTTCATCATTTTCCTAGTTGTGTCTTGTGTTTTCCGTATTCGTCATTTTGTTTTTGTCATATTTGCGACGTGTCACGTATGTCCGTCTTCGTCGTCATGGGAAGAGGCCCCTAGTCCTTTCCCCTTTCCCTTTATTCTTTCTATATTTTCAATTTCCCCTTTTTATTTCTTTGTAATGGGGGCCCATTCTATGAGGGCCCCTAATGGATCAGACTTCCCCCCCTTGTTGACCCACTTAGGGGGCCCAATTGACCTCTTCCCCCTTTATAAGGGAAGAAGACCGTGTTGTGAGTTTCTTGGTCTCAAGCCCCCTTTGAGGAAGTCGCAAGAGGGAGAAGGGGGTGGGGGGGGGAGAAGGAGGACGGTGAATCTCCATGGAGGGGGTGCTCTAAGAAGGGAAGAGGGAAATCGATCAAACTCCCCCTCCTTGCCTCATTGTTGTACCCCATCACCAATGACCCAGGCACTCGGGAGAGCCCACGCCGCACACCGACGGACGCTGAGTCCTGCCTTCGTTGTGGTGGTCAACGACCTTTGTCCCGATAAATTCGTCACTGCGCGATAATACTGGACCACTGACTGAGCTTCCCATTCAGTACCCTTGGCATTGTGGTGAAATTGAAGAAGGCCTCTCTGCTGGTCTGAAAATACCGACGAGAATTGGCCATTCCATGGCTGTTCGCCCGGGAAGAAAGCTTGATCGATCAATGGAAATCAGTCGATTGCACACCTCCCCTGTCGTTCTATCCGGTCGTCAACAATCCAAGCATTCGGGAGGACGCAAATTGTGCCCTCCGCGCCGTGGTGGTCAATGACCCTCATCCTTGGTAAGTTGGTCGCTACGCAAGAACCTTGGGCTGACGACTGGATTCCCTGCTCAGCACCCTGGGTGTGTGGCGGATTTGATGAAGGCCCTTCCGTTGGTATGAAAACTACCTACGAGGATTAGTCATTCCATCGCCGGGAAGAAAGCCTTATCCAGCAACGGGAATGAAGGGGAGTCATGCCGTTGTTGAAAATAACCTTGACCGCAGACTCAACATCCTGCTTGCCGCTGAGTCTTGATTGATCCTTCTCCGATCACTAGTTTCTGGGCTGGTCGTCGAAGGGCTTCCCACTGCCGTGGTCCAAACATCTGTTGGGGGTGTTCATTGGCGAACAACGTTGATCGGCACTGCCGGTCCTGGCCGTAGATCGACTGATCAACGGATCCGCTGCTTCCTGCACGTACAACCTCACTTATTGCCGCTCGCCTCCCGTCTTCGGCACTCAGACCAGAGGGTAACAATCACTGCTGCTCGTCCCTGCTGAAGATCTGCTTGAGTTGACTACATCGTCGCTCCACCAGCCCCAGCAGCCTTGCTTGAGCTGTGCCGACACTTGGGACACTTCCTGGTGCCGACAGCATCAATGCATCAACATAGGAAGCGCCACCATCATCACCCGAAGTCAATGCCATTGCTAAGGACACGCCGCCATCGTCACCGGACCAAGTCAACATGCCAGCATCAGGCACGTTTCCACCCATGCATGCCCCTTCATGCGTCCTGACACGTCGCCAAAGACAGATCCAGAACTGCCCTCTGACGTGACACGGAACCACATCGCTCGTTTTTATTTTTATTTTTATTAACTGTATTTTCTCTTTCCTCCAAGGCCTATATGTATAGGCCAATGTTCCAAGAAACAGTTAGGCAAGTCATAATTCAGGAATTGAGTTTTTGTTAACTCTTCTTGGAGGACTTGCCCTAGCCTCCCCTTCTCCGCAAATTGCCGCCGCTGTCGCCGCCCTCGTTGCTGCCACCGGTTACCACCCACCCTCCTTTCTCTCTTCCTTTCTTTCCCTCTTCCTTCCTTTCTCTCTCCTTTCCCTCTCTCTTTCTTTCCTTCTCTCTCTCCCGCCAACACTAGGATGCCCAGCGTCAGCCGCCCCTCTCAGGCCGCCCGCGCCAAGCATCCAGCGTAGGCCGCCCCGCTCAGAGCCACCCGCGCCTAGCGCCCAAAGCTGGCCGCCCCACTCGGGGCCGCCAGCGCCAGCCGCCCTGCGCCATTCGCCCCTCTCAGGGCCGCCCGCGCCCAGTGCCCAGAGCTGGCCGTGCCGCTTAGGGTCGCCCCCGCCTAGCGCTTGCGCACTCCAGCGCTCATCGGCGCCAACGCACACCAACGCTCGCCGGCGCCAGCGCACGCCATCGCTCGTCGGCACCCATGCATGCAAGCGCCCGCGCACGCCGCGCGCCCGACTGCCCGCGCCTCCAGACACCCTCGAAGCAACTTGCCGCACTTCTAGACGCCCTTGAAGCTACTTGTCACGGCGCTGCCCCGAACCCCACAAGGGGGCGACTCCCCCCTTGACCCCCCGCCAACTGACCGCGCAGTTGGATCCGTGACACCCTGTTGAAGCGCACATCAATCGTCCCACCAACGACGCCCCACACCCAAGCACTCCGATTTGCTCGAGTGTTCTCCATCCAGTATTCCTTGAGAATTCGTCCACCGCCATCGGATTTGCTTTGATTTCTTGGAATTTCAACGAATAGTGGATTAGGTCTTCTCATAAGTTTTCCGTGCGAATGCAATTCAAAGGTATTGGATTTGGTGCTTCGGCATTGTCGCGGTGGTTGAAGACAGTACTCCAGCCCTCGACGAGGAAAGGGGCTGCACCACCATTATTTCATCGGCCTTACGTTTCCTAAAGGGATCATGTGGATTTGTGGTCTGTTTATCCCACCTTATCCTCAACCCTTCCTGCAACTTCCACCTGTCGTCGTCATCCCCATCTCCCTTAGTCGTCAGCATCCATTCATCTAGTTGTCGAGCATCATCCTCGATTGTCCTGCATCACTTCCACCATCCCCCTCTTCTCCTATACCCCTTTACCTACGCTACGGCATCATCGCATTACTCGTCGAGCCGCCGTCTGCACTCCGGTGCCTCTCCGCCACACCCGCTTCGACCGTCACCGACAGTCGATGAATTCTACACCACGAGCCCACCGGCAAGGTATGTCGTCCTCTCTTGCCGCTCGTTTAATTATCTCTTGTAGTAAATTTTTGTCTTGACTCCACTGCGCTCAGGCTAGGTAGGTGAGAGAGGCAAATTGAGAGAAAACTACGAACGTATTTTGAGCGTCTTACCAGTATGGACGAGTCCGTCTGTTATGTGCCAGCCCTAGGGATTTATTTCTTTCAGCCGTAGACGTCTTCGTCCCTTCGATGAGGTTCGAGAGGCCACCGTCGCCATCACTTGGAGTCCCGTCCAAGCTTGAAGCTTGGAGCCTCCCTCGAGGGAGAGACTGCATGCACGACATGTAGGACATTCATTCATTGCATCGTAGTCACATCGACCCGTTAGAGTTCACCCGTCTGATGATGACACCGTCGACATTTGATACCACTACCTATCTTCGGTACCAAGCCATCATACTCGATGCCGATCGGACAACGTCTGGCATCACGCGGCCTTCACATATTTGGCCTTGTGAATGGGTCCTAGCAGGTTGACATTATCTTCATCGCATTTTTATCGCTTATTTCTAGTTTTGAAAACCATGTATGTGGGCCTACATGTTTGTATGGATGGTCCTTGTTCAGTCTGGAGGACCCGTCAAAACCTTTTTTATGTGGGCCTTTTTCTTTTTCTAAGGGCAGGCCCAAATTTTACCTTATGTTAAGGGAGGGGAGTACCCCCTCACCTTTATGAGAAAAAAGAAGAAAAAGTTGTGTTTTTTTTATTTTAAGCATATTTTTTACTGTTCAAGTTACTAACAAAAATGCCATTGAAAAAATGGCATCTTGTTTGAAACCCTAATTCTAGTCGCTGCTGCCCGCTGTGCATAGGCCATCTGATGCCACACAAGCCACCCACCTATACCGCGCCCGAGCTGCCTTTACTGCTGTCCAACATCCCACCTGGACCCCCAAGCCACCTGCCCACACCGTCCACCCACTTCACCCATATTGCTGATGCACGCTGATCACGCCAACATCGCACGTGTCGCTCCTCCGCCATCTGCGATGCCGACATACCCCACATCGTCGCCCGTTGCAACTATCACAGATGACGGGCCGTGTCTATCCATGTAAGCTCACACTTCTCCCTATTTATGTGTTCATTATTTCCTTCAGTGACTCCCGACGGTGTCTCCAACCCCAGGTTAGGATAGGGATAGAGAGAATTAACGATCTAATGGATAGAATTTCTATTGGTACGTCCTTGGTTGGATCCATCGAGGGGTGGACACTAACGACAATAGCCATGCTCCACTCGTTGGTCTTCAACCCAACATCCAGATCATTGGGAGTCTAGTGGCATACCTAAGACCCCCTTACCATGATTTAGTGATCGACGAGGTACTTTGACGCCGAGTTGTACTTCTCATTGAATTTTATCAATGCATTTTAGCATTGGTTTTCACTCGCATGTCATCGCATGTCATCACTCGCATCCCATCCT
The DNA here is from genome assembly GCF_029677425.1 of Wolffia australiana. Classification (NCBI taxonomy): domain Eukaryota; kingdom Viridiplantae; phylum Streptophyta; class Magnoliopsida; order Alismatales; family Araceae; genus Wolffia; species Wolffia australiana. Next base: position 5,846,841 of record NC_135850.1, read on the forward strand.
GTCTTGACTAACAGATTTATAAAGTTGTTGACTCCTAGATTAAACAACAAATTTATAATGTTTCCTTGATAAGTATAGACTTGAGTAAGGGCCAAATCATGGAGATCCAGGAATCAATTAGAATATTTTTCCATGTGATTATATATAGTTTTTATTGATAGAAACAAAAACCAACTCTAAGAGAAGCGATACTTTCTTTTTTAAGCAAATGGAACGAAGAAAAACCTAAATTAAATGGATGTTCAGGCTACAGAAAAATCTTTCTTGGTAGAAAGTGAGCTAGGGTATTGTGGTTGTAGGGTGAACCTTGTTGTAGGGGACTGTGATTTCCTTTCTTTTGCCATTGTTCCGTACTTTGGTTGAAGTGAAGTGCATTGAATTCCGCTTCAACTATACATGCCCCGTTTTGTATGATCCCTGTCATTGTGGGTTGAACATAAAGAATATTCCAAATTATAAGTATTAACCTTATAACCCATCTTTTCAGTGCTTCCCACTATTTGTTCAAGGCTTTCTCAATGATATTTATTCAAGTGGTCAAGGCTTCATACTTGACGTATTCTTCTTATCCTTTAATGTGCATAATTATTCCTGATTAAGGCCTTGATTCTCTACCATTCTTACTCAACTGAATGGGGTCAATATTAGTTTCAGTAATCCTCTCTATTACCTCAAACATTTCTTCATCATAACAATAGAGAATGGTGCCTCCACAAAATAAGTCAGCCCTGTTAGAAACATCATTCAAAAATTCATAAAAAACTGAATCAGTTGTGCTCTAGTACGATAATGATGAGGGCCTTTCCTAAGTAAAACTTTCTATTTTTCCACGCCTTACTAAAATTATCATCTTGTTCATTAAATGACCAAATCGCTATCCTGTAATAGGGAAATAATTTTCAAGAAAAAACTTTGAATTTCATCCCACAAGACAAATGTCTTACTCAAATTTCTATACCACTAGTTTTCTCTATCATTCTATGCATGGGAGAAAACCTTCATCTTCATGACGTCTAGCAAAATACTGAAATCTATTTTCATGGTGTCTTGCGAGATCCCTGAAATATTATTCATAGATAAAATATATGTAAGTTCTCCCAAATAAATATAAGCTTTTTCAATGGATGACCCTCTCAAGCTAGGAAAAATGTGAAGGATAACAGTATCAGTTTTGAAATTTACTCCTTAAGATATGGAGGCATAATTCTAGTGTTAGTCTTACTCCAATTAGGTTCATAACAAACCTTGATCTTTGTGCCTCTCCGTTGTTGAGGAAGTGCTGGATTCTGCTCATATGCCATTTCTTCTACTTTTTCCTCAACAACCTTTTTGCTTGTCTTTTAGAATTTTAGTAGTTTGATCTACTTTATTTGATCTGGAATTTACCATATATATAGAGAAAAAAGGGTTATGTAACATATTTTCATAAATAGTCTACCTCCTGCTGAGCCTTCTCAAACAGTTTCTGCATTAAAAAAGACCTTAGGAAAATATAGAAATTTTATTATTGGATATAACTGGCTCCCTGGCAATGACGCCAGCTGATAAGCCAGAAAAAAGGTATAAGTCATTATTTCCTGGATTAAACAACAAATTTATAATGTTTTATTACTAAGTATAGACTTGGTAAGGGTTGAACCTTAAGATACAGGAATCGATTAGAAGATTTTTGAATGTGACTATATAAAGTTCATATGGATAAAAACAAAACCAACTCTGAGAGAATCAGTAATTTGTTTTTAAATTGCATGAAATGAAGGAGAATCTAACTTATATTAAGAATAACTTAAAATATGCTTTTGAGAAACTTTTCCAATATTTTAATGCTAATAAATCGTAAAACAACTACTTAAAATGACTTACCGCACTTTCTAGTAGAGAAGCTTGTCTTTGCCAACAGAAGCACCCCCTAACATGGTGCGGTGACGGCGGAAAATGCGCGGGGGATCTCTTGTTTTCTGGTTTATTAAGAATGTAATTACTTGAGCTGTAGGACAAATTGTTTGCACTGTTTGCGATGTTGGATAGCCTTGGGTCTTCGCTATCACTTCTATGAGAACCAATGCAGAAAAAATAAGAGTGGAAAGAGGGAACCTCCAAGAATGAACAAACCTTTGGTGTCACTCCCTTTTAGTCCAAGGATGCACTCTTCATCTTTTTCCTCCAAATATGATGTTTTGCTTCGTTTGTTTACTCACACTGACACTCAAATAGAGTGAATCCAAGAAACACTACTGCACCCAAGGTTTCCAAAACTGAGTTTGGGGTAGAAATTCAGAGATGTTTACAATGTGGGAGAAAAGGGGTGCAAATAGAAATCTTAGATTCTCAATGTGAGAACCTAGAATGTGCGACCTGGATTTGGTAATCAGGCTGTCAATTTGAAGGAAACAAACATCAACCACCCATTCGAAGTTCTCCTTAAAAGTAGGCCCTTCCTTTGATTGGGCTTTAGCTCCTTTTGGGATCTGGATTAAATGCTTCCATATATCAAATGAGGGAAGCCAGCACAAAAGAGGGCATCCAAATATCAAATGCTTTCAAACATATCTGTTAGTGAGTCCTTTTATTTATCTTGATGGCTGGAAGTTACCATGATCTGGAAAAAATGTACCAGTTTTTGAGTAAATGAAGGGTAGATGAAGCATCACTAATCAGTTTGATGACACAAAGTCACATAAAAAGTCAGTATATTTCCAGTTGACTATTATTTTAGATTCGTTACATTTTCTCAATACATTATATTCTTCCAACCTTGATCTAGACAGCCTATATCATTAAAGGAAGATCAATACATTTTTCAAAATTCTGGTATTCTGTATGTTCCTCTTATCACTCTTACATGGACCACATTCATGCCTCATTCATTGAATGTAATATTGAGATCTACTACACCTTCCTCTACGTCAATTAAACCCTTATTTTCTGCAATACTCTGTATCAATTTCTCTGTATCTATAGAATTTATTTCATACCTCATTGAAATAAATGTTTTCATAAAAGATGAGCCCACTAACTCACAAAAGACAAATCCTTGTATCAGGGAAAGTGTATATATTCCATGGAGTTGGCAATATGTGTAAGGTATTGAGTGCTTAGTATAAATGATTGTGGAGAATTGACTTTTAGTTAAGATGACATGTGAATTGTTGAAAATAAGATGACATAAATTAAATTTGAAAAATTATAGTTTATCTCAAGGTATTAAACATAAATGGATAACTGCAGAGCGAGGTGTGATTTAATAAGTTTTAAAAATATACTAATTTTGGATAGTACTTATTATATTATTTTTACACCTCTATTCCAGTATTATTATTGTAAAACACAACCAAAAAAATCAATTAAAATTTTTACAGTCATGTCATTTAGTCTAATAAACTGATGAAATAATGGTGGTGCAGTCAAACACCACGAGATGCCAAAGCACCAAATCCAATACTCGAATTCACCTTCGTGGGAAATCTCACGAAAGGAAGAATCTTAAGGAAAGAAAGAGATATTCAAATCAAATCTGACGGCAGTGGAAAAATCCTCGCGGAACACTAGATGAAGAACACTAGACACCAAAGAGTTCAGGCGTACATTGGCATCGGAGTGCGTGATGGGGTTGCGGGAAATTCAGGTTGAGACGTAACTGGGCGATCCAGGCGTTGCACGGCCCACAAGACGAAAGATTTGGGCGTTCCGGGCATTGAGCGGCCCTGACAATGAAAGGGCCAGACTAAGCCTGGTTGCTCAGTCGGAGTGCTTGGGCGTGGGGCGTGGGGCGTCGTTGGCGGGAGGATTGATGTGTGCTTCGACAGGGTGTCGCGGATCCAACTGCGCGGTCAGTTGGCTGGGGGTCTAGGGGGGAGTCGCCCCTTTGCGGGGTTCGGGGCAGCACCCCGAAACCTAAACGGTGTGCACGACGACTTGTGGCGGCGAGGGCGTCCGGGGCATGGGCGGTCGGCGTGGCAGCCTGCGCTAGCATTAGCGCGGGCGGCCCTAGGTGGGCAGCCGGCGCTGGCGTCTGCCGCGGCGGCGGCTCGGCCTGCGTTGGCGCGAGGCGCGGCGCCAGCGCGGCGGCCTGCGCTGGGCGTTGGCGCGGGCGGCCTTGGCGGGCGCGGCCGGGCGGGTGGCGTTAGCGGGCGGCCTGCGCTGGCGTTGGCGCGGCGGCCTGGGCGCGCGGCCTGGCGCCGCGGGCGCGGCGGCGGGCGCGCGCGTGCGGCCTTGGGCGTTGGTGCGGCGGCTGGCGCGCCCGGCGCCGGCGGCAAGCGCGCGTAGGCGGCCCCGGCAGGCCTGCACTAGAGAGATGGGTGTAGGCAGAGAGGAAGAAGGGAAGAGGGAGAGGATGGGCAAGAGAGAGAGAGAGGTGGTAGCCGGCGGCGGCGATGATGGCAGCGACAGCGGCGGCAACCTGAGGTAGAAAGGGAGGCTAGGGCAAGTCCTCCAAGAAGAGTTAAAGAAACTCAATTCCTGAATTAAGACTTTCCTAACTGTTTCTTGAAACATTGGCCTATACATATAGGCCTTGGAGGAAAGAGAAAATACAGTTAAAAGAAATAAAAATAAAGACGAGCGATGTGACGAGTGACGTGGTTTTGTGTCATATCAGGGGGCAGTTGTGTATCAGCCTTTGGCGACGTTTCAGGACATGTGAAGGGGCGTGCGTGGGTGGAGATGTGCTTGATGCTGGCGTGTTGACTTGATCCGGTGACGATGGCAGCATGTCTTCACCGGTCGTGTTGACTTCAGATGACGGTGGTGACGCGTCCGGTGTCGATGCATTGACGTCGTCGCCACCATAATACTTATAAGTTTATAATGTTTTTATTACTTGAGATTTATGATATTCAAGACTGGTAAAAGAAAAAAGGGAAATCCTATTTATAGATGCTTTCTCCAAAAAATTGATAAAATGCCCCTTATTTAAGATCACAGCTATGATCACCCCTCAAGAAAATCACAAATAACTCAGTAATGGATGAGAAGCCTTTTTAAAGCTCATCTTTCTGACATCAGAGGGATGCTCAGCTATGATCAGATTTTATATGATGATGATGATGTTGGAGTCTCATTTTAAGTGGAGATTAGTTTACTGTAACCTTGGTCTGAAGTTTATTACTCAATATATCCCTAGGATGATGTCCAAGCGTCTAAAAGGTATGACTCAAGGTCATATACCTGTTATTCTCAAGACCAAGCTCTACTTGAGTCAATTCAAACTCGAACAAAGCTTTTTTATTTCAAAGGTTCTCCTTAACTTTGATAAAGTTAATCACAATGGATACATATTTCATAATTATGAAATACTTGTTAAAATTAGTATTAATGATATTATATTATATATATATATATCTGAGAGAGTAGGTGATAACAGACTATTCATGCTCAGCCATGGAGACGAGTTCAAGCTACATACACAAATTAAAAAAATAAATTAAATGATTAGAATTAAGCCTCATGGAGTTGAGTATATTCAATCTGTGAAGAGAGTTGAGTTTCGACAATCTGGTAAATGGGTTAAAGTTTAAGTAAATGAGTAGGGATACGTATCCTTTGCTGCCTCTCTCTACAACATGTATTTTGCAGCTCTCAAAAGGTCCTTAAATGCTCCTTCATGAAGATATTTCTGGTGGTCATACAGGAAATCATGATATCCAAAAGGTTTCTTTGAGATCATCGCATGGATCATGGGTCTGCATTTTTTATTTTAAAACTCTGTTTAGTTTGAAAATTTATAAACAAGTGGTTTGTTTTTATTTTTTCCAATTCCTATACTGGATTTTTTTATTAGTGAAGTTCTCTATTTCCATATTTTGAACAAATTTTTTGTTTAACAGAGCCTTCTTGTTTTCATCTCGTTCATCTGTCTGGATTGATTCATCTGAGTACGAAAGAGTAATTGCTATTTCTATCATGCATTTAACCAGATTTGATCTCCTATATTTTCTCATTGTATTGTCTCCAAACAATTTCTTTATTCCCATTTAATTTTTCACCTCGTTCAATCTTTTCCTTCCCTTTAGTTTATTAATACACTCACTATTTTCATCCTGTTCAAAATTTTCTTCCCATTCAATCTTTTATTTGTGTCCATTTTTTTATTTTTCTTCAATTTCTCCCGCAGTTCAAATTTTCATTCATGTTCATTCTTTCTTTTCCTATCATTTTAAGGTCACATTATTCTACATTGTTCTTGAGTGCACCGATTACTGAATGAAGTGTGTTTATATTATTCGTTAGCTTCTACATAAATATTGATCATAATTTGCATTGAACAGCGTTGGTTGTTTATCTATTTTTTTACCACATTAGTTGCTAGCCCCATTTTGCTAATACTCAAGTCTTCCTATCTATTCACACTTTATAAATTTGAACAACTCCATTACTATTGATCAATCCATTGTGTATGTAGTTGGTTATTGATTAAACCTCTCGTTGTAAAATACATAATATCTCTATGTCCCTTAAAATTCATCTGTTACATAGTGTCCTAAACATTCAAGGAAGGTTTATCATGATCCAACATCAAAGTAAAGGTGATAACGTGCAAACTATTGTAGAAATATCATGCATAAGAGATGAGTGAGAAATGAGATGGAGGAAGATAGTGGTTTTGAGTTTATGAGGTAAATGGAGGAGAACATGGGATCAAATGGTGACGACCTAGGCAATGTGTGACATAGATGATCGATGGTGATGGATGATGGGTGGATGGTAATGAGAAAAATGGCATTGATTTAACTAATGTATATCCTGGGGAAATACCAATGTAAGGCAAGACCTATCCGTCTAGATCAGAGAAATTTCTTGACGTAGATCAGCCTACCCTCATCTCTGTTGACCTTCTCCAAGTGAGTTCAAATATTTTTTTACAAATATTGAGGGCTAAATTTTTAGATCCAACGATATGGATCGATAGATGAGAGAAAGACATTAGTATCTCATAGGGAACGACACCCATCATCCGTCATGTCACACCTCACGGTGACAGAATCATGATGGATGACATGACGGTGGCCGTGCCGAATTTGGTGTCTCATGACCGTGACAATGATGGTGACCAAGTATTTGGGATGGTGACATGATGCTGATGGGGTCCTCAAACGTGTGAGGTGACATGACAGTTGTCACAAACATACATTAGTCACATTTAAAAACATTTAATTTTTTTAAAAAAGCCCAATCAGATTTAAAATCATTATATTTTACTCATGGTTTTTATTGGTGCAAATATTTTATCTGTGATTTTTTCATGAAATTTTGAGTTTATAAGATGTTTTATAATCCCTTTAAGTATATGAGATTTTGCTTGTTTTTGGTTTTCTTAATTTAAAGGGAAAAATAAGGTGAAACCTGTTTCAAAAAAATATTTGTTTTTAAATGAAAATCCATTTGTATACCCGACTACTTTTTAGTGGATAATACATTTAATTGCCCATTATTTTTTACATATTCCTTTTATATTCCAATTAAAAATCAGCATTGTTTCTCAACTACTTTCTCTTTTATTCTTCGTTCTTCATTGTTCTTCTTTTTTCCGATTAAAGACTTAATCAAGCGCGCTTGAGAAAACTTGGGGAAGATGGTTCAGGAGGTGTTAGAAGAAGAGATGTATATAATATCAGTTATAAATGATTATTTCCTCCAATGACCCATACTTTAAATTCATACATGTGATAAAAATCATCTTAATCCTTGTGGGTCAACCTTTTTGAAATTTAAGCTTCAACAGGCTTCAATATATCTGAAAAAGTCATCTTAGGAATTTTGGTTTCTGATAATCAATATGCTGTAACATGACAGATGTCGGGATTGAACGGCTCGTGTTACACCACACAGAGGGTGGGGGCAGTCATATCATGTAGTGGAGACGACTAATTTGGACATAATGCAAGAGATGATGCAATGGTGAAATCATTGAGAAGTATAAATACATCATTGACGGACACTAATGACCACTTGGCTACGGTAAGTGTGACCTGGAAATGCCACTAGGCTCCCGATGACCCGTATGACAGGTTGAGGGCGGACAGTGCGAGGACGACTATTGCCACTCGTGCGTGCACTGCTTGAAGCGTCAACTAAGATCGTACCGATATAAACCTATTCTCACTGACATATTCCTATCTATCACTAACCTAACCCCGGCGGTGGAGAAACACTTGTGAGGTATTGAAAGAAATAACGTAACGGATAAAGGGAAGAAGTGTGAGCATACTAGATTCATTATGGCCTTGACGTTTGTATCATTGGTAGTGGTTCTGTTGAGTGACGTCGGAGGGCACTGACGAGCGGCTACCGCAAGAGTGAAAGAGTGGTGTGGCCAACACAATGATGACATGCACGATAGTGACGGGCACATAGTCTAGGCACGGCAGCACGCACGGTAGAAAGTCAGGAAGGCAGTCGCAGCGACCGCCACGAGGGTGAGGCACCGCGGCGACGGCGCAACAGCGAGGCGCGGTGATGGGTGTAGCACCATGCACAACGGCGGGCGCAGCAGTGAGGAGCAGCGGTGGTTGGTCATGCTGGGCGCGGCAGGCTACGGTGGTTGCCGCCGGTGGCTGCAGCGCTTGCAGCTGGCTGTGACAATCGCAACCGTTGGTCGCAGCAGCCACGAATAGTCGTGGCAGCCACGGCAGGTTGCTGTGGTCGTGGGTAGTCATTGTGGCCGCAGCTGGCTGCGGTGGTCGCGGACGTTGACTACAACGGCTGCGGCTGGTCACGTCAGCCACAGCAGTTCGCGGTGGCTGCAACGACTGCGGACTACGGCGACAGTGGGCTGCGGTGATTGTGGCTGGTTGTGATGGTTGTGGCTGGCTGCATCTGGTCGCAGCTGTTGGCCACGATGGTCGCGGCTGGTCATGATGGTTGCGACTAGCGATTGGTGGTTGGGAGGCCATGGTGGCGGCGTGGATCAGCTGAGGTGGTCGTACGGGCTGCCCCAAGAGAGGCAATCAGGGGGAAGTGGAAGAATGGCTGGTGGCGACAGCGACGACCAGATTAGGCTTTCAGACTCTCAAAATATGGGTGGCATTTTTGTAATTTTGGGAAAAATTTTAAAAAACACTAAATAAAAGTGAAAAAGACTTCAGAAATCACATTTTTTCTCAAAATTCTTGACTCCTCTTACGGGCGACACCTCCTCTTATAGGGGTAAATATGGGCCTCCCCCCTTTAAAATTTAGGGGAGAAGGCCCAATTAAAAGTAATTTGACCCCCCTAATAGGAGATATATGAACTACCATGCCCACATTGGGGCTCACACACACACAAATGTGTAGCTCTATACGGCGGCCCCGTCCACGTGTGAATGAACAAAAAAACAAACACATATGCGACCGACATACAAGTCCTACTAATTAAGGAAATGATAAGAAAAGATAATGTTATACCTTTGGGGCCCGTTGACTAGGCCAGGTACTCTGCAGGCTGGGTCTCGCGTGTGACCCCTTACTCAACATACTGGTTAGACGGGTCTTTGAAGCTGGATGGTCCTCCATCACCATTAAAGAAAAAAAAACACCATGAGAGAGAGATATATACCTTTGTGACAAACCTATTTAATTCATTTTTTGAAGTCACATAAAACTCACTTTGATGGATGGAATCTATCCAACATGAATGTACAATGAGTTAAAAATGCATTAACATCATGAAAGTGGTGATGTTAACAAATCTAGACTCTTTGATGGAAACATCAAGATCCATCATAAAATTTGAGATTAACATAAAATTGAAGACAACTACCTGAATCTACGAGCCTTCATTTTTTCCTAATTAACTTGCACATCAGTTGACAGGTGTAGGATTTAGGATTGGCAGTTGAAGAAAATTCATTGTGTCATCATTGTTATTGTCATCCATGTTTGGGCTTGGAAAAATAATGATGAAGATCTGACATTAACTAATGAAAATTGTGATCGTCCACTTGTCATCTTCATTGTTTCTGCCTAAAACATGATTGACAAATGGTGACATATTTGTAATAATTATTGTCGTCAACATATTTGGGCTTAAACAAATGACAATAACGAGGAGGATTCATCATCAAGAACAAATAGATGACGATGATGATTCATCGTCATCCTGTTGATGCTGAACCCTACTTAGGCTGTCGACGATAGCATAACGATTAAAAATTTGTCATCATCTACCAATGGATGACGATGATGATGATTCATCATCATTGTTGACTCTAAACCCTAGTTGGGCTTTTGATGATGGTGATCACGAATATGAATTTGGCATTGGCTGTTTAACATGAGAATAACGAGATGAAGACTCTCAGGTGATTTTAGCATGAGAAGACTGAGATTATAATAAAGTTAAAGACAATTACCTTGATGATGACGCAAAATAGAAAAAACAAGATGATCAAAGATTGTGTCGAGTCTCCCGTCTCCTTTTACTTTCTTTCAGTGACAGTGCTTTTCATAGTGGGTAAATTTTTATTTATCTGAATAACAAAAGTTTGGATTTTGCCTGTTTAAGGCATTGGAATGTAAAGTTTTCTGAAGTAATGAGCATGGAATTCTAACCTGCATAGATCTAAGAGATTTGCTAACCATATGCAAATAAAAAAAACAAGAAATGGTAAAAATAGGATAAAACTATTTTGCATCCATACATTAGTATTATGAATAATTTAATTCATACAGCTTGCAGTCCTATGAGAATGATACAACCCACGCGTCTTATGCTTCTACTTGGTGCCTCCGAGGAAGTCATGTGTCATCCCATCTAACTAAAATCCTTCAGAATTCTGTGAAGGGTCAATAGCAAAAAAATTATTTCACATGAAGCGTTGTGGTACTTAAGATCATGATCAATACCTCATACTAGTCATCATCGTCAGAAAAGTCCTTGAAATTATCACCATCACAAAGTTGAGCATTCTCGGCACGTAACCAACACTTCAGAGTGACTAGGAGCTCAATCCTTTCAGAAGTAAGACATGCCCTCTTGAAAGTGACGATTGTATATCCTGCCAAGAATAAACGCTCTGATGGTTCCCTAGTCGCGCATAATGAAATAAACTCTTGCACTAGGGTAGACAATCGAGGGTAAGTATGTGCGCTTATGCGTCCTCACCATCCTAGTGCTGTCTTGGTGTCCTTCCTCTTTGTTGATTGAAGATAACTGATAAGTCGATTTTTAAGTGTTTATAATGTGTCGTTATGATACCAAAATGATGTCGGACATCGTCGATGGCGTCATTTGACGGGTAAAACCCACTAAGTGAATGTAACTATGTGATGTGATGTAACCTAGGAGAATGTACGTGTAGGCCCCGACTCGTGATGATTTGCCGAACTCCAAGCTTTGAAGCAGACGATCGGTGAGAATGACGGTGACCTTCTTGTTGGGTTCTACAGGCCTTGTGATGGCGCAGCACCGCCCGAGACCGTTGAGCCGTCACTCGAGGAGCCAGCATCGTCATCGAGCCCGCCACCGACACGCGTCCAGCCGACACGACGAGCCGCCGCGGCGATGCGCGACCCCGAGTTCAGATACTCGGCATGACGACACGCCCTTCCCACCGTCGGAGCATCATACGTATCCATTTTATTTTATCCATTTTCTTGTTTGTCGTTGTAGTGAGGGGAAGAGCCCATATGAGGACATCATCCCCTCCCACAAACCCAATGGGCCTAACAAGCCCTATTTCCCCTTTTATTTCCCCTCTCTTTGTTGTTTAATGGGGGCCCATCTTCACCATCCTATACAAGGAGGGGTGGGCGCCCAAAACTTTTCTTACTCTTGAATTTGGAAGTTTCATCTTGGAAGTTGAATAGTCATATCGTGAGAGGAAGGAAGAAGAAGAAGAAGAAGAAGAAGAAGAAGAAGAAGTAGAGGAAGAAAGGGAGAAGGAAGGTCGCTGCTCATCCCTGCCGCCGCCTGCCGCCGGTCGCCGCCTTCCGCGCCGCCGACCGCCGCTCCAGCCGCCACCGTCCTGCACCTTCTCCCGTCCCCATCTCCGGCCACGCCCGCCCCATCCATCCGTCCCTTCCTCCCCCGCGTCAACACCGCCCGCTTAGCCCCGCGTCGCCGCTCGCGTAACCCTGCATCACCGCCCGGCCTCTACCACCTCCGCGTTTCTGGTCGTCACGGTCGCCCCGCCGCCCGCTGACCGATCGCCGCTACCCTGCCCGTCGACCCGTCCCCCCTCTGTCGGCCTCACCCCATCCCTACTCCGCCGTCCTTTCTTTCGCCCCATATCGACCAACCCGCCGCCGTAGGCCAGCTCACTTCTCTCGGCCGCTCGACTGGACCCGCTAGCCACTGGTCTGACTGCCACCGGTCTGCGCGGCTGCTCGACCGGCTATTGTGGTCGCCAGGTTACCAGCCTCACTGCCCACGTCCAGCACGCCAAGGTCGCTCGCCGCCAACTCGTTTTAGCCCATCGCCCCCTCTCCGCCGCTGCCAGTTGACCTCGCGCGTCGCCCCGTCCCGACGACTCCCGCTGGCCACTGCTACCCCACAACGCGGGTTGCTGGTCGCGTGCGCTGCGTACAATGCTGTTGTGCGCGCCGCGCTCGCAGCTCTCTCTGTCTGCACTCACCCCTCGAACACCCAGTGGCGCCAGCTGAACCCTGCGCCGGAACGGACCTCGTGATCGTCCGCCAGTGACCGCAACCGACTAGCGAAGGTGCCTACGCTTCTGCCGCCCGTTAGTCTCCTGCTTCCTCCGGCTCTCCTTGGTACGAGATAGACGTTGCCAGTGCGACAAAGGTACCCCTTGCCCTGCACTCTTTATGTCTCTTACTTTCATCAGTATAATTTCGTATTGCCTCCTCCGCGCTCGAGTTAGATAGGTGAGAGCGAGACAGTTTGAGAAAACGATGAAAATTGCACGAGAGTCTTACCTGCCCGGTACGAGTCGGGTTCTCCCGACGCGTGTGAGCACTTCAGCAGGGTTTCCCCATTCGGCGATGTACTCACCCTCGACCCTCTCGGGCGAGGTTCAGGAGGTCCGTCTGACCTCACTCAAAGCGAACCCGTCAATCCTCTAGAATAGAAACATAAACCTTTTATTCGAACTTTACTAAAATCAGGAATTTATATTATTAAACCAGCAATAAAATTTTTTATTCTTTATACTAATAAATAAATCGAAGAATCCAGACGTGGTTAAAGGAACGCTGCTTTTATAAAACTAGGAATTTCTGATTCTAGGAAGGGATTCACCGCTCGTCGGCGCACGCACGTACAACACGTAGGACCTCATTAGCTCACGTCATCATACCTACCTGTCACTAGCATCCGTCGGACGACGACGGTCGATGTAGTCTGACTAGACCACGATTCGATACTGAGCCCTACCCTAGGTGACGTCCGGACGACGTCTTGACAACGTCCGGCATCACCTTGACTTGGATGAACAGAACAAAAACGATGTGCAGTAAAAGACTTTTGCGAATCGAAGTGCATCGACAAAAACATTAGAATGAAGTACCTTTGCACGAATCTCATTCGTGATTTCTTCGATTCCTGAGTGAGACGAGTCGAGCTGCTCAAGTGTGCAGCCTCTAGATGTATCCACGCGGTCCTCGGCACGTCGGATCTCCTCCTTCTCATTGGCAAGCCGCGTTTTTTCTCCGTCGACGTCGTTATGTCGTCCCGATCACATCAGGGATGGAGAGGGGGTGTGGGGAGAGTGGGGAAGAAGGGGAAAGGCCCCTAAACAATTCTGGCCTTGGTATTTTTTCAGGGCCTTCCCCTATTTATACTAAGTGGGTATTTTTTCATAAAAACCCCCAAAACTTAAGTATATCTTCCCACGTCCAAAAGACCATTTGCGTGTGACCCTCTAGGCCCATGTATCAGTCTAGTTAATGACTCCAGCAGCCCAATAACCTTTATTGGCCTTCCAAATTAATCAACTATATTATCATATAGATTAATTAACGTTGGATTGATTTAACCCAATCAATAGGTCGAGTCTCCGACACGTGGGGCGCCAAGCTACACCTCGTGTCCTAGAAGATACAAAGGAGTGTGTATCGACTCACTCATGGAACCTGTTCATCATCGGTTACCGTGTATGTATAATCTGTCATCCACGTGACACTCCTTGGACGACTTAGGGTATGGTCAACTGTCAAACCCTAATCTATCATCTGAGTTAGTACATATGCATTTCAGAAATCATCGGAGAACTCTTCTCTAATATTTCACTGCCTTGCCCAAAGACTTCGTTGCATCATCTTCCTTGAGCTGTCACCTCTTATACCGAGGGTAGACAATTCCATCTTGACCACTCAATCACCTTCGTGTACTTCTTGATGCAACCGAACTAAGACCATTTAGAATCCCATGATTAGAGACTTGTTGGCTATAGCCAAAGTACAACCGTCCGTCCACAATACGTCTTTGTTGTCTCAGGTCTAAGGATGACTTACACAACCGTGATGTGAATCAACATGATTGACAGTTTGGTATAATACCATTCAGGGATTCGAACGGATCAATCTAGTGAACTCTTTCCACTAAAGAACACCCACTATCTATCCTTAGTGTCGCCACACTAATGGCTACGGGACCGGCCATACTCATCATATGAGTGAGGCTAGAAAGTGCTATTCTATCCGGATACTTCGATGTCCTTCTCGCATATCCTTTGAATAGGAATGTTTAGAACACATGCTTAAAGACTAGTGATCTCCGTATTATGATCTCATCATAATTCACTAAGTTCGATCATGTATTCATGGACTTCATTATACGCATCACACGTGCTCTATATGTGTATGTTCTATTAATGAACATGGAACGAGATGTGGAATGTGTGATTGGCTTGCCGGCCACATATATTTCCATCACTTCTGACCCACGTCGGAGCAACGATGGCGACTACGGCACCGAACGGAACAAGTCCGTAGGGCTCACACGTAATGGACGGGCACGTAATGGAGACTCTCAACTTTGTAGTTTTCTCGATAAATATCTCTCACCTGTCTAACCTGGTGCGGTGGAGTGCAGTAAAAAATATACTGAAGAAAGTAATGTAACGGACGAGCAAGGGAAACGACATACCTCGACGGGGATGGCTTTTGTCATTTGTGTCTTTGACAATGCAGGTGTCGGTTCGAGCTGATGTTGTGAGACACGAGCCGCAAAAAGGTACGACCTGACTCAACTGACGGCGATGAAGCAGCGCTATAGCGTGTTGTTTCAGATCGGTAGTGAGGAACGGGTAACTAGGAGTTCAACGTCGCAGTGGTGTGACCTGGAGCAGTGAAGTGGTGTGTTCGGCATGAAACAGTGCGGAGCGGCACGGAGAGGCATTGGCTGGCGCGGTTGGTGTGGACTGACATAGGTTGTGCAGAGGGGCATGATGCGGCGCGGGCAGCACGGGCAGTGTGCAGGCGGCATTGGGCAGCATGGAGTGCCACGAGGTGACACGATGCAGCGCAGAGGTGCACACAGGCGTGGCGCACGGGCGCGGAATGGCGCGGGGTGACGCGCGTGGCCGCTGACTGGCGTGGCCAGTCTGGTGCAACTCTTCTTCTCCTTTCCTTTCTACTCACGGTGAGACATGGACGCTGGTAACTGCCAACTGAAAACTTCCAGATCTAAAAAACAACGTGGGGGGCCATCATGGCCTTATATAGGGCCATGATGGGCCCCTTAGAGAGGGTCCAACAATGGGAGTCCAATAAGGGACCCCCCCTTTTACAACACAAATAAATGGCATAGAAGATGACATGACAAGACAGACAAAAATGATGACAAAAAGAAACCAATACAGACGAAGACAAAAACATAACGGCAAAAAAAACACACAACGATGCGCCTGCAGACATGCTCTACCTAGGGTATTTAAACCTGGGCGTCTTTACAAACTCTTTGGTGTGCCAGTCAGGCTGGACTTGGACCAGTGGCGATGTTGATGATGGTGATGACATCGGCGACGACTCCGCTGTTGATTCGTGGGCGTCATCTAGATGCGCTCCATCACGTTCAAGGAAAATCAAACTTATAAATAAATTTATTACTGAATCACTAAATATCCTAAGATAGAGTGAGCAAGGGTCGATCCATAGGGATGATAGGTATCTAGATTTTAATTAGAGTTTCTATAAGAATTTAGAAAGATGATGGAAAGGTCTTTATGTGTTTATGTCCTTCTGAAGATCAAAACATAGAGATCTAAGTAGTGTAAATTATGGGTTTTTATCTAAACTAAATATTCTAGTGAAACTATTAAAATGAAATCTAATCCTAATCTAGCCTTGATCTCACCTCTATGCAAGTGGTGCTCTCTTCGCATTCATATTTTCATGGACCCGTACATTTCATCCAGTCCCTTGGCGTCTCTCAAACATGAATCAACTAATGAGAAGAGAAGGAATTCACAAAGCTTTTGATGGAAATGCAATAATTCATGTTCCTTGGGCTTTGTTTCACTCTGGCTAGCCATTTTCTAGAAGCCACATGAAGAGCACAAGAATTTGATGCTTTGACAACTCTTTTCTTCACAACTTTACCAAGTTTTGAATACATAACAAAACATAAATTTATAACTCATTCGAAGCCTATGTATAGGTGTTGTATAGGTAAGAAAATAGGTGGTTATGAGAGGAAACCACAAAAACAAATTTGAGTCAAAAGACCTCCAGGTGAACCGATATGACCCTTCAACAAATACCCCTTTCTATGAGTTTTTTTCTAATTTTTAAGGCATTTTTCTGATTTTTTATGATTATTTTAAGGCCATTTTATTGATTTTTGATGGTAGGATCAATCCTCAGCTATCAGATCATCCGATCATCAAGATAAGGATCAATTTTCACGACTGGATCTTCTTCTTCAAATTTAGGTTCATTTCTGGCGGTCAGATGTGGTTCCTTTATAGTTGAATTGGCCATGGATTGTCCGATGGATGCAAGCCTTGATCTGAAGAAGAAGACGAATGATAAGGAGGTAAGCTTACCTCCTACAATCCTAATTGGATGGCCAAGTTAATCCCATATGGAAGACTTTTGAAACAATCTCAATTCTAAATAAAAGGCATATGTTTGAAATTCTTTATTTGCGCCCATTGCTGTTCTAATTTGTTCACGGCTGGATTTTCTTTCACTCAGAAAGAATAGGTGGCGTTGACGGGTGGTTATTGGGCTTCCTTTTTTGCAAATTGAACCTAAAAACTTAGACAATATTCAATAAGTTGTATATAAGTTCCAAAATTTCAAAATTAAATATGGATTTATTTATCCTTTTTACATGAAAATTTCACCAAATTTTATTGCTAAAAATTCTATTTTCCATTAGAATAACTTTGAAGCTCAAATTTTATCCAAATTAGTTTGATATAATTATTTTTATATTTTTAGGAAAATTAGGTAATAAAATGATAATATGTAATATAACTTATCAATTTTGCCCAAGAAATGCATGAATAAACTGCATATTATCAATAAGTTTCCAATTCCTTATCTCTAGGGGGTGGTATCCAATCGATGAGTTCAGTGAGCCACTCATCATCCTCAGGGTCATCACAAGCTAGATCTTGGTCCCCCAGAAGGGGCATTAGTCCTCGAATGAATACCAAAGAATCATGACTGAAGCTAGGATCTAGTGATGACCCCTTTTTGAAAGGGTCAAGAATGGTCGTTGTTGTGGTGGCCCGGTTCTCAGATATAATCAACTCATAATTCAATATCTTAATCTTCATACTCTCACACGCTTGTCAGATCAATGCGATTTGTCGAGTAGTCAGTTTTCTTCCCAAAAAAAAGATTGTAAACCCATCAAACCTCTGTAGGGTAGTATCAATATGTCTCATCAACTCCTTCAAAATGCGAAATACTTCCATGACTCTCACTGTCTTCGAGCCACTAACATAGTTTGTTGCCATGTAAAATGGCCCCAGGACATCGAGAAAGTTGACCAACATGTCCCACTCTTCATGAGAGACTCCCAAGTCCTTCTCCGTAATGGATAAGATATGTAGAGCCATGAAATCGATGACATCTTGCTTCTCTAAAGCATGTAGCATGGCATACGTATTGTTCCATCATGTTGGGCAATCTAATGGGATTTGGTTATGATTATTTTGCCCTAAGTCTTTGCATGTCTTGACATACTATTGACGTCGTTGCGTCGATGCTCGGATTCTTGTGACTAAGGAGCGCTGATGAGTGACCACATCCCCCAAGAATAGGGCTGTATCATGAATGACTATGTCTCCATGCCTCACTACGGCCTCCCGCATGGCATCCAAATTATCTATATCAACGTCATAAGCAGTATCCTGTCCTTCTCCAATTATACAGCTGTCCACAATCCTAGGGGAGGTACAACCACTACTGCAAGCAATGATTTTAAGGCAGCTTGAACAATGATATTCAGCACATGGGATATGTCGGTCCACTGTGAAATGTGACTAAAGTTATAAATATCACAGAACGGAGTTTCTACCATGTAAATTTGGGAGGATTGAGTTAACAACGGGTCAGAATTCTATTGTGGGAACTTATTGATCATTATATTCTTATTAAATTATGTATTTGGGTGGATTCAGAATCCTCTGTTAAAGTTGGGAAGTTAAAAACAATAGAGATTCATTGTAGACCCATGGAAGGCAGTGATTTCATATGACATAATTTATATTTTTCTCTAGCTTATGGTCTTTAGTCACTAATTTGGACAACTTTTGTTTTTGTAAAATTTATAAGGACGTGGTCTTAGGGACTTTTAGTGAGGGTAATTATCACGAACAAATTGGAGATTATACCAGAACATGTTTAAATATACAGTTATCATCCAGAAACCATATCTCCTTTGATGGATTTGCCTCAATGTAAAAAGTGCTCCACCCTAAATATCCATAATGCAAAATTGAGATGAATGATGCTAAAGACATGAAAGTACATCCAAGCTAAAAAAGACAAGTCTGTATATTTTGGTAGTGGAACTTCAGACTTTCATGATGAAGGAGGTAGAGACTAACAAGGAGATGATATGGAACTTATAGAATTTTCAGAACTCAATGAGAGGATCCAATAAAACATTGATGAAATTTTCAATTAACCATAAAATCTTGAGTTATTCTTCACAATAATAAAATAACAGGATAATGGAAATAAAATAGTGTATAAATCCCTAGCACATGTTTTTATTGCTTATGGTCTTTAGTCTCTAATTTGGACAACTTTATTTTTTGTAAAAGTTATAAGGACTTTGTGTAATGGACTTTTCGTGAGGATATTTATCAGGAAAAAAATGAGGAGTATACCAGAACCTGTGTTGAGGATTATACATTGTATGAATACTGATGAGGTGTTTGTGATAGATGTAGTGGATTTTTTATCATCCATGTGATGAACAATGGAGGGGAAATGTGGGATAAAACATGAGATAAATATAGCCGGAGGGTTCTAAATAATGCTTTTCAATGAATGTTTATTACACAAATAAGAAAGAAATGGGTTGTGCTCTCAGTTTTCAAATGAACTACCACAGAAAAGCATTTTATAAAGTTAGTTTTTAAAATATGGATACTCTTGTTATTTATAGGGGAAAAGAGCATTTGATGTCATAATGCCTTAAACATAAAAAATGTTTTGTTGAAGACATGAAATGCTCAGGTCAAATGTACCTAAAAGATAAAAATAAATGACATGAACTATATATTTCAAGAAATTTGTAGTTGTATATTTCCTGATAAATGACATGTACCTGGAAGAGAAGAACACCCTAAACAACTCATATGAGTGGTGTATGATTGCGTGTGTAGGTTGGCTATTTTACATTGCCATTTCTAAATTCAATATAATTGGTTGGCTAAACTTCGGGATACCTAAATTAGGTTTTCTACTTCTCACACTTGTGCATCATCCTACATTATCATATTACAATTCAAAAATAAAATTTAAAATTGTAAAATATTACGATTTGAATAATTTAAATGTCTGCTATATTAACATGACGATCATGCTTAAAATTTGAGAAATGATCATTTTAATCAATTTAAATGATTATTAAAATGTGAATATTATTGAACTCTTAAATTATTTTATTGAATAAGTCTATTAAACCCATTAGTAGCCACACAATTGTCAAAATATGATTTGGTCTGACTCAATCCGAGGAACCTCAAGGCTGCCTGGCTTGCATCTGCGCACATTGCATGCACTCCCACTTGCCCTTCCGTCAAAGGAAATTTTCAAAAGCTCCTAAAGAAGCAAGCAACTAGCGCCAGGGTAGGCGGTGTGCAGCTGGTGCCCAATGCTGCTAGTGGTACTAGCACTGGCCACCACTTGCAGTAGAGAATGCCCCCAAATTATGTCCAAAATCAAACTTTTGGATGTTATTTTGGAGCCTCTCCTCTTCTTATTTATTTATGCCCTTCAAAACCTGGATTTAACACCATTGTTGCATTCTTGGTCCGGATTCAATATGAAGAAATCATTTTCCATGCAAAAAAAACATAAAATAAAATTTTAATTGATCTCCAAAAGGTAAGAAACCTAAAGTCTGGTGTGTGGAATTTTCTCCATGGAAGAGTGATTTCAAGCCATTCAAATGCCCGGACTCTAGATGTATCAACACAGCCAAGGGACTGTTGGATCTCCACTTCTTCTCCAGATCTTCTTGCAGAACTAGTTGATATTCTTATCATCAACACTTTATAATGTAATGAGTAGAGAGTGAAAGAGAGAAGGGGGGGGAGCCGCAAGTTCTAACGAGCAGGGGCAGCTTCTAGAAGAGTCATTCAAATGATAAATCCTTAATGTGGTCGTCCTGCAATATAATACCAAGAATTACTTTTTGCTCCAACAACCATGAATTACTTTAGTTTAGGAAAATAAAGTATTTATTCTTTTTTTTACATAAGGTTTAAAATTAATTCCCCGAGTGCATACAGTGATTTATTGAATTGTGAAGAGATCATAATATAGTGTTGGCCAGTATTAATGATTGCATTCTAAATGTTCTAATCGTCGGATACTCAAGACATACATCAAATTTTACGGATTGAATATCACTATCTAATTGTACTTATATCATTAGTATGTCTGATCTTGTGGCCAATAGTGTGGAGATACTAAGGACATATGGTGGGTGTTGTGAAGCTCAAAGTCTTGTGTTTGAACCTACAAATTTAATACTAATAACTAAAAGCTTTTTTTTGTGAAACAAACTAATAACTAAAAGCTATGGGTAAAGATTTAGATTGTATAGGTTTCTAGGTTGATCCTTTAGGATTTTAGGATGTGATAATGGCAATTAATGTGAAAGAGCAAGAAAAGGTAGCAAACCAGCACAGAAAAGTCAAATGGGGGATCTTAAAGGTGAAGAAGATAGAAGATAATGCAAAATTGGGGAGTTTAAAAAAGAGAATGAAAGGTAACGTAATTTCATTGAGTCCTGACATTCTAAATTCAGTCGCTCCAAATAAATTTATGTAGACAATGACCTAAATAGCATAAATGATGAGATTAATTTCAAAAGATTCGTCGCAAAATAATACTCAACATGTTGCACGTGCAAGGAGAACTAAATTCTACAATACTGTAGAAAGGGATGGAGTGCCTGGTTATGCCCTCTTTGATGAATATAAGTTGTTGAATTTCAAGAGAAAAATCTAGAATAGAAAGGGAGGAGTTTGGAAGCTGGGGGAGAGAGGGAGAAGAAGAGAGGGGGAGAGAGAGAAAATGAAGGGGGGACAAATTGAGAGAAAATGGGAAAAGGAAAGGGAATGAATGAGAGAGAGAGATCAGAAGAGGGAGATATCGGAGACATTGGAAGAGAGAAAGAGAACTTGGAGGCAATGGACATGAGAGAGAGAAGAAAGGGATAAGAATCGAGAGTGATGGAGCATAAATCCAGAGCAAGACCAAAGGAAGGGAAAACCTTAGAAAAAAACAGCTGAGAGAGTAAGAGACGTACCTAAGAGGGAGACCAAGGACAAGAAGAGGGAAAAATAGTGTGGGGGGGAAAAACAGAGAAATTCTATAATTAGATATATATTTAGTGAGAAGAAGATAGAGAAGTCTAGGATTAGCGAGGTAAAATGGGAAGAAAAATAGAGAGATTTAGAGTTAGGGAGGTAAAGAGAGATAGAATGGGTGAGATAGAGATCTCTTCTCTTCTCTTTCTTTAGGTCTTCACTTTGTAGGTTGATGCACTTCATTTGGTGGACTTCTTTTTGACGACCAATGTTTGTTGCTCTTACGAAATTGATCTAGGAGTTTTGAGGATTCTTCTACAAATGTCCAAGTGTAAAATGATGAGCTTAGGGCAATATTTATGTGTTGAGTCCTATAGGCATTGATCTCAATGAAGATGAGGATTCCATGCACCAGAAGACTCATAACAGAATCAAATGGTATCATTAAAATCATTAATGAAGCACCTTTACATAGATCTGGATAGATTACATCCATGATTTCTTGGATCTGGAAGCAAGAGAAATCGAAGTGCTCATGTGTGTAGCCTCTAGATGTATCCACACGATCCTTATTATAAGAATCACATGAGTGAGGCTAGATAGTCTATTCTATCCTGATATTTTCATGTCCTTCTCCAGTGTCCTTCGAATAAGAATATTTAGAACGCATGCTTAAAGACTAGTGATCTCCGCATAGCAATCTCATTATAATTCACTAACTCTGATCATGTATTTATGGACTTCATTATAGCCATCACATGTGCACTATAATAAATATGTTCTATTGATGAACAATAAATAAGATATGGAATGTGTGATTGGCTTGCTAACCACATATATCTCCATCATATTGTAGTAGATTATTAATGTTTAGATATATTTATATATACCTCTCATGCTATTATCTGGCGCTCTTTATAAAGAGTTCTAAAGTTCACTAAAGTGAGCTATAAAAATATATGTTCTAAAGTGTCATTCCAGCTCTCGTTCCATGCTCATTAATACATGCTCATATGAGATGCCTATGATGAAGTCCATGAATGCATGATCAGACTTAGTGAATTATGATGAGATTGTTATACAGAGATCACTAGTCTTTAAGCATGTGTTCTAAATATTCTTATTCGAAGGATACCGATGAAGGACACCAGAATATCTGGATAGAATAGCACTATCTAGCCTCACTCATATGATGAGTAGGGTCTCTCCTGTAGCAATTAGTGTGGAGACACAAGATAGATAGTGGGTGCTCTTTAGCGGAAGGAGTTCAGTGAATTAATCTGTATGAATACCTGAATGGTGTTATATTAAATTATCAATCAAGTTGATTCATGTCACGATTGTGTAAGTGGCCCTTACACATGAGACACCATAAACGTCTTGTAGATGGACAATTGTACTTTGACTATGACCTATGTGTCAATAATCATAGGATTCCAAATAGTCTTAGTTCCGGTGCATCAAGAAGTTCACAAAGACAATTGAGTGGTCAAGATCGGATCGTCCACCCTCGATATAAGTGGTGAAAGCTCAAGGAAACCCCTGCAATGAAGTCCTTGGCCAAGGTAGTGAAATATCAGGAGAAGAGTTCTCCAATGATTTCCCAATACATCAGTACTAAGATGATCAATCAAGGTTTGAAAGTTAACCATACCCTTACTCGTCCTAGGAGCATCAAGTGGATGAGGGATTATACATACACGGTAACTGACGGCGAACTGGTTTTACGAGTCTGTCGATACACACTCCTTTCTGTCGTCTAGAGCACGAAGTGTAGCTTGGTACCCAACGTATTGGAGGCTCGACCTATCGATTGGGTTAAATCGATCAGACGTTAATCAATCTATATAATGATATAGTCAATTAATTTAGAAGGCCAATAAAGGTTATTGGGCCGCTCGAGTCATTAACTAGACTAATACATGGGCCAAGAGGGTCAAACGCAAATGGCCATTGGACATAGATAGATATACTTAAGTTTTAGGGGTTTTTATGAAAAACACCCACTTAATACCAATAGGGAAGGCCCTGAAAAAAATTAACATAGGCCAGAATTGTTCAAGGCCTTCCCCTTCTTTTTTCTTCGCCCCATGGCTCGTCCCCACTGCCAATGCGATAGCGATGATGTAACGACGGCGATAGAGATTGAACGGGGCTCGTCAATGAGAAGGAGGAGATCCAACGTGCTGAGGACCACGTGGATGCATCTAGAGGCTGCATACTTGAGCAGCTCATCTCGTCTCGCTCTAGGATCCAAAAAGTCAGTGATGCAATCTGTGATGAAGTACTTCATTTGAGGGATCTTAATGATGTTGTTCGATTCCATTATGAGTCTTCCACTGCATGGAATGCTTGTCTTCATCCAGATATAGGCCTCTAGAACCCAACACCTCCATCATTTATGTATGAAAAAAATCATATCCTTAACATAATTCTATGAATTATAAAATAATTTTATGAAAGAACCTTTTCATCTTCCATGGAGATATAACTTACGGAAAAAGTATCCCATTCCATGATATCCAGCCTTGTAACTAAATTTATGTATCGCATAGGATCATCTAAGTTTTTAAAAAATTAATCATGATATATTTCAGATATTTGCAGAAGTTATATCACTGATGATGATTTTTCTAACTATAAGGTGTGTAGTGAAATTTATTGGTCCTGAGGAGGATCCATAGAGTCCCCATGGGCCATCCTAAAGTGCTTTGCCCTTTATGCGCAAGAAAAGTGATTACAAGAGTTAATGCTTGATAAAATGACTTCTTATAATTTCTATGCGTCGAGATTAATAGAAATCTAAATGCTTTGATTTCTTTTAAAATTTTCTCGTTCTTGATGCATAACTGTATTCGTTTCTAATTTTATGTTTTTATATTGATAGACTCAACATATTATCCATGGAAATTGGACCAAAAACTATTATGAGATCTGCCCAGAGATATTATATTATTATTATTTTTTAAAAAATTATTTCTCTTCAAAATTCAATTATATATGTAAATTGAAATATAATTTTAAAGATTAGTTTTATTTGATTCAGATATAAATGGCTTATCGGATCCATCTATTAGCTTCCAAAGTGGCCCAACAACCTTTAAAAATGGGTCTATTAAAGTGCAAATGGATGAGGTACTTATAGATCAATATGGCCTTAATACAGGCCCATCATAAAGGGGACTAGTGGGATACTGGGCTGCAGATCTGGAGTGGGTTGCTAGTTATGAAGTGGAATGGGCTGAGTGTGGGAATTACTTAGATTCACTCAGCCTAGCTTGAGTAAAGTCAGATTTAAGAGGTGGGTGATGCGTGTCACTTTATCTTTGTAATGGCTTTTCTTTTTAAAATACTTGCATTTACTGGATTTATCAATATTTATACTTGCAACCTTAAATATTCAAAAAGTACAAATATAGCAGATTTGGCATAGCATGAGATTGGGGGCTGGTTTGGTTCATGTTCAACTAAAGTAATATGTTGGTAGATTGCCTTCTCTAAATGTGTATTCTGTGATACCAATATGATGTAAAACAATAGACGTCATGCGGGAGTTCGACGCAGCACAAGGCTCCGTCAACAAATCTCCCACATCAAATGCAGTCAACTGATGCAAATTCCAGCGTGGAATGTTCAGCACTTGCTAGACAAATGGGTCCCGCTGAAGGAGTCCCAAAGAATCCCCAACGGATGAAGAGAATTCCCTTGTTTCAATACTGAGGGAGTAGTCAAGATGAACCCACTTGATTGTTCAATGTGTAAAGGAGACAAAGGGAAATCAAGAATTAGGAAACTGTTGAAACAGGAAACGGCAATGAAAAGGTCAGTTGCTATAACTGAATCCAAACAATCTGCCATAAAAACCTTGTAATGCTCTTGTTTCAATGAGGCTTTTCTTTCTATTGTGTCTTCCAGGGCGACGGGCTCCGCCCGTCACCCTGTCCATCCTCTAATCCCAATCTACCTTCTGTTCGGTGATTCAGCCTGAATGGCTCGATGATGAAGATCGTGAGATGCCCCTTCTCTCTTCTTCTTCTCTTTTCTTCTCTACTTCTATCTTCGTGGTTACGGGGCATCTCACGTTTCTTAACACAATGGAGGGGCTTGACAGTTGAAGACCCTTATCTCGGTCAAAGATACCTCCGGCGAGAGGAGGATGAATCCAGTCGTGGGGAAGGATTATCGTGGTCCAACAGATAAAGGAGAAATGATCAAGGAGATTGTGCGGAAAAGTTAGTGGGTTATTCCTTTCTGGGTTCGACAGCTTCTCAGGTGATTGATCAATGCCAGTCGATCAAGGGCGATGGCGACAACTATATCTCATATAGCGATGGATTCTTCATGCTGGTGGACAAACGGCGGCCGTATCTGAGATTCAATCACCGGAGAAATGTTCCGTCGACCAGTCGGTGATGATTGTTACAACGTGGCCGATTAGAAGTTGGCGGTTTCCGGCAGTTATCAAGGCTTCTCTCAAATGAAGATTCACGGCAGACGGCGGACAAAAAAATGATCGATGGCGGATGCCCTCGGAGCCAAGAATGGCTGGCCAATCTCGATTCAAAATTCGAGATCCTTGTTGTTCTACAACTGCAGATTTTCCAAGCGTCACCGATCGGGTTTCCAGGGTGCGTGGATGATCAACAGAAAGCCAGTGTCAAGTTAAATCCGACGACTAGAAAGCCAAGGTCGCGAGGATGATTCGCTCAATAACGATGAAATCTGACGACGAGATTGTTCACCGTGGCTTTAGAACGCTGATAACTGGTTTCAAATCTTCCCTTCCGTCGACCGATCGCGCAAAAGAAACCGTTCTCCCCCCACGTAAGAGGAGAGTGGGACCCAAGATTAAAAAGAAGAGAACAATGACTTTTCTTCACCAAGACAATTCCAGTTTTCCATTAGGGCATACCTCCTTTATATATAAGGATAGTGGGGCCTGCTCACAATGCTCGCTTTACATAATTTTTCGTGCGTTCTTGCGGTGCCGTGCAAATTTTGCACATCACACCGCACAGCATATTCGCTCACCGCACTGCACACCTCACACAGGTCTGTGCGGTGCGGTTATGTGCGCATGCCGCAGAACCGCCTCCGCCCCGGCCCTCCCCCGACCGCCCTCGCCCCCTCCCAGCCACCAAACGCTGTTTTATTTTACTCATATGACTATCTAGTTTAACTTAGTGAACTTTATTTTAATTCGTAAGAAAAAGAATAAATTAATTAAACCTTTCACTGACGACCACCCCCTCCCCCCCCCTCCCCCCCCCCGCGCCGCCCTCTCTCACTGACGACCACCCCCCTCCCCGCTTCCCTGGGGCGGCTGCGCCGGTTCGAGTGGCTCGACCTCTGCCAGGCTCGAGCAGCGGGGGGGAGGGGGCGAGAGGAGAGTGGGGGGCGCAGGCGGTGGGGAAGGGGGTGGCGGCAGGGAGGAAGCAGGCGGCGGCAGGGAGGGGGCATGGGAGGCTGGGGGAGGAGGGCGGGGCGGCGGCGGGAAGGGGGCGCGGGCGGCCAAGGGAGGGGGGGCCTGGCGGCGGGGAGGGGGCGTGGGCCGCAGGGAAGGGAGGTGCTGATGCAACATCGTATGGCCGGGATCGACGGCGCGCGTTGGAACACAAGGCGGCTAAGAACAATATGCAGTTTGACGATGAATGCAGGATGCACGTTTATGCAGAGAATAACGAGAAGTATAGCGGTAGCCGAAATAGAGCGGCGCTCTGGAAGGATTCCCGTACGCGTCACGTACGATCTGACTCCCAATGACCCGATAGATCAATCGACGGACGCCGCGGTGGAGGGCATCCTCCATCCAACTACCTATACCGGACAAGGAGGCGGGTAGGGAAAAGAAGAGGAGATTCTACCCCAGAACCCGGTATACGTGAGTAAACGAAGGCAAGGTCCGAGAATAGAGCATGCGAGTAAAGTATTACAGGAAATAATGATGCGCGAGATGGGTTAGCGGCGTGACCTGCGGACGAAAGTCCGGTAGTCATGGTGGTCAAAGCCGGGTTTGGATTGGCGTGGCGGAGGACGGGCCGAGGTGCTTGACCGGACGATGGCGGAGTGGCGGCGACGTCCGAGCGATGAACAACAGGCCCGGCGGCAGCGTGGGGCGGACACGGATCAACCGAGGCAACGGCGAATGCGGCGATCAGCAGCGGCGGCAGCGGCGGCGAGCAGTGTGCGGCAGCAGCCACAGAGACAGCGGTGGCACTAGTGGCGGCGATCAGAAGCGAGCGGCCGCGGCTGCAGCGGCGAACGGCGGCTGCGCTGGCGGCGACAGAAGGCGACAGCGGCTGAGGCGGAGGGGTGGCGAGCAGCGGCAACCGATGACAAGCGACGTGCAACAGCAGCTGCGGAGGCAGCCGCGGCATTGGCGGTGATAGCCAGGGGCGGGTGGCCGCGGCAGCAGCGGCGAGCAGGGCGGCGTCGGCGGTGAGCGGAGGGCGGCAATGGTCGAAGCGGGCGGCAAGCTGCAGTAGTCGGCGGTGAACGGCACGCGGCAGCGGCTGTAGGGGCACCAACGGTGCCGGTGGTGGCGAACGGCGGCAAGCGCCGATGGTGGCGAGCGGCGGCGATCGCCGGTGGCGGCGGGCAGCGGCGGGCGGCGGTAGCGGACAGCGATGGCGGCGGTCGCCGGTGGCGGCGATCGGCGGCGGGAGGCAGCGGTGGCTCACTGAAGCCCTAAGTTCCCATTTTTTTGTTGATGAAATTGCCCCTTCGGAACAACGTTTTTACCTGGGCGCCCTTACTTAAATCCAAGTCACACTGAGTCAACTCAGTGCGACTCGTCGGAACTTAAATCGGGGTTGGACTGAGTTGACTCAGCGCCGAAATCGGCCAAACGCACTGAGTCAACTCAGCGACTAACCTGGCTCGTCCTTGTCCCCGCGCCTAGGTCGTTCGGCGGCGGCGGCGTTGGGCAGGCCAGGCGGGAGGGCGCGAGGGACCGGCGCTCCGGCGGCCCGCGAGCGGAGGCTCGGGTGGGCGGAGCTGGTAGCCTGGTGAAGGCCTCGTTCGGGCGCCGGGATGGGTCAGTTGGCGGGGCGGACGGCTGGCAGTCGGTTGGCCGGGAGACCCGGTTCCGGCGCCGGTCGGCAGTGGGCGGTCGGTGACGGACGCCCGGCAACGGTGGCTGGCGTCGGTGAGCGGCGATGGGCGGCCTGAATGGGTGACGGTGATGGACGAACGAGGGCAGCGACGGTGTCGTGGCGACGACACAGTCTGGCATGATAGACGTGGGCTGACGACAACGGTGATGGACAGACGAGGGCAGCGACGATGATCTGCGGGCGGCGGTGACTGGCGTCCTCTTCTCCTTCAAGGGGACTCCATGCTAACAACTACAAAACTCAATCAACTTCAGAAATTCTCCCCCTTCCTCTAGGGCTTCTCTTCTCCTTTTGTAGTGGGGAGAGAGAAAACCCTAGGGGAGGCCCGTAATTAGGGATAACCCCCTAATCGGGCCATAAAGGGCAGTTTGAGGTATGACGGTAGGGCCAAAACACGGAGGCCCTTCCCAAACAAAAACACAACGACAAAGTTCAGAAAAACGCGAGGAAAATAGAATTGCAGACGCCTTCTCGTCACGCCGTGTACTTGAACTCCGGGTCCTTCTTGTCAGCTCGAGCTTCGCGACGTGGTTGCTGACGTGTCGGCGCGGGTTGACCTGGCGCTTCAGCTTGTGAATGGTCCCGCATCAGGCGCGGCGATGGGGAAGGTGGGCAGCAACGGTGGGGAGGGGGCGCGGGCCACTGGGGGAGGAGAGCAGGGCGGCGGCGCGGAGGGGGCACGGCCGGCCCAGGGAGGGGGCTCTCTCACTCTCTCTCTTCTCTCTCACTCTTTTGTCAGCCAATCAGAGGCCAGAAGGGTACATGTATTCCTATTATAGTAGTAGAGATGATTGCCCTAACGGGCCATTAGGAGAATGATCTATAGAGAGACATTCCCCTAATAGACCAAATTAAAAAAAAACAGACTACAAAATAAAAAAACACAAACTAGGCCCAAACAGGTGGCCCATTAACTGTTATTAAGCATAAAGACATGTATAAATAAAATATTACCCGATCAATCATCAAGCCGTGTACTTGAAGGTCAGGTTCTTCGCGTCGACTCGGGCGTCACGTCGCGGTTGCTGGTGAGCTTGAACAAGAGCTTCTCAATGGTCCTCACATCTGCCATGACCAATCATTTTCAATAATTGAAATGATATTATACAGTAAATTTGAATATCTATTTGAATTAGACATGTATCAATTTTGATAGTATTTGAAATCCATAAATTTTATAAGGGCTACAAAAAAAGATAAATAAATAATATCATAAGTTGGATAATTAAATTAAAAGTTGTGTCCAATCAAATACGGTGGGTGAGGAGGTTTGCAACAGGAAATAATGGCACCCATTTCCGTACAATGGCATACATCCCTTCATGGAAGCACATATCGTATATATATATATACGACTATATCTTTTTATTGTATATACGTCTATGCATGAAGGGAATGTAATATTAGGGAACACATTACATACATAATTAAGTTTCCGTCTAAGTGTATTATTCGTGTGTTGTAGGGATGAATATTATGCATTGATAGCTGAAAGAAATCCGATCTTATTCAGGAACAATGAGAGAGGGATGAACACTCAAGATCATAGTTTATTCCCATATTTATTTAATTACATTGGTTGGTATTTATATTCTCTATAGTTGTAGTTATAATATAATTATAGTTCTGTTAAGATCATATCCATTATAACAGGTTGTAATGGCTATAACAAGACAAATGATATCTGTTGAATCCTATCTATATGTATTCTTATCTATGTGTATTCCTAACTATGTTTAATCCTATCTAATTGTATTCCTATTTATGTTTGATCCTATATTAAATCCGGACCGCTAATCTCATAACGAGTATTATAAGGGGCATGTGTTCAATTTTTACTAATTACTCTTTATTCCGTTGGTCCACGACATCTCTGTAGTGTCCTCCGGCCAGTTGTTGACGCCTCTTCAATGGCATAACGCATCGGAAGTAGATTAGTACACGGTTGTGTACCAAATTATTGGATGGGAAATGGAGAATATCTATAGTACAGAGGAAATCTTTGAACAGAAGAAAAGTGCCGTGACATCTGCATAAAAGCCCAAAATTATTTATTCTGAAGTTCTATCGACGCGAACGAGTGATGGATCAGCGGACTCCTCTATGCTTAGCGCATGAGCAGATGAATACCCGTCGACGATGTGCAGAGGATTAGACCGATCATTGCCAAGAAGCTCAGTCCACTGCAGGAAAACAAAAAATTGAACAAACACATCGTTATCGCCAGAGAGGTTATCAAAAATTCAGAATTTGGTATTTCTGAGAGTTCTTTGCTTCTCACCCCAGTTTTAGGCGGTTGTCGGGATTACCCGTGGAGTAGCCCTTGAAGTAGAAGAAGCGTCCGACAGCGTAAAGGATGCCGAGGGCCGAAGCCAACACCGGATGTTGCAGGCCTCCGAGCGAGAGTACGACCAAGAACAGCGGCAGCATCTCCAGCGAGTTCTGGTGTCCTCTCTGCTCCCCGCATCATGGCCATATCAATGAACTCAGGAGCGATTCGTAAACTTCTCGCGTTGGTTTCACGTAAAAACATTGAGAAGTTGTAGTGCCGGTTTAATAATAAAAAGTTGACATATTATAAAAGTTTGAGTTAAAGGTTTGTGTTTCTATGCAATGGTTCATGATGTTCGTTCTATTCAGTGAATGCGAATCCTTTTTTAGATGTTTTTCCTGCTCTAACTTCTTTTAATTTCAAAATAACTGCATGCGTCATACAGTAGACTCCAAAAGAATAAAATATTGACGATAATGAAGAGATCAAGTAGAAAGAAACAACAAAAATCTACATTTCTAATCCAATACTTCCTGCATTGGTGCTGAAAAAAATTCCACAGGAAATTAGCCGAGGGGAATTACCTGGACACAATTGAAGAGCTTGGCGTCCTTGTTCTCTGACTCGATGGCGTACATGGTGGGGTAAAACACCTTATATCTGAACGCAAAATTGCGCATGGAAACAACACAAGAGAGAGCCAAGATAACGCCAACCATGGATGAATTTCAGGAGATAATTATGATAAATTTCTGGCGTCCCAGGTTTACCTCTTGCGCGCGCGTCCCACCTGGAAGGCCATCCAGAAATTGAGGAAACCGTAGAGGACGATAACCAGAACAACAAAGCCATACTCCCTCGGCAGCGTTGCCACAGCAGAGACGCCTCCTTCTCCGGCCATTTTCCTTTCGTCTATCGCTTCTACAGAATGAACTACCTTCCTTGCTCCACAACCGCTCTATTTATCGGTATTATGAGGCGGTGGACAACGACAGGGGGGTCATGTCTTTCTTCTTCTGCAAGATTTGAACAAGGCGTGAGAGTTGACGCATGCATCGACGCCTTCGC
Source organism: Wolffia australiana (assembly GCF_029677425.1). Taxonomy (NCBI): domain Eukaryota; kingdom Viridiplantae; phylum Streptophyta; class Magnoliopsida; order Alismatales; family Araceae; genus Wolffia; species Wolffia australiana. The sequence continues at coordinate 5,879,185 of NC_135850.1, forward strand.
CTCCGTCTAGAGAGGGGTAAGTCTAAAACAGGGAAAATCTAACGGTTGAGACGTCAGTGGCTCTCCCCGGTAAGTAAGGATGAAATTCGGAATAAAGAAAAGGAAGATAAGGAGTTCGTTTTTATTATTCATGGGCCCAATTGCTGCTGGGATCTTAAATGACATACGTGAGCACTTGTTGGCGTCATCAATTATGTATGACGCAGCTTCCGCTGAGCTTGTACCAGGCTAAGGAAATTCCAGCATGGAAAATGCCGCAGGGCCTTTCTAGAGGCGGACTAAAAGGATATTCATGAACTTATTTTGTTGTACTCTAGTTAGATTTTTATCAATTAGAAGAAATTTCTACGGAAACTGGTCGTGATAGCATGGAATAAATATTAATCGTACAATGGGTTCGAGAACTAGATGAAACCAGTAAACCATAATTTTTGAATTTCCATGAAATCAAATCGCTTTAGGCTCTACGCTCATTAATAAATCAGACCACTTGATATCGACTTGCGTCCCCCTTGTCAGCCGGGACTGAGTGGGCGGAGGCCACGATGCTGTTCCCATCTCTCTCTCCCCCCATCCTCTGTCCTGCATCAATATGTCCACATATTACATCATGATATCAGTAAAAAGTGTAGAAAAGCATGCGTGGACTGAAAAAATGCTGGCTGACAAAGGTAACGCGTCCGCCGCCTCTTGTGCTTCCATGTTAGGGTTAGCACACCTAGGGACTTGGGGGGGGGGGGGGGGCTTAACTGATTACTTAAATATCGGCCAAGTACACCAACAAATATTTGAGATGTAGATCAAAATATCTATGTACTATATCACCTTATAATCCCTACTCATTAAGTATGGTTGATATTGTAGCCATTAAGCATGAATACACTAAGAAAACATATTAAGTGCTATTTAGAGAAAAAGTTCACTAAATTGATCCATATGATAATCATCATGCATTAGTAGTAACTAGAACGAACAATTTATAATTTGATGGTTAATCAGACCCTAAGTTCATTTGAGAGTCTCATAAAGGAGTGTACATACATGGAAACTGAAAATGGTAAAGGTTCCATGAGAGAGTTGGCTTACTCCTTTGTATCTTTTAGAGAACAAGTCTGGACTTTCACCCCACTCATTAACAGTTCTACTTATAGATTGAGTTAAGTCTATATTTTATGTGTACATATATTTGTTGATATATTTAATTAATAATGCAGGCCAATAAATTTTATTGAGCTATTAGAGTTATTAATTAGGATACATATTGGCATTGGTGAATAATATACTATAAAATTTAGATGATTTTTTTTATCAAAGTGCTCAGATAGGATAAATAGAGGAGAGTATGAAATTTAGGTTCTCTTCTATGCCCTATCTGGGCACCATCCTCTCTACTCTCTGATTGTCTCAAAAGTCTTCCTTCAAGTGGGATTGGATAGTGAGTCGATAATCTAGGATTTATGTAGTTTTGTTCACGGGGATGCACACGAGATTCAACATTCTAAAGATCATGTGGATATGTCTAGGGGCCCAGCATTTGAATGTCTTAATGAGATAGTGTAATCTACTATGTGATATGATCATATAGTGATCTAATTTTAATCAACTTTGATATCTTCCATTTCATCTGTGTGCACATTTCTTTTGTCAATATAGCCTACAAACCCAAACAAATACCACATAAGCCACAATCTCTTGAGAGAATGTGAAAACTTGCCTCCTGATTTCTGATGGGAGGGTCATATTATTTTGTGTCACTGAGAACAACCCACCCATATTCGGTGAAAGATTGAGGGCTGTTCAGAACATGTGAAAATATAAATAATTCTAAAGTGTAAGTTTTTGTTTATTAGAAAGCTGAGATCCACATGTTTCTTCAAGCATAATGATGAGTGAATTCTTCAATAGAGGAGGGAGAAACCCATTTTTAATGAGAGGATTTGACGCATAAAGCCACAAATCTAGCACATATAGGATCAATTGAGATGGAAACTAGGATTTCTAGTGATTTTTCTACTCCCTCGATATTGATCTGGAGTATTCAACGTAAACAACACCTAAACCAATCCTAACATGTTTCTCCATCGTTTTTTATTCAATGCCCTGTATAATTAATTTATGTTTATTTCATCTACATAACATGCCAAAAAAGTCATTTGAAGCCAAATATTATCTATGGATGGCCTTGAACTCTCAAGTAGGAGATAATACTGATTTTTCTGAAGTGACTCCATCATTATAAATTTTAGTGAGTTGACTAATGCAACTTATGTCAACATATTAAATGAATTATCGAATGCAAAAACACTTTATCGTTGACTACGAGTGCCTATGAATACTCAGATGGATATGACTTTAAATAGGGTCCAAGCCTTTTAAGCGTCCAATGAAATTTTTTTTATCATGTGATATTCTTAAGTTTTCCACAAATTTTGCCAAAGTGAATAAGGACACTGATTGAAAAAAACAAAGAACAAGAACTACAAACTTTATTCATCATTTAATCTCTACGCAAGAGCCCTGCGAGATAGATAAAATTTGGTACAGAAGAGCTCAATTTGCATGTGACTCATATTAATCTTTAAAGAATAATGAGAACATTAAGTCTATAATATTCAGTCATGCAAACTTTGTTCATCATTTAATCTTTATTCGAGAGCCCTGAGAGATAGATAAAAATGGTAAAAAAGAGCTCAGTTTGCATATGCCTCATATTAATCTTTAAAGAATAATGAGAACATTAAGTCTATAATATTCAGTCATAAAAAAATATTCATAATTTTTTTATTTTATCTTGGCAAAAAATAAAATTTACAGGGCCTCATATTTACTCTTTAAAGTAACATGAGAACATTAAGTCTATAATATTCGGACCTCTTGTGGTTAACACTAATTCTATAATCTCCAAGATTTTTTATTTCTTTCAAAGCCAAATAAAAATGTGCTTCGGCTTAGGCAACAAACCCTTCATTTAATATATGTTATCACATCGATTTTTTAGAATATTATATCATACCCGTTTAGGCAACAATTGTAAAAAAATAAAATTGCGCAGATAGAACTTCATATCGTTGTAATGGCAAACAAGTGAGAATAAATCTAAAAAATCTGATTCATCCATCCTCTTAGTTAAAATTATTATACCCGTCATCATAATTAAGACTTGTAAGACTTGTTTCGGCAAGTCTTATCCTCTAATTACTTCATCCAACATATGCTCTAAAAACAAACATTCTGGTCAAATATCAGACACGTAAGATTATATTGTAGGAATTTTTGTTTTGTATTGGCAAAATATAACACGGTGTCGAGTACACGACCAATCCAAAGGTTGTGCTTGTAGACCGATCCAAGCGTGGCCTAGACGCCACAGAGGGGGATTTTATATATTTAAGGTGAAGTGTTTATAAGAGTTTATAAGGGTAGCAGGAGTGTAAATATCTCAATTACGCACGAACCCTACTTGCCCACGCCCATAACACAAAGGAAAAAAGATACACTAGTGATACCGCGACAGGATGTGGAGGAGATCTCAGGCGACTACAGCTCATTGTTGTCCTGTGTCTCTTTGTCTAGAATATATCTTGTAGCAATTTAATCCCATTAAACCTCACAGTTTCTTTCCTGTGCCTCTCAAATCCATATCATGCCTCTAATTACTTCATCCAACTTAGGCTCTAAAAACAAACATTCTGGTCAAATATCAGACATGTAAGATTATATTATAGTAATTTAAACACATTAAACCACTCAAATCCATGTCATGCCTTTCCCTTGGAGCCCTTTTGTTCTCACAGTTGTGTATATAAAGGAACACTTTAAAGGAAATATATATACCTATTCAAACAGTCCCTTAAATTCCATGAGGTATCATCAAAATAATCGGACGGTGGAGAGGAGAGGCTAAATCCGAGGAGAAAAACCGCGAGTATTTTATCTCGTGCCCTTGCTCCGGAGAAAACCCGCATCGTCTTCCTCGTTCTCATCCTGCGGAGCCAAGCGAACCTCCTCGAATCGAACTCGAAGCCCTCCCTTGAAGATGAAGCGATCGCTCGACGACCCGCCGAAGCCCGTCTTCCTCTCCAAGGCCGACCGCGAGCGGCTCGCCCTGCAGCGCCGCCAGGACGAGGTCGCGACCCAGAAGCGCGCCGCGGCCGAGCCCTCCTCCGGCCGCCCCCCGCGGCCCCCCCCGCCGGACCCCCCCTCGGGCCGCGACCGGCACCGCGACCGAGCCAGGGAGGACGACGCCAAGACCCGGGACAAGGCCCGGGCCGAGAAGCAAGCCGAGCGCGAGCGCGAGAAGGAGATGGAAGCGATCAAAGAACAGTACTTGGGCTCCAAGAAGCCGAAGAAGCGCGTGATCAAGCCGAGCGAGAAGTTCCGCTTCTCCTTCGACTGGGAGAACACGGAGGACACCTCCCGCGACATGAACAACCTCTACCAGAACCCCCACGAGGCGCGACTCCTCTTCGGGCGCGGTTTCCGCGCAGGAATCGACCGGCGCGAGCAGAAGAAGCTCGCGGTGCGGTACGAGAAGGAGACCCGCGAGGAGATCCGGCGGAAAGAAGGCGTCGAGGAGCGGCCCGAGGACGCCGCCGCGCAGCGCCAGAAGGAAGCCGCGGCCGAGCTCTACGACGCCTTCGACATGCGCGTCGACCGCCATTGGTCCGAGAAGAAGCTCGAGGAGATGACGGAGCGCGACTGGCGAATCTTCCGAGAGGACTTCAACGTTTCCTACAAGGGCTCTCGGCTGCCGAGGCCGATGCGGAGCTGGGAAGAGAGCAAGCTCGCCCCGGAGCTCCTCAAGGCCGTGGAGAAGGTGGGTTACAAGAAACCATCCCCAATTCAGATGGCTTCCATTCCTCTCGGCCTCCAGCAGCGAGACGTGATCGGAATCGCCGAGACGGGGTCGGGAAAGACCGCGGCTTTCGTTCTCCCCATGCTCACCTACATCACCAAGCTCCCCCCCATGACCGAGGAGAACGAAGCGGAGGGCCCCTACGCCGTGGTCATGGCGCCGACCCGCGAGCTCGCGCAGCAGATCGAAGACGAGACGCTGAAATTCGCTCGCTATTTGGGGATCAAGGTCGTGTCCATCGTCGGCGGGCAGTCCATCGAAGAGCAGGGATTCAAGCTAAGGCAGGGCTGCGAGGTCGTGATCGCGACCCCCGGCCGGCTGATCGACTGCCTCGAGCGCCGATACGCGGTGCTGAACCAGTGCAACTACGTCGTGCTCGACGAGGCCGACCGCATGATCGACATGGGGTTCGAGCCGCAGGTCGTGGGGGTGCTCGACGCCATGCCCTCCAGCAACCTCAAGCCGGAGAACGAGGAAGAGGAGCTCGACGAGAAGAAGATCTACAGGACGACTTACATGTTCAGCGCCACCATGCCGCCGGCTGTGGAGCGGCTCGCGCGGAAGTACCTCCGCAACCCCGTCGTGGTGACCATCGGCACCGCCGGGAAGGCCACCGAGCTCATCACTCAGAGCGTTTCCATGGTGAAGCCGTCGGAGAAGATGAGCAGGCTTCAGAGGCTGCTCGACGAGCTCGGGGACAAGACCGCCATCGTCTTCTGCAACACGAAGAAGTCGGCCGACTTCTGCGCCAAGGAATTGGACCGGCTCGGCTACAGGGTGACCACGCTGCACGGGGGGAAGTCGCAGGAGCAGAGAGAGATCAGCTTGGAGGGGTTTAGGAGCCGGAGGTTTAACGTGCTCGTCGCCACCGACGTCGCCGGAAGGGGAATTGATATTCCGGATGTGGCTCATGTGATCAACTACGAGATGCCCAATTCGATTGATATGTATACGCATCGGATTGGCCGGACCGGGCGCGCTGGGAAGACGGGATTGGCGACTACGTTCTTGACGCTGCATGATACGGATGTGTTCTATGATCTTAAGCAGATGTTGATTCAGAGCAACAGCCCTGTTCCTCCTGAGTTGGCTAGGCATGAGGCTTCCAAGTTCAAGCCCGGGTCGATCCCTGACAGGCCGCCCAGACGGAATGAAACCCTCTACGCTCATTGATCTTCTGTGCAGGTTTCGTGTGGGCTGAGGTACGCGGGTTTGGGGAAAAAAAGTTAAAAATCTTCTCTTATTTTGACTGGTTTAGTCGCCTCGGAATTATGTGCCTAGTTTTATCCTGTAATTGCGCACTATATGTCGATCAATGCCAACCGAAATTATGATCTTTTGATCTGTTTGTCATGATGGATGCATACTTGATGGTTATTGGGTTTTGAGTATATTTTATGATTAGTGTGTTCATGTGTGAATTGCATTGCATTGCATTGCCTCGCATTGCATTGATGGGGACTTCTTTTGACTGGTTAATTCCCTTCGGAATTATGTGCCCAATTTTATCCTGTAATTCCACAATATATGCTGATCAATGGGAACCGAAATTATGATCTTTTTATCTGTTTGTCATGATGGATGCATACTTGATGGTTATTGGGTGCTGAGTATATTTTATGATTAGTGTGTTCATGTGTGTGCATTGCATTGCATTGCCTCGCATTGCATTGATGGGGACTTCTTTTGACTGGTTAATTCCCTTGAATTATGTGCCTAATTTTATCCTGTAATTCCACAATATATGCTGATCAATGGGAACCGAAATTATGATCTTTTTATCTGTTTGTCATGATGGATGCATACTTGATGGTTATTGGGTGCTGAGTATATTTTATGATTAGTGTGTTCATGTGTGAATTGCATTGCATTGCATTGCCTCGCATTGCATTGATGGGGACTTCTTTTGACTGGTTAATTCCCTTCGGAATTATGTGCCTAATTTTATCCTGTAATTCCACAATATATGCTGATCAATGGGAACCGAAATTATGATCTTTTTATCTGTTTGTCATGATGGATGCATACTTGATGGTTATTGGGTTTTGAGTATATTTTATGATTAGTGTGTTCATGTGTGAATTGCATTGCATTGCATTGCCTCGCATTGCATTGATGGGGACTTCTTTTGACTGGTTAATTCCCTTGAATTATGTGCCCAATTTTATCCTGTAATTCCACAATATATGCTGATCAATGGGAACCGAAATTATGATCTTTTTATCTGTTTGTCATGATGGATGCATACTTGATGGTTATTGGGTGCTGAGTATATTTTATGATTAGTGTGTTCATGTGTGAATTGCATTGCATTGCATTGCCTCGCATTGCATTGATGGGGACTTCTTTTGACTGGTTAATTCCCTTCGGAATTATGTGCCTAATTTTATCCTGTAATTCCACAATATATGCTGATCAATGGGAACCGAAATTATGATCTTTTTATCTGTTTGTCATGATGGATGCATACTTGATGGTTATTGGGTGCTGAGTATATTTTATGATTAGTGTGTTCATGTGTGAATTGCATTGCATTGCATTGCCTCGCATTGCATTGATGGGGACTTCTTTTGACTGGTTAATTCCCTTGAATTATGTGCCTAATTTTATCCTGTAATTCCACAATATATGCTGATCAATGGGAACCGAAATTATGATCTTTTTATCTGTTTGTCATGATGGATGCATACTTGATGGTTATTGGGTTTTGAGTATATTTTATGATTAGTGTGTTCATGTGTGAATTGCATTGCATTGCATTGCCTCGCATTGCATTGATGGGGACTTCTTTTGACTGGTTTATTCCCTTCGGAATTATGTGCCTAATTTTATCCTGTAATTGCACAATATATGCTGATCAATGGGAACCGAAATTATGATCTTTTTATCTGTTTGTCATGATGGATGCATACTTGATGGTTATTGGGTGCTGAGTATATTTTATGATTAGTGTGTTCATGTGTGAATTGCATTGCATTGCATTGCCTCGCATTGCATTGATGGGGACTTCTTTTGACTGGTTAATTCCCTTCGGAATTATGTGCCTAATTTTATCCTGTAATTCCACAATATATGCTGATCAATGGGAACCGAAATTATGATCTTTTTATCTGTTTGTCATGATGGATGCATACTTGATGGTTATTGGGTGCTGAGTATATTTTATGATTAGTGTGTTCATGTGTGAATTGCATTGCATTGCATTGCCTCGCATTGCATTGATGGGGACTTCTTTTGACTGGTTAATTCCCTTGAATTATGTGCCTAATTTTATCCTGTAATTCCACAATATATGCTGATCAATGGGAACCAAATTATGATCTTTTATCTGTTTGTCATGATGGATGCATACTTGATGGTTATTGGGTTTTGAGTATATTTTATGATTAGTGTGTTCATGTGTGAATTGCATTGCATTGCATTGCCTCGCATTGCATTGATGGGGACTTCTTTTGACTGGTTTATTCCCTTCGGAATTATGTGCCTAATTTTATCCTGTAATTGCACAATATATGCTGATCAATGGGAACCGAAATTATGATCTTTTTATCTGTTTGTCATGATGGATGCATACTTGATGGTTATTGGGTGCTGAGTATATTTTATGATTAGTGTGTTCATGTGTGAATTGCATTGCATTGCATTGCCTCGCATTGCATTGATGGGGACTTCTTTTGACTGGTTAATTCCTTCGGAATTATGTGCCTAATTTTATCCTGTAATTCCACAATATATGCTGATCAATGGGAACCGAAATTATGATCTTTTTATCTGTTTGTCATGATGGATGCATACTTGATGGTTATTGGGTGCTGAGTATATTTTATGATTAGTGTGTTCATGTGTGAATTGCATTGCATTGCATTGCCTCGCATTGCATTGATGGGGACTTCTTTTGACTGGTTAATTCCCTTCGGAATTATGTGCCTAATTTTATCCTGTAATTCCACAATATATGCTGATCAATGGGAACCGAAATTATGATCTTTTTATCTGTTTGTCATGATGGATGCATACTTGATGGTTATTGGGTTTTGAGTATATTTTATGATTAGTGTGTTCATGTGTGAATTGCATTGCATTGCATTGCCTCGCATTGCATTGATGGGGACTTCTTTTGACTGGTTTATTCCCTTCGGAATTATGTGCCTAATTTTATCCTGTAATTGCACAATATATGCTGATCAATGGGAACCGAAATTATGATCTTTTTATCTGTTTGTCATGATGGATGCATACTTGTTGGTGATTGGGTTTTGAGTACATTTATGATTAGTCTGTTCATGTGTGAATTGCATTGCATTGCATTGCCTCGCATTGCATTGATGGGGACTTCTTTTGACTGGTTTACTCCCCTCGGAATTATGTGCCTAGTTATATCCTGTAATTGCGCAATATATATGTTGATCAATGGCGAGCGATTGTGATCTTTTTGTCTGTTCGTCATGATGGATGCATACTTGTTGGTGATTGGGTTTTGAGTATATTGATGATCAGGGTGTTCATGTGTGAATTGCATTGCATTGCATTGAGGGGAACTTCTTTTGCATGTTTGCTCACCTCGGAATTATGTGCCTAGTTTTGTCCTGTAATTGTGCAATATATGTCGATCAATTTCAGCCGATTATGATCGTTTTATCTGTTTGTCTCGATGTATGGATACTTGTTGGTTATTGGGTTTTGAGTATATTTATGATTAGGGTGTTCATATGTGAATTGCATTGCATTGCATTGCATTGAGGGGAACTTCTTTTGACAGGTTTGCTTGCCTTGATATTATGTGCCTAGTTTTGTCCTGTAATTGCGCAATATATGTCGATCAATGTCAACCGATTATGATCTATTTATCTGTTTGTCTTGATGGATGCATACTTGTTGGTTATTGGGTTTTGAGTATATTTATGATTAGTCTGTTCATGTGTGAATTGCATAGCATTGCCTTGCATTGCATTGCATTGATGGGGACTTCTCATGAAAGTTAATAATCGTCGAGAAATTAAGCCAGTTTGAAGTCTGTATGTAATTTGATGAGTTGCAAATTTAATGCCTTTATTTCACATAAATGAAAGTTTGATCATCGGAAATGATTCACTTTGAGAATTGGGCTCAATTTGGAACGCTATTCCAATCCAATTTGTAGGGTTTACAGAGTTCGCGAACTATGCCTAAAGTTGACTTCTTAAAAGAGTTAGTTTGCAGAAGTATGTTAATCCGGTTCCTCTCTGCTTTCAGAGATAAAATATTTTAATTCGTTGATAGGTATGAAGAGATGCAGGACACGAGCTTTATGAACAATAGTTTGGTTATTAGATAGTATCTGACATGATCCAGAGACACCCCATTTTCAGAAATATATGATACAACCCCCGATTGAATCTGAGATTCTTTATCACGAACAACCTTTATAAGCTGAATTGTCACTCGATTGAGCGGTGTGGATGGAGGAACAGATGAGAAAAGTATCGATAGAGAGAGAGAGAAGAGGAACTGCCGCAGCCGATCTCCTGGCGCCGACGTCCGATGGCTGACGGAGACTCTGCAGCAACGTTGAGAGGGGACACGGAGGAAGGGTCAAGAGGTTGAGAGAGAGAGAGAGCAGCAAGAACTTTAACAGAATAGAGGGAAGGAACTCACGATAACTTTTCATGTCCTTCGGTGCTTTCTTCCCTTGTATTTATACTTTCCCCAAGTCATGGGCCTGGGCCTCTTTGGGTTGATAGAAGGGCTTAGATATGGTACCGGGACGTCGTTTAGCGTACTTTGGCGGTATCATATCAATATACCCCAATAGGAAATCATCAATTGTGGAATGAAGTTGGTGGGTAGCCTTTGAATCATGTAGGCCCTATAATTGCTGTACAATGTTCGATTACGCAGTAAAAGTTACTCACAGTCAAGAAATACTGTGAAAGATGAAAATCCAACATTGGGTAATTTCATCATCAGCATTGTCAATTAATGGTAGGGAGAGAGATATATATTGGCATTGGAAAAATAGTTTCGTTTGTTCGCAAACATGCAAGCTCCCGCATGTATGTTGGTGGACCAGGCCTCGCTCGACTATTCTAGTGAGCAAGCAAACAGGCTGGGTTCGGTCGAGTCGGGCCAAAGTAAGGAATTGGAATGGCACTCACTCGTTGAAGTCCAGCCAGAAACAGGAGCATGTTCATAAACCAAAATAAGCTGGTGGTGGGGGATTCCATTATGCTTCTCGGTGCCGACAACGGGGAGCTCTGTATGGGGATACGATGAGGGGGGGCTTCCGGTGGTCTGGATCTGCCCTTGGGCTGGAACATCCTCAGGGGAGCTGCTCCCCCTTGGTGTAAGCTTACGTGGTGGGGGTTAGAGGCACCAAGCTCGGTAGGTGGAGCGTGGGTGAGGCCAAAGTCGGTGCTGGAGGTGGCAAGTCTTCAACTTGTTGTAATGGCCCATCTGCTCTGGCTGGCCAGTCAGCAGCTCAGCAGATAATACTCAGCAAGCAGCGATTTGTTCTTGAATGAACACGAATGAACCGATCACGAGAACAAAACATAAAGTTTCGGCCATTTGCTCATGTTGGATCTCAGAAATGGGCTTATGCACATTTTATCATAAATCTATGTTTATTATTGAATTTCTTTATCCTATCTAATGTCATTTTATAAAGTTTGGGATTAAGGCATTATTCGTACTTCTATGGTTGCAAAGATGTGTAGACACTGGGTAAGTTACATAACCATGATGGCTAGTTTTGTAATTTAACATGGCCATGTGAGCCTATATATTGAGGGTTGTGGTCCCTTGACCCTCCTGTTCCCCATCTACATCAGAGGAGAGGTCTCCACTGCCGTGATCTAAAAAGACCCACTCCTGTCCATCAAAATATTTCTAGCAGTCAGTTTGACTCTGAAAAATGAACTTCTGTCCCTAGAAAAGTAGAGATGGAGAGAGAAGAGAGAAAAGAGAGAGAGACGAGAGAGAATAAACAAGAGAGAGAGAAGATAGAGGATACAGAAGAGAGAGAGAGAAGAGAGAAAATAAAGAGAACAGAGAATAGAAGAGGGAAAAGTGAGAAGAGGGAGAACAGAGAGAAGAGACACAGAGAAGAGTGAGGAGAGAGAGAAGAGAGAGAAGAAAGAGAACAGAGATAGAGAAGAGTGAGGAGAGAGAGAAGAGAGAAAAGAAGGAGAACAGAGAATAGGAGAAGAGAGAAAAGAGAGAGAACAGAGAAAAGAAAGAGAACCGATAATAGGAGAAAAGAGAAAGGAGAGAGAAGAGAGAAAAGAAAGAGAACATAGAATCGGAGAAGAGAGAAAAGAGAGAAAGGAAAGAGAACATAGAATTAGAGAAGAGAGAAAAGAGAGAAAGGAAAGAGAACATAGAATTAGAGAAGAGAGAAAAGAGAGAATAAGGATAAGAGAGAAAACAAAGAGAACAGAGAGAAGAGAGAAAAGAAAGAGAACATAGAATCGCAGAAGAGAGAAAAGAGAGAATAAGGAGAAGAGAGAAAACAAAGAGAACAGAGAATAGGAGAAGAGAGAAAAGAAAGAGAACAAAGAGAAGAGAGAGAGAAGAGTGAGGAGAGAGACAAGAGAGAAAAGAAAGAGAACATAGAGAAGAGAGAGAGAGAAGAGAGAAAAGAAAGAGAACAGAGAGAAAAAGAAGAGAGAGAAGATTGAGAAGAGAGAGAAGAGAGAAGGAAGAGGGAGGAGAGAGAGAAGATAGAGAACAGAGAGAAAAGAGAGAAGAGAGAGATCAGAGAGGATAGAGAGAGGAGAGAGAGACCAGAGAGTAGACATGGTTGTTCGGTTCGCTTCGTGAGAATCAGTGCATTTTGTTCGTTCTGTTCGGTTTTCTGAACAGAACATTAACAAATTCGCACAGATCATCGCAGACACCTGTGTGCGGTTCGAATTGTTCACTTTGTATGAATTTATTTTAATAATTTAATAAAGAATAAACATACGATTTGCCCTCTCCCTTGGCGATCTCAGTCATCTCCCTCGGCGCTCTCCCTCAAATCAGTTTGAGAAGCAGTTCGTGAACATGGAGGTTTAGGCGGAGGTCATGGAGAGTTCTACGGCTGGATCGACGAGCTTGTCCACCCCGGAAGGCAAAGTCAACAGTCTAATGCAGCAAGTGGCCAACGACTATGGGCTGGAGGTCTCGGTTGGACTGCCTCAGGCAGCTGGCCACGCGATCACGCCCAAGGAGAAAGAGAAGGTCGAAGAGGATGATCTCACCAGGTGTTTGGCGAAACTAAGGGCTAGAGGTTAGATGAGCGATCAGCCCATCTTTCTTGATTGGTTCTGAATTTTATGTTTGTAAACTGTGAGTGCAAATCACGTTGACGTTTCCCTGATCATACTGTTCTTCTCACCGTTTTCCGAGCTATAGTATATTCATGGATAGCCGTAAGAAATCTGCATATTTATTCAGCACCGAGTCTTTGTAAATATTCTCGGTGCTTGATATATTATTTTCATAACGTCTGAGAATAGAATTACTCGGCCTCCCTTGGCGCTCTAAACATTTTTTTTCAAAGAATTTGTGTGAATTGTGCAAATTCTTTGCACATTTGTAGCAATTTGCGCGAATTTTACAAATTGTGCAAATTTTGTTCAAATTCTGTGCACATTTGTAGCAATTTGTGCGAATTTCACAAATTGTACAAATTTTGTTCGAATTGTGCAAAATTTGTTCAAATTGTTCTAATTGTACGAAAAGGTGTTCTAATTTTTGCACAAAAAAAGAACATAACAAAGAACAAGGCCCTGTGCGGTTCTTTTATACGAAATTTTTGTTCATTTCAAACGAACAGAATAGAACAACCATGTCTACCAGATAAAACAAAGAGGAGAGAGGGACCAGAGAGAATGGAGAGAGAGGAGAGAGACCAGAGAGAATAGAGAAAGAGGAGAGAGAGACTAGAGAGAATAGAGAGAAAGGAGAGAGAAGAGAGAGACCTGAGAGAATAGAGAGAGGAGAGAGAAGAAAGAGAGAGAGGAGAGAGAGACCTGAGAGAATAGAGAGAGGAGAGAGAAGAAAGAGAGAGAGGAGAGAGAGACCAGAGAGAATAGAGAGAGAAGAGAGAAGATAGAAGAGAGAGAGAGAGAGGAGAAAGGGAGGAGAGAGACCAGAGAGAATAGAGAAAGTAGAATGAGAGAGGAGAGAGAGACCAGAGAGAGAGAAAAGAAAGAGAGGAGAGAGAGGCCAAATAGAATAGATAGAGAGAAGAGAGAAAGAGGGGGGAGAGAGAAGAAAGAGACCAGAGGGAATTGAGAGAGAGGAAAAAGAATAGAGAGAGAAAAAATAGAGAGAGAAGAGAGAGAGAGTAGAGAGAGACCAGAGAGAATAGAGCAAGAGAAAAGAGAAAGAAGAGAGAGAAGAGAGAGCCCGGAAAAGAGAGAATAGAGAGAGGAGAGAGAGGAGAGAGAGGAGAGAGAGGGGAGAGCGGAGAGAAGAGGTTATTGAGAGAGGAAAGAGAGATGATGGAGGACCATCTCGAGGATGACGCCGCGAAGACGAGGAGCCAGATTGAGGATGACGCGACGGGACGACGACAGCCACGCCGAGCAGCTTGTGCCGACGCTCGCCACCCGGGGTTTAAGTACTCCGGGTAAGTATGCATTTTCATTTATGTTTGTTTTCTTATATTTCTGGATTTATGGATTGGGCCAGTGTTAGGCCCCGTCCTTCGTCATTTCCTTTTATTTTCATGTTTGTATTTGAATTTGTAAGGAGAGGCCGAACCACGTCTTGCGACGGTTCGTCCTCTCCCACGTTCTCTTGGCACCCATCCTCCCTATATAAGGGGATGGCATGCCCAAGGAACATTGGAAAATTATTGTTGAAAATTGAGTTGCAATTGATCTTCCCCCTATCGTAGTTATAGTGTAGGGGGTTTGGCTAGCCCCACACCACGTCGAGATCACTCCGTGGGTAGAGCCCACGTTTCTTCCGTCGAGATCACTCCGGGAGGATCGTGCTGAAGCGTGCCGTCGAGATCACTCCGGCACGGGTTAAAGATTTTCAAGAAGTCGCTGTCCTTCAAGGCTGAGAAGAGTCTCCGTCGAGATCACTCCGGGAATTCTTGGAGGTTCCTGAACGTCATCGACGCCGCGACCAAGCTGGGAATCCGCTCCATAGAGGGAGCATTGTCCCGACCTTCATGAACTCGACGCCAGCCAGGTTCTTGATCCCCTGCCCCTCTTCTTCTACATCCACCCCTCCTTTCTCCTTCATCCAGCCCCTCTCGCCCACCTTTCTTTGGACGCCACCCCTCCTCCCCTGCTTCTTGACCATATCCCCCGTTTCTTGATTCCCAACCGCCTCGTCTTGCCTTTCTTGATCGCCCACCCTCCTTTCCCCATCGTTTCTTGATTCCCAACCGCCTCGTCCTACCTTTCTTGATCGCCCACCCCCCTTTCCCCATTGTTTCTTGATTTCCAACCGCCTCGTCTTGCCTTTCTTGATCGCCTACCCTCCTTTTCCCCATCGTTTCTTGATTCCCAACCGCCTCGTCTTTCCTTTCTTGGTCGCCCACCCTCCTTTCCCCATCGTTTATTGATTCCCAACCGCCTCCTCTTGTCTTTCTTGATCGCCCACCTTTCCTTCCCCTTGATTTCTTGATTTCTTGATTTCTTGATTTCTTGATTTCTTGAATTCTTGATTTCTTGATTTCTTGATCTCACCATATCTCCTTGATTCCCCTTCGTCCTCCCCTTCGCCCTCCCCTCGCCCTCATCTTTCTTGATTTCTTGATTCCCACCCTCTACGCCATAACCGATTACTTGGTTTTCTGCCCCACCCACACGACTATTCCCACGATACTTGGTTCGCTGTCTTGCCCGCCCACACTACTACGCCGTGCGCCAGCCAAGCGCGCGCCTTGTGCGCCCTCTGCTCCGACTCTAGCTGCACGCCACCCGTGGACTCAGCTCTCTGCTGGTAGTTACGATCGCACCGTCTGCACCCGGTTTCGTCATCGTCAACGACACTCGTCCGCACGACCTGACACTAAGCATCCGCTCGACGACTTGGACGCCTTGGACTAAGCGATACAAAGGTCAGTCTCGTCTCCCCTCCATAAACTCCAGTATTATTATCTTCGACAGTCTCGTCTTCCCCTATCGCGTCCGCTACCGTGATATTCTCGAACATCATCGGATAGGACTAGCCACTTTGTCGAGTGTAGGGATTCTTGTGGTAGACGGATTATCATCCGACTTGGACACCGAACGCTCCAGGGCTGTTAGACGCCCCTCACTTAGTAGACGTCTAGTAGGTCCAGCGGGTCATTGGGAGTTTGATCTTAGGATCACTCCTCTCTCGTTGATCGGTACGGCCGACGTCGCTATCCGTCAAGTCCTTATCTGCTCATTCGTATTTTCTCATCATTCGGCTTACATCCCTTACATTCGCATCATAACCCTGTGATGTGAAATGCGCCGATCGATCCCGGCCGTCGTCGTTTCACATCAGAGAGAGGGGAGAGAGGAGAGAAGAGGTTATTGAGAGAGGAAAGAGAGAGAGCAGACAAATAGAGAGAAGAGAGAGACCAGCCGGAATAGAGAGAAGAGAGAGAGAAGCCAGAGAGAAGAAAGAGAGGGGAGTAGGCATCGGGGATCGGATCGGATTGGATCGTTCGAATCTTGATTAACAGATTCGAATGAACACAAGCCGATTCGAATGATTTGTTTGAATCTTTCGATCTAACAAACCCTTTGTTCGTGTTCGATCGAAAGTTTAGAACGAACAAATTGGGTTGTTCGTGTTCGATTGCCATTTGTTCGACCTTGTTTGAACAAGTTTGAACAATTTCGAACAAATGGCCATCGGCGCCAACGACACTCTCTGGCCGGCACAGGCGGACGCTGGCGGCCCCTGGCTGGCGCTGGCGGCTGCTTGCTGGCACTGGCGGCCACTTGCCGGCGCTGGCGGCCGCTATCGGCGGCTTAATGGTCGCTGGCTGGCGCTGGGCGGACGCTGGCCGGTGATGGCGGGCACTAGCACGCCGGATTTGAACATTTGATTCGATCCGATTCGAACAACGTGTTCGAATCGGATCTTATTCAAACATTCGATCCGAACAGCCACCTTGTTCGAACAATCCGATCCAAACAGATGCTCAGATCGGGTTCGGATTGGATTTGAATGGGGCAGATCGGTGTTTGGATTCGATCGTTCGAATGCCCGATCCGATTGAACATTCGAACGATCTGTCCGAATCCCCGAAGCCTAGAGGGGAGAGAAGAGAGAGACCAGAGGGAATAGAGAGAAGAGATAGAGAGAAGCCAGAGAGAAGAGAGAGGCCAGAGGGAATAGAGAGAAGAGAGAGAGAAGCCAGAGAGAAGAAAGAGAGAGGGGAGAGAAGAGAGACCAGAGGGAATAGAGAGAAGAGAAGAGAGAAGCCAGAGAGAAGAGAGAGAGAGGGGAGAGAAGAGAGAGACCAGAGGGAATAGAGAGAAGCCAGAGAGAAGAGAGAGGCCAGAGGGAATAGAGAGAAGAGAGAGAGAAGCGAGAGAGAAGAAAGAGAGAGGGGAGAGAAGAGAGACCAGAGGGAATAGAGAGAAGAGATTGAGAGAAGCCAGAGAGAAGAGAGAGAGAGGGGAGAGAAGAGAGAGACCAGAGGGGATAGAGAGAAGAGATAGAGAGAAGGCAGAGAGAAGGGAGAGAGAGGGAAGAGAAGAGAGATCAAAGGGAATAGAGAGAAGAGAGAAACTAGCTAGAGAGGAGAGAGAGGGGCGAGAAGAGAGAGAACAGAGGGAATAGAGAGAAGAGACAAACAAGCCAGAGAAGAGAGAGAGAGTGGAGAGAAGAGAGAGACCAGATGGAATAGAGACAAGAGATAGAGAGAAGGCAGAGAGAAGGGAGAGAGAGGGGAGAGAAGAGAGAGACCAGAGGGAATAGAGAGGAGATAGAGAGAAGGCAGAGAGAAGGGAGAGAGAGGGGAGAGAAGAGAGAGACCATAGGGAATAGAGAGAAGACAGAGAGAAGCCAGAGAGAAGAGAGAGAGAGGGAGAGAGAAGCGAGAGAGAAGATAGAGAGAGGGGAGAGAAGAGAGAGACTAGAGGGAATAGAGAGAAGAGAGGGGGCAGAGCGAAGAGAGAGAGATATACATTGTTGTTCGGTCTGCTATGTGCAAATCTGTGCGATTTGTTCGTTTTGTTTGGTTTTCTGAGCAGAACATTAACAAATTGGCACAGATCATCGCACACACCCGTGTGCTGTTCGAATTGTTTGATTTGTGCGAATTTGTTTTAATTGGTCTTTGAAGAATAACCATATGTATTATATATCTTTATATTCTTTAAAAACATATTAAAAAATATACATATGCGAATTGTTACTTTGTTAGGTTTCAAACTTTCGAAGGATGCACTACCTCGGCAGTTTCTCTCTCGCTCGGCGATTTCCTGTCTTCCCTAGTTCTTTGGTGATTTCCTCTCTCTCTTGGCGGCTCACCAATTTCCTCTCTTTTTCAGTTCCTCTCTCCCGTGGCGGCTCGGCGATTTTATCTCTTCACATTTTTTATTTTTAGAATTCAATTTGTCAATTTTTATTTTTTTTGCTTTTTTTTTATTTAATTGTCTGTATATTATATTTACTATGCTCTTATTTGAGTGATTCATTGATAAATTATTTGTCGCCTTGACTTAATCTTATTATTAGGATCATTTGAATAACTAAGACTATTTCTTTAATAATACATCCACACTTAGTAAGAAATAAAATACTCTAAACATTTTTTCTGAGAACTTGTGTGAACTGTGCAAATTCTGTGCAATTTGTAGCAATTTGTGCGTATTTTTTAAACTGTGCGAAATTTGTTCGAAATGTGCAAATTTTGTTTGAATTGTTCTAATTGTGCGAAAAACTGTTCTAATTTTCGCACTAAAAAGAGCAGAACAGAGAAAAAGGCCCTGAGGGGTTCTTTTGTCCCATGTTTTTGTTAGTTTCAAAAGAACAAAATAGATAGAGAAGAGAGAGAGAGGAGAGAGAAGAGAGAGAAGAGAGAGAAGAGAGAGAAGAGAGAGAAGAGAGAGAAGAGAGAGAAGAGAGAGAAGAGAGAGAAGAGAGAGAACAGAGAAGAGAGAGCGAGGAGAGAGAGGAGTGAGAGAAGTACGCGAAAGAAGCCTAAATGCGACCTCGGCTATCCTTCTCCTTCCCCGAACTCGCCCTCGACGGAAACCTCAGCCCGCTACTCGACCGTTGCTCGTCTCCGCTCTTCCTCCGCCCGCTACGGCGCCTCCACTGCCTTCTCCTCGCCAGCGCCCTCCTCCACGACCCATCTCTCCAAGTCAAGCTCATCCGCGCCTACTGCGCCTGCTCCGACCCCTTCGCCGCCCGCCAAGTGTTCGACCAAAGTCCCCACCGCAACGTCGTCTTCTTCAACGTCCTTCTCCGCGGCCTCGTCGGCCATGGGCGCTACCTCGCCGCCTTCCGCCTCTTCTCCTCCATGGCCGCCCATGGCGTCAAGCCCGACCACTACACTTACCCCTGCGTCCTCGCCGCCTGCTCCGAGTCCAAGCACCTCCCCGGCGGCGCCCAGATCCACGCCGCCATCTCCAAGCTCGGCCTCGACTCCAACCTCTTCGTCTCCAACACGCTGATCACCATGTACGCCCGCTGCCGCCGCCTCCCCGCCGCCGAGCTCGTCTTCTCCGCCATGCCTTTCAAAGACGCCATCTCCTTCAATTCTCTCATCGCCGGCCACGCCCAAGCCGGCGACCCCGCCCGCGCTCTCCAGCTCTGCAAGTCCATGGCCCAGACCCCCGCCGCCCGGCCCAACGATGCCACCCTCGCCAGCGTCCTCTCCGCCGTCTCCAGCGATGTCGTCTTCCTCCGGCAACTGTTCGACGAAATGCCTGAACGAGGACTCATCTCCTACAACGCCATGATCGCCGCCTACGCAAACAATTCAATGGCGGCGGAGGCGGTGGCGCTGTACATGGAGATGGAGAGGGAGGTGGAACCGGACGAAATCACGTTCGTGAGCTTGTTGCCGGCCTGCGGCGACCTCTCGGCCCTCGACCTCGGCCGCAGGATCCACGACGAGGTTGAGAGGAGGAGCTTCCGCCCCAATCTGTTCCTGGAGAACGCACTGGTGGACATGTACGCCAAGTGCGGGGACCTGCCCTCGGCGAGACGGGTCTTCGAGGGGATGGAGAACAGGGATGTGGCGTCATGGACGGCCATGATCTCAGGATATGGCATGCATGGAGAGGGAAGAGAAGCTATTGCTATGTTTGAAAGCATGATTATGGCAGGGGTGAGGCCGGACAACATCGCCTTCGTGGCGGTTCTCTCTGCATGCAGCCATGCAGGACTGGTGCAAGAAGGGAAGCTCTACTTCTCAGCCATGGCGGACCGGTTCCGGCTCAGCCCGACGGTGGAGCACTTGACATGCATGGTGGACCTTCTGGGTCGCGCTGGGAAGGTGGACGAGGGCCACGAGCTGGTTAAGAAGATGGCGGTGCAACCGGACGAGAGAATCTGGGGCGCGCTTCTGAGTGCATGCAGACTGCATGGGAATTTAACTGTGGGGATGGAAGCGGCAGATAACGTCTTCAAGCTGGCGCCGGCGCAGTCCGGGTACTACGTTCTAGCGTCGAATATGTACGCTAGAGCTGGGAGATGGAGCGGAGTGGCGGCGGTACGTGCCGCCATGCGGCAGCGGGGTGTGAAGAAGAGCCCCGGCTGCAGCAATGTGGAGATCGGTGGAAGGGTGCACATGTTTCTGATGGGGGACAGGGAGCATGATAAGGCGAAGGAGATCTATGCAGAGCTGGCAGTCATGGCGGGGAGGATGAAGGAGGCCGGGTACGCGGTGGAGACGGAGGCGGCGCTGCACGACGTCGAGGAGGAGGACAAGGAAGGACACCTTGCAGTGCACAGTGAGAAGCTTGCCATGGCTTTTGCGCTTATCAGCACTCCTCCAGGGACGACGATAAGGGTGACTAAGAACCTCCGGGTCTGTGTCGACTGCCACACCGCCGCCAAGTTCATCTCCAAGCTCACCATGAGAGAGATTATACTCAGGGATATTCATCGCTTTCACCGGTTCAAGGATGGGTCCTGCTCATGCAGAGATTACTGGTGAACTTGTTTATGAATCTCATCCCTGTACAGCAAAGCATTTTTGCTAAAAAAAAACATTCTTCACACTCTACCGTCAGGAATGAGCTATCCCACTTTTCTAAATTGAGTGGAGACGGATAGTAACTAGGGATCAGGGTTCAAACTGATCATTTGAATGTTCGATCGGATCAACTTGTTTGATTTGGCCCAATATTCGGATAGAATAATCGGATTCGTTTGATTCGAACATATAGTTTGGACTGACCGCATTGAATGTTAAAAGACCCTGAAAGTTCAAGTCATATTCTCAGCATCTCTTCCCGCCGACCCGGCAACTGCTGTTTTGATTTCTTCAATCTTCCTCTGCATTCTTCTCTTCAGCAATATTCTAATCTTCCCTCTGCATTTTTCAATTGGATTATGCAGTAGACATGTGCTGAGGCGTGTTGTTAGTTGAAACATAAAAGGTATGCCAGATTTTAATGAAGAAATGTTGTGGTATTTTGTCTGGTATCCACAATCTTCTAATCTTCCCTCTGCATTCTGCTGTTGTATTTGACTCAAAATTATCATCTTTTGTTCCTCAATGAATTTCTCTCAATGTACTCTCAGATGAAACCATAAGTTTTGAAAACAAAAATATATCCCTATGTTACTAAGGGCGAGGGAAAACTAAATGAGAGCTATGGATGTTATGACCCCGACTGAACAGAACAATATCATGAAATGGAAAACTGTTTCCTGAAGGGTAAAGTGAATTAAAATTATGGAAAGCTGAACTCAATTAACACAAGTTTAGTAGCTAGAACTATTTTGATCCATGTAGATATCAACATTTGCTCTGCTCTTTCTTTCTCTTCAGATATCTTTTACAGTTTCATGGGTGCAGTTCTTTGGGTTAACCATTTTGGCAAACTAAAGTTAGTGGAGTATTATGAATGTTCAGCTAATAAATATTACAAGTTAAGGTCTGTGAGTTGTGGAGGTTGCCATGAGAGGCGGTTCACTTATGGAAAAGAAAATTACAAATTTATGTAGGGTTTTATGTCATATGGATTAAATAATTACTCAAAACTTACGAATATTCAAACTGAGCAATAAAATTTTGCACTGCTTGGTAACCAGTCTGCGTACCACCATTTTTCATCATATCTTCTATATTTTCTCTTGATTGGACTTAGTTTAACTTTGGTAGATATGGATCATATTGAGTATATAGACATCATTTTTTTACATGGAATGCTTGGGGATGTTGCTAAACTCTTTCTGGTTGGGGACCCAAAATGATACTCATGCATTCCAGCATAATGATTGCTTATGGGGGACCTATATTAAAAAATTTTCCCCTACTTGGCATGTAGGTCGGTAACTGCACACATCATGAATTCTCTGTTGCTTCTAAGTTCTTTACAATAATATATTATGTGTTTAAGAATAACGATTAGATGTTCTTATCATTTTCCTGCTCAAGGGAGGCCACTTTCTATAAACTCAATGATACTTTTTTACATATCATATTTATCCATACGTAAGGCCTTTTTCATAGTTGAGTCTTGCCTTTGTAGAATAGATTTAAAAAAGATAGTCTCATTAACTGTATACTTATTCAGTAGTTGAATTCAGGTCCTTGGAGTCTCTTTGTAAGAGTACCAGCAATACACTGAGTCTTTCATATAAAAATGAAAATTTAGATACATGAATCTGGTAAAATATGAACCACTGTCAGAGATTTTTCATTACTTCAACTACCATTGGATGATACTATGTTATTCATCTTTCATTAGTTTTTCTGTAAACATTCACAAATGAGCATAACACAAACTGGATCTGTTAGAGGTTTTTTTATGGACGAACAACATTTATTTGGAGTTGAAACATGAACTTTGAATCCCTAGTAATCGGAATCTTCTGTATCTATACAAGGGAAGGATATAATTTTTTTTACCATTATGAATTGGAAGCCTAAAGGTTCTGAAAAGAATTTCTAAAGGTTATCATACAGAAAAAATAGTCAAGTGTAGTACATTTTCATGTGTTGAGAGTTGTGAGTGGTAACAATATCCTTACAAAGTGGCTCTTTTGTTAAAGTCATTTTTTCTGTACATTGAATAGAAATTAACAATAGAGGGGAAATTATATTAAGTATTCTGATCTATCATGGATCAAACATGATTTTCTGATCAATTGTTGTGCTTGATATTTGATTTTGTCATGATGGATTATGATTTTGATCCATGATGATGGATCCATCATGAAACTTATAAAATGATATTCATCTATACTTTCTAAGCACAAAGAGTTCCATTGAGACACATTTTGATAGACATGAAGACTCAGCTCTTGGGTATCTGTCTCCAAGCGACAAAGAGACATCTGAACACTTAACTCCTACTGGTTCACATTGCGATGGTGAACATATAAGTGATCAAACAAATGATGAACCACTAGCTGGTGGTAGGCCAAGCGAGACGGTTGATCTAATAGTAGAGGGGTCAACCACTACAAGCATGTACTATGTACCGAGGTCCAAGGTATTCCAATATTTTAGGAAGACATGATCTCAATAGCACATATTCAAGGTATGTACGAAGGTCACCCCATGAGCAAGGACATCATCCATAAAAATAGCCAGAGCAATATAACTTTATTTTTTGAGGCTTCTCAAGAAGTTTCACCGTGCTACATGATGAACTGAAGGGATTATCGAAGGGAAAGAAATCAGCCGCTGACCTATTACATGGTGGCCCGTGTACTAGGAAGGACCCCTAGTGTACTAGGATTACCCCTGAAGCGACTAAAGTAGACCTTGGGTGGCTCATATGCGTTGATGACCTACCCTGGAGTATAGCAAACAATGAGGGTCTTGTATGATGGTCTTAGTTCTATGCACAATTTGTCATTAATATTCCAAGCTCGAGTGTAGTGAGGAGTCATTTGCGGCATCATATCATGGAATTAATATATAGTTTACTTAGGAACTCGGCAATCTCGGCCTTGTCTCCCTAATTGTTGACACGTGGACATCGGAGAATGAATATATTGAACTACATGGCATCACTACGCATTGGACTGATGCTGATTAGAAGTGGAGGAAAGAAGTGTTTTCTAATAGAGAACTAGCCCAATGCCATTATGGGGAGGAATTGACCAAAGTCATCATGTCAGTGCTCGAAGAATTCAAGCTCATGGCTAAGGTATATTGTGTACCAATACTTGCATGCTTTTTTATGTAATGTAATGGATTTTTGTGTTACAAGTCATTGTAATTACAACTATTAATGTTCAATGCAATGGAAGAATTATCAGAATATTGTCAGAAAAAAGTAGTGGATATGAACCCATGCTTCATACCTGCGGTTCATGTTCTGTGTTTCGCCCACATCATTAACTTAGCCGTCCAAGCTGGGCTATCAAAACTTTGCATCGAAGAACAAGCATTTCTAGAGAAAGACGCCACTAAGATGACTCAAGAGGATGATCCAATGTGGTACAAGTGCCAATTATTTTTCGCTTGGGTTGGTTGTGTCATGAGTTTGAGAGTTGATAACTATCATTCGGGGTACTACAAACATATATAAAAAATATCAGGAGATATGTGAAACACCTGGGCTTCCCAATAGCAATATATTATCCCTCGACCTGCCTACAAGGTGGAATTCCACCCATGACATGTTGGAAGTTGCAGTGGAGAAGGGACACGAATTATTCACCATGACCCTTCCTCCTCGATCTGCACCAACAAAACCTCCTCATTTCTGATGACGAGTGGAATATGCTCACCCTGTTCATAAAAAAATTGAAGCCATTTGCTAAGGCCACACATTATCCACCAGGACGACGACGTTGACAATTCCTCCGGTTATGTGTTGTTACGTAGTGGAATGCCCACTTAGAGTGACAAATTTGTATTTCAAAAGCTATAGTGGGAGATTGACATAAGAGGTATGTGTTTTTCTCTTGATGGTTATCAACCTAATTGCGAAAAAGTTGTCTAGTCATACATTTATATGTAAGTGCAATATTCTAATAAATGTTGCAGCCATGATGCATCCTTCAGCGAAATTAGTGTTTATGGTTCCATTAGAACACTTAGTTGTCTTGCATTATGTGTGTAATATGCTTTAATGGCAGAATGAGAATATATGTGTCAAATTAGTAGAACATACGAATTACCGATGCCACACATTTCGCCTGATATTTTTCACAAGGATTGAAGCTCTACATGATGCACAATCTCAGATCATGGGTCAGAAGTATCTATACATGAGTTGGATGACTACATTGCTACTTCTTTCAATCCTAAGGCATATGCATTCTCTTGGAGGAAGGAGATTGCGTAATGGTAGTTCCCTTGATTGGTGAAGATTTCCAAAGAGTTCCTATCAGTTTTGCAAACATCCGCCGCAACAAAAAGATGGTTCTCCGCTGGTTGGACCATGGTCACACACAAAAAATGCAACCTTAATGCAGAAAGTATTGAGGTATTGATGATTATGAAGTGTTAGTTGCATCCATACAAAACATTACCACTAATGAAGATTTATGGGATGATGAACTACCATTATCATGATCAATAACCACGACTAGTTCTTCATACATCAGATGTCATCCTTTTTAAGATTACTAGTTCATCTTTATATTGTGTATTTGCGGACTCTGAATAATGCGACGAGAGAGGACGGAGCAAGGAAACCATAGAGGAGAACGGGGCTGACCAATTGTGAGGGAATGTTTCACCGCTGAACTTGGAGATGGAAAGGAACAAACAATACAATGTCGCTTTTGACACCCAAATAAAAAGTTTATTCATCATTCCCACTATCATTAATTAGATGGTTCAATTAAATGCATGTTGTTCATTTGTGATCTCAGTCATCGACATGTGACGTCGGGGACATTCTCTTACTTGGTCACGTGTGGTCTTTTTGGGTCATGGTATTGACGTGATCTCAAACGGGAATGCCATCCATTGACGTGATCGACGACGTCGTCGACATGTGAATATGGGGAACGTCGTCTCACTTGGTCACATCGTGTCGTCTTGTTGGTTCATGGTATTTACTTGGTCTCAAATGGGGATGTCATCCATTGGTGTGTTTGACGCCATCGTCATCATGTATTATCAAGGACTTCCTCTCACCCGATCAAGTGGATTTGTCTCGGTCCTTTTAAAAAAATTAAACTTAATTTCATCTTTATAATTATGCAATATTGTTTTACTAATGGTGATTGATAATTCTCTCTTCCAAAATCATATTGTCATACCTTAGTACTCCGTACTAGTTTAAAAATAAGTTTATATATATAATTATATGTAACTTAAATACTAATAACTGATTTATAATTCATACTTCCAAACTCATAAATTATTCTTTCAACATACTTCTACATGATTTTATCTATATCTCATTACATCTAATTCCCATAAATTATGATTTTGCTCTTACCTTGGTCTTTCAAAAACTAATTGCCAATCTCACATATTGTCATTTTGTATCAAACTGTTTGATTTTGTTTGAACAGTTCAAACAAATGTTCAATCAAACTCGATCAAACAAGTCAAATCAATCAAAAGTTTTGTTCGAAATCAATCTAAGATATTGTTTGATCAAAATATTTGATCTGTTGGGATTGAATATTTAAGTAATCGATCAAAAAATTATTTATGGTTTGATTGGTTCGAGTTGATCGAAATCCCGATCCATAATAGTTACTACGGAAATGCACTCACCCAAGGGGGAACATTTAGGGATTCTGTGAGACCAAGAGAGGCAAGAAGAGCAATAACAAAAGGGGGGAAGAGAGGAGGTTGTTTACTGAATCATTAATCTACAAAATTAGAGTTAAGACTGTTTGGTATTTATAATACCATGAAGTAGATATAGCTATATATGACTCAATATTAAACTCACAGGGGCATAAAATTTGGTTCTTTAATTTTTTTGTTAATTCTAAGAAAGTGTTAAACTGTCTATGATATTCCTACATGTGGAATGAGATGGAGGATACGTGTAATCAATGATATTGACACAGCTTATACTAGTCCCTGATGATTTATTGTGAATATTCAACGAGAAGTTGTGAAAACCATAAGCAAATAGTTTGTGTGAGACTCCTCAAGCCAAATCACTTACTAATAGAGAAGTTTCAAAGTGATATAAAAAAATAAAAGGATGGTGAAGATATGAAATCTTCAACACCCTAAATCTTGAATTCCACCTCCTCCATATCTCCTTAGTTTATCCTCCAAAGCATTCTCTTGTTTGTCTCAAAACCACAGTAAAATTTGGTTCTTTAATTTTTTTGTTATATAACCAAAACCTTCTTGCAAAACTCAATCTTTGTCCATGATTTATATTCAATCGTTCACAAAATGATGATATCATTATCCAAAAAATGGTTCAAGTAAATCAAAAAACAAGGAAAAATATCAAAAGATATTATAACAAAAATCCCAACAGATATTGTGAGAACTTTTAGCCTAAATTTTTTTATTTTAGGAAAAAATAAAATAGAATAAATAATACCTATATAGAGTAGGGACGCAGTAATCCTTTTCACTTTGGGCTTTCAGAATAAGTTTTGGGCACTCACTTAAATGCGATGTAAGATAAAGTCGTTGATAGAAGTTTCTGAAAAAAATGACTTTTGGATTCAAAATATTACAAAAAGTAAAAGTATTTAAATTTATTTAGTCAAACAAAAGATGAAGAAATTCAGATATACATATTTAATTTGGATAACACATTAGCTATCAAATTGTGTTGTTCAAAGGATTTCTGATTTACCTAAATATTTAACCCATGGTACCTCAAGATATTCATTCTAAAAAAATCATTGTATGGATGTGTGATTTTATTAATTAAATACATAAGAAGTTTTCAAACGTTTATGATATGAATAAATATGTGTATATGAGATCAAACCCTTTTAATGAGTATTAAATCGTCGCAATCAACTTTTAATATTTATAAAAATACATGATTTTCACTTAAGCTAAATAAGCCTTAATCTTCAATTTTGATTTCCATAATAACTAGAGTTGAGATTGAAATTATGTGACTGAAGAAATTTCACTTGAGACATTGATAGATTGTTCATAATACTGGCAAAGATTGTTCATAAGTCAATTTACCTGGAACGGCCACAATTGGGACATTCGATGTTCTTTTAAGAGAGTGTGTAATTGTTTTGAGATATAAATAATTTTTATTATAATGAGATAAAATAAGCAACCTTTTTTCAACTTCCACTGTCATTTATTTTAAAACCATGGAGTTCTGATTAAAATTTTATCTTAGAAAAGCATAGATTCTGGGATTTCCTTGTGAGTGTGATGGTTCTGATTAAAAAAAACAACATAAACACAAAATTAAATTTCAGAAAGGAAACCAAAACTATGAATGGCAAGAAGGAAAGATTTACAGGAGTTTGTCTCATAAATAACTCACAAAATACCAAAAAGTTTGAGTTAACTGCTAATAACATTAATTCAATTGGCATTGACATAATATGAATATATCATCCTTTTTTATTCTTCATAAATGCCTTCTTGTCTTGATAACCTTATCCCACTCAGAATTCCCCACATGAATAAAGTCAGAGGTTGGATTACTGGACAAGGTTCAGTTGGGTAGACTCCGGAACATCTAACTTAAATATAAGCCAGCTCGATTCTTCGATTTCATAATTAACAGAGAGTACTACCACAGTGATTTCGAATGTTAATATATGAGAATTATTTTGAAGGAGGTTTGAAAGTGATGATTGTCATTTATGTTTGGAAAATTGAATGAGTATCCCTGGTTATAAACCCAGGAACAAGCATTTGTATGAGATATTGGGATCATGGAAATTTGATAAAAAATAGATGTGGAGAATTTATTTGAGCTGATTGGACCTAGAATACCTGATTATATTCTAAACATATTTTATCTTAAATTGTAGCTGTAGTGACATAAATCTAATCAAATAAATGATTGGCTGAATCATCACTTCAGATTATAAAATATGATTGATAGTTGACCAGATATTTTAGGAGATCAAATCCTTGATCCAGCTTGTTATATCTATTTGATGTAGCGATGAAACCCCAACAGGTTGATGGATATTGTTAATCTATATACAATCCATTCAGAAATCAGACCACAATCACCCCATGTTATGTGTTTTGCTCTTCCACTGTCATCTCTTCCTTGCATGCAACCCGCCTCCATTTCATGTTAGGTTTATGGCCATGCTCTATGATCAAAACATGATTTGTATTTCAGAAGAAGTAAGTGATTTGTAATGGAAATTAAACTAACCAAACTAGTCAAGACAATCATATCATATTGCACAAAATTACATCAATGAGTCAAAATAAGGGCGTCCAATATTGAATGTCATGGGTAAATTTGACTTTAATTGTAATTTTTCATAAAATCCTACATATTTAAGTATATGTCCTCTAACATCCAATAAACCATAAGTGTGTGATCTTCTAGGTGCATGTATTATTCTAGTTAATGACTCAATAATCTATATAATCTGTATAACTGGCCAAACCTAATATTAACTATATCTAACTGTCATGGGGTCAAATCTCAAGCGAGGAACAATGCTTGAGTTGAACACGTGCTAGCCTCAGTAACACATAGCACTCTTCGATTGTACAGTGGAAGTCTTGTGCAATAGCTTTAGAATGGATGGAGGTTAAGGAGAGAGGGTGGGGACACAGCCCTGTACATGAATTGGTTCATTGCATTATATATCAGAGTAGAAATCTACAACCACCAAGATAGTGTTGAGCCCATCCACACGCGGGAGGCAAGTGATAAAGTTCATCGAAATAGTTTCCTGCGATCTTGCCCTTGGGAGAGGTTCGAGCATTCCCCCAGCCTTGGCCTTCTTTGTCTTGTCCACCAAATAACTAGGATTAGCCCATTGGTAATGGGCCCCTTCCATAAGGGAGAGGTCTGGGGTAGGGTTTGACATCTGTGACCGGGAACCGGTCGGCCCGGACCGAACCGGGACCGCCGGTCCACCATTTTAGGGTGGACCGGCCCTTCGGGCCGGATCCGGTCTGATGGTCAAACCGGACCGGGACAAGATTAAAAAAAAATAAAAAAATCATCCCCGCTTCCCCCTCCCCCACCAATCGTGTTCCCCTCTCCCCCACCCCTGCCTGGTCTCGTTTGACCCTTCTCTCTTCCTCTGGATCCCTCGCTTTTTCTCTCCCTCCGTCTGTCGCTCTCTCTCTCTCGTGCTCTTTCTCACCCGCTCTCTCTCCCGTTCTCTCTCTCTCCCGTCGTCTCTCTCGTTCTCTCTCTCGCATGCTCTCTCTCCCGTTCTCTCTCTCACGCTCTCGCTCTCCTGTTCTCTCTCTCTCACGCTCTCGCTCTCCCATTCTCTCTCTCTCACACTCTCTCTCACACGCTCTCTCTCTCTCTCTTGCGTTCCCTCTCCCATTCTCTCTCTCTCCTGTTCTCTCTCTCTCGCGCGCTCGCTTGCTCTCATTCTCATGTTCTCTCTTTCTCTCGCACTCTTTGAGTACCTCTTTCTTGCTCTCAATCTTGAGAATGTTTATTTTTATCCTTGTTCTTTTTTCTCTCCTCCAACTCTGTCAAGTTTGTTTCATTGTATTTCAAGCTATGTTAGGTTTCTCCACTCTACACTCTACTCTGTCAAGTTTTCTTCATTTCTTTTAGGCTTCTTCTCTTTTTATTTTATTCTTGTTTTCATCATCGGTTCTTCTTTTACTTTATTTTTATCCCTTTTTTTTATTATTTTCTTCTTATTTTATTCTTCTTTCTTCTTCTTTCCATCTTCTTTTCTTCTTATTTTATTATTCTTCTTCTTCTTCTCATTTTCAAGTCTTCTTTTACTTTTTCTTCTTCGTTACCATTTTTCTACTATTTTCCTTCTTCCTCTTTCTCCTGATTTTCCTATTTCTCATTATGTTTCTTTACCTTCTTCCTTTTCATCTTCCTTTCTTCTTCTTTAATTCTTCTTTTATTGTTCAATTATTCATCTTTCAATCTTCTTTTCTTCTTCTCCTCTTATTTTATTCTTCTTTTCATTTTTCAAGATGGGCTTCATAAGTTACTTTGAAAAAAAAATTCCCTTTGATGAGAAGTCCATACAATTTTTTTATCTTGACTTTGTGGTCTTTGACTTTGACTAGTCAACATGACTCGACCGTGACCGGACGAGACAGGACTGGAATTGGACCAATCCTAAGGTAACGTTTAGGTCCTTGCTAAAAGTACGGACCGGACAGGGACCGTCAAACCCTAGTCTGGGGTTCTAATCCCAGCAGGGCCAAAAATATTTGTAATATTTTTGCGCCCTTATGACGTGGGCCCCACAAGCTGGCCGCATAGTTGGCACCCGCCACGAGGGACTCGCGCCTAGTTGGCCACATAGTTGGCCGCATAACCATCTCATCTGAGAAAAGTCTTGTCTAGGAACTATCTCATCTTGGAGTAGTCTTTATAATCTAAAAAAAGGGTTTTAACTCGTCATTGGTATTTTTGGGATCATTAAATAAAAATATAAACCTGTAATCACTTAGTAATCTAAGTGAGTGATGAGTACGGATTATCTTTACATGGAACGACGAGTAATGATTTAATATTATTTATATGGTGATTATTTAAATTGGATGAGATATGTATGAAATGTGGAATCAACTGAAGAAAAAAATTCAAGGTGAGATAGTGATAGTCAGTTGAGAAGAGTAGTTAGTAGATAGTGCTAATTTAAGTTTTAGAAGAGTGAGTGAATGTGAGGACAAAATAAAGATGGCATGAAGGGTGATGGGAATGGTGTAGAGACGTAAGTTAATGGTAAGATAAAGATGTGAAGGCGGTAAGATGTGATTTGGATAACATACAGAGGTGACAAAATGATGAGGTGTGTAGTGAAAGCTAACTAAGCTATCAACGATGTTAAGGTTGACCTAAGAAGAAGAGGTGGAGATTCAGGAACAACGCAATCACGTGGATACTTCTAGAGGTCAAGCACAAGAATGGCTTCAGAATGATCTCAATGAAAGCAGGTCAAGGGTGGAATAAGTTCCCCACATCGGATGTGTGATGTATGATTTCATAGATTGATTATGAATCGCATCATGAAATCCGTGTATTATATTTTATTAGGCACCATTGCAGCTTCATTAATACCCCGTTGTATAAATTACGTCCTGATGAGTTAAAAAACCTATGGTTCATTTTTCAAGTTTTAATATTGAATGAGATTAATATATAATACAATGGCCAATTGACATTAATAAGACATTAAAAACCTTCACATAAGATAGTTCATCTAATGATGGTTCTAAGAGAAAGCCGTGCTTTTTTATTGAATAAATTTACATTTTGAGGAGTCATATCTATAATTTAAAGGTAAGAAACAAAAATATATTTTAATCTTATAGAAATAATAAGAAACCCAGAGCTACCCATTTACTGGATGGGATAGCAGTCAAGCTACTACCTGTTTTTCGTTGTCAAAATAAAAAATCCTGTGGACAATTACATGCCGTGGGCACTAAAAAAAGAATAAATATTCAACTTTGATATTATTCCAAAATCACCGCAGCTGCTTTTGACCATGATTCATGTTCCCAATAACCAGTAATGGTTTAGAACAACAACTTAGGAAGCACCCTTCAAAACTCATACCAAAAACTCAAGGATTGGGCTAGTTCACCTAACATGGGAATTTGCCATGCAAACCACAGTTTTAGCCTTGGCTTTAGGAAAATACCTAAACCAAAACCTATACCCAGAGTCCTATGCGTTCTCAAGTTGGTCTAAGACCAGTTTGGCCTGGTCTCCATTTGGGCAGGTCTACTAGTAAATGTCAATGTCAAAGTGAAATTGTCAAAGTGAAAGTGTCAAAGTGAAAATGTCAAAGTCAATAGAGTAACTAAAATTGATATTCAAAGATAACTCTAATATTTTGGTTATGGATGGAACGAATAATTTGACGTGATCCTTCTGTATGCTCGTCGTTGCGGTTGTCGATAATCGTCATCCCTGTTGTCAACCATCGTCATCCACATTGCAGATGCTCCTTGTCCCTATCATTAATGGTCGTCAGCCATGTTGTTTTTTTTGGGCAAAAAACACAGTGCTGGGTACGTCCAACTCTGCGGTTGTGCCTGTAGACTGATCCATCCGTGCCATGGACGCCACCCGAGGGGGGTTTATTTATAAATTGAAGTGTTTATCAATGTTTATAGGCATGGAGCGAGTATAAATATCTCAATTACACTCGGATCCCACTCGTCCACGCGCATGTGCAGAAAAGGAAAAGGTACAAAAGTGATACCTGGTAGGTGCTTTGAGAGTTGCTCATGTCGACGTCTCATCGGAGTCCCTCTTGCAGGTGCTCTATGAAGTGCACACGTCGACGTCCCACTTGAGCCCCTCGCGATGACGATGTTGGAGCGGTATTGGAGCTATCCTCGCCATTGTCATATGGCATCGATGAAGTGTGTGGCGAGGACCTCCTTCGAGGCGGACGCAGTCCATCCCTTTGTCTTGAGATGTTAGCTAGGCGAGATGGTGAGTGCTCCCACCTCGAGTGGTCCACGCGATCCGCCATTCGCGCGGGCCTGCCGACAAGAGTGTCTGATGTGTGCGGAGGGTCTATAAGCCGAGATGATCAACACGATAGCATCCTCGAGCTATCGTAGGGAGCGCCTGCCAAGAAAGAAAGAGAGATGAAGGAAGTCGTGTGCATATCGCGTGGTTGGCGAGGGCATATGTTGTTTGGTTGCCTTCTCCCAGCTGATGTTGAACGCTAGTTGTGCGAGGGCGGCAACGCATGATGTCCTGCCAGACCCGGTGTAGTCGCCACTAGGAGCATGTACCTGCACGAAGCATGTCAACTAACACCTGTGAGTCCGACTCTACGATGATATTATGAAGGTTTCGTTCCTCGTAGAGGAGTAAACCATCACGTATCGCCATAGCTTCGGCTACAACTCCCCCTACGGGCCCCGGGTTGATTTTGGCCGCACCATCTACATTCAATTTGAGGATGTCAATTGGCGGTGGGAGCCAATAAACGACCTGTAACTGAATGCGGATAGGGACGAGGGTCACCGGAATGCCCCAGGAGCGGAGGAGGCTACATGCCAGTGCTGAGCTGTGGGCTTAAGGGGGATGAGATGATGGATGCGCCATATCCACAGCTTGACTCGACGCATGATATCCATGGCGCTCATGGGCGAACCTGCAAAACGAGAAGAGTTTTGCCCTTTCCATATCTCCCATAGTAGGTAGGCTATGGTGATGTGTAGGATGGGGCTCCAATTAGAGCATATTGGAAAGAGAAACACCCTCCCAAAACACTCTAATGGGGTTACTGGAGTGTGAAGTAGTGGACGCCAATGGTGTGTGATTTGGCGCCAACATTCGAAGGCTGTCTCACTATAGAAGAAAAGATGGTCTATGGTTTCACTCTGTGGGGATATGTTACAATAGTGGCAATAGGAACTGAGAAAGTGACCTATACCGATCACTCGATCATCAGTAGGGAGGCCGCGATGTAAGAGCCTCCAGAGGATATGCTTCCCCCATAGGTGTAAGGATCGTGTAAGGATCGTTGGATGCCTTATGCAACAACCCCAGTGTTGGATGGGGGAAGAGCTCATGGAAATGCTCTGGACCTCGGGTAACGTGGCTGAAGGGAGGATATGCTTCCCCCATAGGTGGTGCGTGTTGCCCATAAGCAGTTAGGTCACTATGAGTCGCACTTGATGGGGTACAAACTGGGGATGGTGAGCGAACGGCCCATAAGCGTGCCAGGTATCATACCAAGCACTAATCTCTCCTCGGCCAATATGCCAATGTGTGACCTGAGAATCTCTAGCTAGTGGCGCTGCCACGTCTGCCACCTCCTATGTCCCCGGATATCCATCTCTTAACGGGCCCAATCGCCATACTTGGCTAAGATAAAACTCCCCAATGGGCAGAGTGTGGTGCGCATACGCCATACTAGATTCTTTTGAAGCATGTCCTGGACATTTGTGAGGTGTCTGATCCCTAGACCCCCCTTGGTTGTCGGCCGACATGCTTTTCCCAAGAAACCCAATGATGGTGACTCTCTCCCTCGAGATGTCCGAACCATAAGAAACGTGCACACAAACGTTCCACTGAGCGGATAAATGTAAGAGATAGTGAGTGGACCGCGCGGGTATGTAGCGGGATACTCGAGAGGACATGTCGAATGAGTTGGATACGTCCTCTAAGGGATAGGAAATGAAGTTTCCATCCCTCTAGTTTTTTTCTGAGTTTGCCCAGCAAGGCATCAAAGCAATGATGCTTAGCGGGCCCCAAAGATAGGGCATCCAAGATAGTCGAATGGGAGGCATCCTTGTGAGTAGTGGGTATAGTGCTGGAGTATCTGAGAGCGGTTTATATTGGTGGAAGGACCGACTATAAAGCTACTCTTCGAGGCATTGACGAGCTGGCCCGAAGCTTGCTCGTATGCTATGACGAAACTCATAAATACCTTAATGGATATTTTAGATTCATTGAGGAAGAGGATGGCATCATCGGCAAACAGAGAGTGCGAGAGGATCGGGCAACCCCTTTTTGTAGAATATGGTTGGATGAGGCCCTAGTCAATCGTACCTGTGAGCGATCGGCTGAAGACCTCTTCCATCAATATAAAAAGGGTGGGCAAGATAGGATCACCTTGCTGTAGACCTCTCGTGGCCGTGAAGAAGCTAGTGGAGTTTCCATCCATTAGGAGAGAGAAGTGATTCTCTCTAATGCAAACATCGACAAGATCGACAAATGCCGTGGTGAACCCAAAGTGTCGCAACACTTGGGTAAGGAAACTCCACTCGACTCGATCAAAGGCCTTCTCCATATCCAATTTGGTGATGACATTTGAGCCCGAGATATGAGCATTTAAGGACTAGGCTAGCTCGTGAACGAGCATGATATTGTCATGGATCTGTCGACCCTTGACAAAAGCATACTGTTCAGGCGAGATAAGTCTATCAAGGGAGTTCCCTTGTCGATTTGTAATGATTTTGGATGCAACTTTGTAGCATACATTACAAAGACTAATGAAGCGAAAGTCTCTAAAGGTAGTTGGAGTGTCCTCTTTTGGAATGAGTGCCAGAAAAGTGGATTTCCAACTTCGAGGGAAGACTTTGAGTGTAAACACCTCCTTGATAGCAAGCACCAAATCTATGTCTACGATATCCCAATATGCGGTATAAAATTTTGCTGAGAATGCATCCGGTCCTGGAGCCTTATTCTTAGCCAACGAAAAGACGAACTCTTTGATCTCTGCTTGAGTAGGAAGGGCTGAGAGGAGGGCATTTTCTTGGTCAGACACCAAGTGAGGGATAGAGGCAAGAAGTTCCTCACTCACAACAGTTATTTGTGAGGAGAGGAGCGAACGATAGAACTCCACTCCTGCGCCTGCTAGTTGGGCGGGGTCTTGATCATAGGTCTCTAAGAGGATCGTATAATTAGCACGGGCTCGATGGCAGATCAAGGCGTAAAAGAAACTTGTGTTTCTATCACCTTCTCGCAGCCATTGGACATGCGATTTCTGGAGATAGAAGATCTCTTGACGCCGCATAGCGTCTTCAAGCTGCTCGTGAAGTCGAAGCTGGCGCTCTCCCACATCGTTTTTCCAAACATCTTGCAACTGTCGATCGACAACAGCTAGTTCCGTCTTGAGTGCTTCGACCGATGTGTGGACATCTCCGAAGACATTTTGATTCCACCATTTCACGTGGAACTTGAGATTCCTTAGTTGATAACTGAAGTTCTCCATAGGTGATGTCGAGATCGTTCCATGCCAGTGGTTGTGTACAAAATGATGAATGTTGTTATGCTCTATGGAAATGAAATAGAGGGCGACGGACTCGAGTACTCGAGTCAATGAGAAGGAGGATCGGTGAATAGTCCAAGTAACATCTCGGTAGGATCTCAATCGTGATGGTTCAATGCATTAGTGTAGTGCTATTAGTAAAATAATGATCGATCCGTTCATACATACGCACATCTACTTGATGCCCGTTACACCAAGTCCACCTCTACCCGATGGTAGGAGGCTCCACAAGTGATGTGTGGTGAATAAAGTCGTTGAACGCTTGCATAGCTCGTGACCTAGGTGGGCGGCCTCTCTGGTGTTCTCTGGCTGCTCGTATGCAATTGAAATCCCCAGCTAGAAACCAAGGGAGATCAACAAGCCCAGAGTGGGAATGGATGTGTGAGGCGAGTTCCTCCCAGAGGGCCTCCTGCACTAGGTGTATATGTGAGGCGTAGACTACGGTAAGCATGCAGGGCGTCGCATGGTACGGGACATCAAAAGTGGCGTACTGGGTACCTTAGGTTAGTAATGACAATGAATAATCCCGCTTCCAAAGAAGCCAAAGCTTATTCGAGGGATGACAATAAACATGATCCATTCCGAGTTTCCTCGCAATGGAATGGGAGTAATCCGATGTAGTCATCGGCTTAATAAGTCCAACTATTCCTAAGTCGTGCTTATTTATTATGGAGAGGAGATGGGATTGGGTTAGAGGTTGCCTATCCCTCTAGAATTCCAAACGAGACTTGGAATCATAAAGCTAAAGGCTCGCGTGACGCACCCTCGATCGGGTGTTATAGATGCGACGAGTGTGCGAAGTATCTGAGTGGTGACCTAGAGGAGGGGGTGTCCAAGTCTGACTCCTCAGAAATGGAGGCGTCATCATCCTCCTCATCTGTGGAAGCATGACCGCTAGTATCTCCACAGGTATCCTCAGAGCTAGGGAGCGGGGCTTGACTGTTAGTCAAGCAGGCCTCCCGCTCAAAGGGGTTATGTGATGGATGGAGATCGGGCAGAGAGGTGAGTATATCAAGCGGGGGAGGAATGTGGCTAGGGTGAGGTAAGCTAGTGTTGGAAATAGGTGATGAGCGGGGGGGGGGGGGTGGGATAGTGGAGGGGGGAAGGAAAGGAGGTGAAACTGGTGGAGGGGAGCATGGTTCTGGGGTAGGAGACAGAGGGGAAGGGTGAGACGATGGTGGGTCTGATGAAGATGGGGGCCGGTGGACAGAGGACATAGAACGGGGGGGCGATAGGGAGTGGGGGACTAGTGTGGGACGGGTGGGTGTATGGCCCAAAGTACTCAAACGAATCTGCCCAACCTCCACACAGTCCTCGTCAAGGCGTTCTAGGTCCAAGAGTGCAAAAGTATTGGAGGTACTAGTGGGTGCTTGTTCCTCCTTACCCTTGCCCGGCTGAATGCGGACATCCGAGGGACGGGGTAGAGTTTGTGGGCGCTTGTCACCCCCCTTCATCCATTGTGACCCTAAAGCTGTATGCTTGGCTGAGACATGCTTGGCCAAAATATAGTCCCTAGATAGGGGAGGAGTAGTAGTAGGCGCACCTTGCGGTGCGGGGGCGGGGCATGTACTCTAGGTCGGTCTATGGGTGGGGCGTCGCCCTTGAGAAGTAGAGTTTGCCTCTATGATGTAGTCATTATAGGGCAGCAGTGGGAGGTACTCCTCTAAGGGGGTCAAGGTAGTCGACGTCGCCCTTTGGCGACACGTTTGAAGTGTGTGACCTAGAATGATACATTGCATACAGAACTGTAAAAGGTTCTCGTACACAATAGACTGTCGAATCAGCTCATCCCCATTACGAATGAGGATCATGCGGTGGATGGGCTTTAATAGGTCTATCTCTACACATACCCTCGCATATCCAGGGCGGTTGATCAAATGTACATCTTTGTCAAGACGTACAAATGTTCCAACAACACTAGCTAGGGACTCTAGAGCATTGGGCATGAAGAGATGTGGTCGGAGCCCTGGGAAACCGATCCATATGGGTACAGAGTGAGGGCAATGATCTTGTGAGCTGCTAGTCTGCTCGACTGTCCATCGATAGGTGTGCATGACAGAACCATTGATTGTCCACGTTGTACGACACCATGCCTTCCTAAAGTAAGCTTCCAGTTGGAAGCGAATAAAGACACTTCGGTGGTTACGTGCTCCAATAACCACTTGTCTGATGAAGTGCCCTGGCGCTAAATATACCCGCATGATGTCATCGATAAGTGGGCGCTTCATATCGAATCGCCTGATCAATGTGTATGCAAATGGCACAGCCATTCGCGATACCTCCTCTTTGGAGAAGGTGACCACTCTCACCCCCTCCGAGTCAGTAAAACCCTGCTTTGGGGTCGTGTCATCGTAGAGGGGGGGAAGTGTAGGCTTGGCAAGTGGTTGGTAGTCATTTGCGTGGTTCCTGCCATTTTCGCCGCCTAGGTCTTTGTTGGTGCGCATTCAAGTTGCTGCCTCTCAACCACCTGTCCTTGCTTCTGTGATGTGTTTTGCTCATTTTTAGGTGCCGAGTCGCCGATGATGGCGACGTGAGTTGGTTTGACTTTGTCAGAGTCGACCAAGTCCACTGGTTGCACTCGGTCAGTATTGACCGAGTAGGCCGTCTCAACTCGTTCGGGGGTGACCGAATAAACCGA
The DNA here is from genome assembly GCF_029677425.1 of Wolffia australiana. Taxonomy (NCBI): domain Eukaryota; kingdom Viridiplantae; phylum Streptophyta; class Magnoliopsida; order Alismatales; family Araceae; genus Wolffia; species Wolffia australiana. The sequence goes on from NC_135850.1 coordinate 5,918,592, forward strand.
TACTATTGGGTCGGGGTTGACTAGGTCAACGGATTTGACTCTATCATCGTTGACCATATCAATCGATTTGTGTCGGTCAATTTTGGCCGGTGCGACACCTGTGACTCCGCCGGCGTTAGCCAATTTATCCGAGTTGACCGGGTCAACTAATTCGATTCAGTCAGCCCCGTCCCAGTCGATCGGGTCACCGTCGACCAAGTCGACCAGTTTGACTCTGTCGTTATTGACTGACACAATCAATTTGACTCTATCGCCATTGACCAAGTCGACCAGTTTGACTCTGTCGTTATTGACTGACACAATCGATTTGACTCTATCGCCATTGACCGAGTCGACCAATTTGAAGAGGTCATGTTTGACTGAGTCAACTAGTCCGACTCGGTCATGAATGACCAAGTCAACTGGTCCGGCTTGGTCAGTTTTGACCAATTCATACGGTTTGGTTTGGACCTCGTAGACCGAGTCTACCAGGTCGAGTCGGTCAGAGATGTCCAGGTCGACTCGGTTCAGGTCGGCCGAGTCGGGCCGGTCGACTCGGTCGTTCTCGACCGGGTCGACTTGGTCCAAGTTGACCAAGTCGAGACGATTGACTCGGGCCGAGACAGCCGAGTCGATCCTGTCGACTCGACTATGTTCAGTAGAGTCAACTCGGTGTGGCGCAGGTGAGTCAACTCGGCCAGTCACGGCCACGCCAGCTGATTCCTCTGGCTGATGAGGTGTCATCCGTGTGGAGTGATCTGGTCCTTCCAATGGATAGACCGGATTAACATCGGAAGGCATATAGGGCGTTGAACAGTCAAAATATGCAGGCGCCAGTGTAGATGAGCTTACCGGCAACATATTTAATGCGTTGTCAGCATCCGCAATTTTTGGCTGTTCCTCGTCTGCGGTGGCCGATCCAATGGCAGAGAATGAGTCGATCTGGTGGCCAGATTAATTACTGGCCGTTGGATCTGAGGTGGAGGCTGGGTCATTTTTTAGGAGGAAAAAGGGATTAATTGAGCCGTTGGCCAACGGCTCAATTTTTTGAACCGTTGTAGGGTCCACCGTGGATCCATCGCATGGACCGTCGCGATCGCGACACGTGTCTGTCGCCACGGTCCGGATGGGCCCGTGGACCCCCAGCTCAGCAGCATTTAATTATGCCGAGATTCCTTTTTTGTCTTTTTCTACTTTTTCCTTCTTTTTTTTCGTTTTTGATATTTGACTGGCTGTTGGATGCGTCCACGCTGGCAGATCCAACCGCGTGGACGCTCTCGATGGCCCACAATGGTTGTGACGGGTCCACTAGGGCGTTAGTGGACCCGTCTTCAGCTACCACGTGGGCGGCCAGGTCTAGCTGGCTCGCTGACATGGCAGCGACGTTCAGTAGGTGCCCATTTGGCTCTGCAGCCCGCATTGGATTGCGGGCTGCGAGCTACCTTACTCGACGAGATGGAATTTAGAGTCAAAATATCAGATTAAGCAAGAAATTTCATAACAAACTAATGATAGAAAAGGATGCGCCTCGTCGAGACGAACAATTCGAGTATAAATGTGATAGATTTTAGCGCATCTAAATCATGAGATATATGGGAAATAAAATTCAGTTAGAAAAACTTACCTCTTGGATTCAAAATCCACTAATCTGAGCTATAGGAATCTGTTGATGGCGATCTTGTAGTCAATTCCTATAGATTAAGGCCTCTGGAATCCAAACAAAAATCGCTTTGATCCGAGCTCTCTAGCAAAAGTTATGACGAAATCGCCTAATTACGAGGAGAGAGAAGCTCTGCTCGAGGAGAGAGAAATGTTTTTTCTAAAGTGTCAGCCATGTTGTTGACTGTCTTCGTCCCCATCGTCGATGGGCGCCATTCCCTTCATCACAGTCACTATTGTCTGCGTGAGACTACATTACTCAAGTTTATCTCACTATATTAATTATAATAGGGCATGTATATGTTAAAAGATTGTTATCACATCTTTTTTGAGCCTTCTGTGCCTGGTTTCCGTCACCCGTTATCCATCATCTCGGACGAATAATTGATGATGGAAGTCGGAATAAGATCCGTCCAGACGATGAAGGATGACGAACTCGGACGGAATGGAAGTCTGTCAGGCAGGGAAATTTTTTCCAGTCCAACGTTGCTATTTGTCCCTTTTTTTCTCTCAAAAGAACATCGTGAAATTACAAAGCAGAGCTATTCTTTTACAATGGATACCAAACAAAGAATGCGTCATAAATCATAAGTGAGCTACACGGCTTTCGGAGGAGGGCTACAAGTCTGCGAATATAATCGATTCCACTGCATGTAATTTGTGCAAGTCCACTTTGATAAATCGTTCCAGGAATCTCTGAATCTCCTCCCATGGATAGCCCGTCTTATTTTTCTGTTAATATTTGTTCTCCACTTTGCTAAAGAAATCAAGAAAAGCAGTATATTTAATAAAAATAATTTGTACATGACCAATAATTTATTTCCCCGCTGGCCTTGAATGAAAATCGGCGCGCTTTTTTTCAAAGGGGAACATTGTCGGCCCGTTTATGTATCGATTCGTAGAATCGTTCACACTCTAATTTCTTTTTATCCCCCTCAACAGAAATCAAGCTTTAATCTTGATATCTGATTCAAGTCTTCAAGAAGACCGACGAGACAAGGAAGCAACGATATCTCATCAACATTCTCCCGCCTCCAAGATGGAGACAAGCTTCATCTACCCGTGCATATGAAACCCTATGCTTTCGGACATCATATACTTAGTTACGAGGATTTATTTTCCGTTCGATGAAAACCCGCCATGATACCTGAAAGAACATTTCTTATAGTTAGAGCATGTTCTGCGGTTATGCAGAAAGTTCTGCATAACTGCCGAACGTGAATTACTGGCCAAACGTGGCCAGTAACTGTTTTCTCTCTCTCCCTCTCTCCTTTGAGTTTTTCCCTATAGGGACTTTATTCTCTTGTTTAAAGAGAAGAAGTTTTCTACCTCTTCAACGAGTTATTTCCCTTTTTGATCCTGCTGTCCCCTGGGTTGCTGTGGTGATCACACCGACAACGTCTAGGAGATCGTCGTCTCTCCGGCGCAGTTCTGACATTTGGTATCAGAGCGGGTTGCGGGCAGAATCTCGGTCGCGGCAACGTTAAAGTCGTTGGCATCGAGAACGCGCAATCGACACGATGGCAGGAGGCAAGAACGGGAGAGTCGAAAGGGTGATTCGTGAGGTGAGCGTCAGGACTGGGTTTCCAATGCTCACCAAGACCAACTACTCCGACTGGGCACTTCTCATGAAAGTCAAAGTCAAGGCGCGTATGCTTTGGACAATCATTGAGAATGGGGGTGCGGAACCCCATGAAGAAATGCAGGCACTCGACGTGCTCTGCAGTGCCGTGCCGCCAGAGATGTGGCCGATGATTATGAGCAAGGAGACGGCGAAGGAGGCCTGGGACGCTATCGCCACCATGCGGATCGGCGATGACCGCGTCAAGAAGACGTCGACGCAGAACTTGCGACGACAGTTCGACTCGGCAACGTTTAAGGAGGGAGAGTCCATTGAGGACTACACATTGCGTCTCAACAGCATGGCGTCGACCCTCACCACCCTTGGCGACAAGGTCGGAGAGACGCAAGTGGTGGAGAAGATTATTCGTAGTGTTCCCCAGCGTTTCAGGCAGGTCGTGGTCGTGATCACGACGCTGCTTGATGTGTCGACACTCACCGTTGCGGATCTGACGGGTCAACTGAAGGCTGCAGAAGATGCTTTCGAGGAACCGCCGTCGGCGATGCACCACGATGGCAAGTTGTACCTGACTGAGGAGGAGTGGGACCTGCGGTGTCGGAAGCGTGATGCCGACAACAAGCCGGCTGGTGGGAGTAGCACCGCGGCGCACCGTGGGAGACGCGGCGAGGCGCGCGGTCGTGGCAGCGACAAGAGCTCGTCGTCAGGCCGACCCAGCGGCGATGAATGTAGGAGATGTGGGAAGATGGGCCACTGGGCCCGCGAGTGCCGCTCAAAGCCTAAGAAGGAGCAGGCACACGTCGTCCAGCATGAGGAGGAGGCCTCACTCCTTCTCGTGGAGTCAAAGCCGGTCATATCGACGGTATTGCCACCAACCTCCACTCCTCAAATTTCTGCTATGACTTTGTCGGCAGAAAGTCGGCTCCGGGGTGCAAGCCCACCACCGCCGGGAGCGAAAGGGGTCCTCGTCAAGAAAGGGGCCGCCAAAGAGGAGAAGAAACCAGGCCCCCAGATCCATCTCCACGAAGAAAAGGTGTTCGCCCACCTTGGAGAGGAGGAGAAGTGCGACGAGGAGGTATGGGTTATGGACACAGGTGCCACGAACCACATGTCAGGTTCCCGCATGGCCTTCACCGAGCTAGACACGACGGTGCTTGGGACAGTACGTTTCGGTGATGATTCAGTGGCACGGATCGAAGGACAGGGGACGATAGTGTTCCAGTGTAAAAACGGCGAGCACCGGTCCTTCAGCAAGGTGTACTTCATTCCTCGATTGACGACGAGCATCATTAGCGTCGGTCAACTCGATGAAGCCAAGTACCGAGTCAACATCGAGAAAGGTATGATGACGGTTCATGAGCCAGGTGGAAGGCTCCTTGCGAAGGTGATGCGTGGAGCAAATCGACTGTACATCCTTCAAGTCAAACTGGTTCGACCAGTATGCTTAGCAGCACAGAGAGTCGATGAAGCTTGGAGATGGCACGCGCGCCTCGGCCATGTCAATATGGCCGCATTGAAGAAGATGTCTAAAGAGGAGCTAGTGCGTGGCTTGCCAGAAGTTGGTCAGGTGGACAAACTGTGTGAGGCGTGTCTTGTTGGCAAGCAAAAGCGGTCACCGTTTCCTGTGCAGGGAGAGTACCGGGCACGACGCATTCTGGAACTAGTACACGGCGATCTCTGTGGACCGTTAGTACCGGCAACACCAAGCGGTAGCAAGTTTTTCCTATTGCTCGTAGACGATCGAAGCCGGTATATGTGGGTCACCATGGTGCCTTCAAAGGACTGTGCCGCGGAGGCCATCAAAGAGATCAAGGCTCGGGCGGAAGGCGAGTCTGGATTGAAGATGGGTGCACTCCGTACCGATCGAGGCGGCGAATTCACCTCACATGAGTTTGCAGAGTACTGCACAGAAGAAGGTATTTATCGTCAATACACCGCGCCATACAGCCCGCAGCAGAATGGCGTCGTTGAGCGCAGGAATGGTACGGTGATGGCAACCGCGAGGAGCATGCTCAAGGCGAAAGGGCTACGGGCTGGCTATGGGGTGAGGCTGTGGCTACTGCTGTGTACATCCTCAACCGTGCCCAACGAAGGCGTGGGCGGCATGACGCCGTTTGAGGCGTGGCACGGGAAGAAGCGGCGGTGCACCATGAGAGTGTTCGGATGCATCACTTATGTCCGGGACACAACGCCGCATCTCAAGAAGCTGGAGGACGCGGCCGCAAGATGATTTTCATTGGCTCTGACGTGGGTCAAAGGCCTATCGTGTCTACGACCCCACCACGAGCCGTGTCCATGTGACACGGGACATAGTGTTCGACGAAAATGCCCAGTGGGACTGGGGCAATGGTGCGAAGCAAGGAGATGCGGGCGGCCACCACAACATTTTTGCATTGGAGTATGCGATCGGGAACCAGACGTCTCTTGAGGCTGGTAGCGCCATCGAAGTATTTAATGATGATGCGCAGGGACTAGAGCCAATCTCGCCACCGTCTATGCATTCCGGTGGAGGAGAAGTGCTTAATGAAGATGGTGGAGAAGAGGTGGAGTTTGCCACTCCGCCTAGTGTTTGCATTGATGACCTGGATACGGATCATGATGAAGATGCACCACTCCGTTTCCGCAAGATCGATGATGTCATCAGGCCAGCCTCGCCGCCTGGGCTCGCGTTGCGGGCGTTACTCGCAGAGGAGCTCCATGTTGTAAGTCCCGATGAGCCTCTATCCTTTACTGAAGCACATAGCCACCCAAGCTGGAGGAAGGCTATGGCGGAGGAGATGGCGTCGATCGAGGAAAACAGCACGTGGTCCCTGGTCGATCTCCCTCATGGGCGACGGGCAATCGGTTTGAAGTGGGTGTACAAAGTAAAGCGGGATGAAAGCGGAGCCCTGGCGAAGTACAAGGCACGACTGGTGGCAAAGGGCTATGTTCAACGTCAAGGGATCGACTATGATGAGGTGTTCTCACCTGTGGCACGGCTGGACACGGTGCGCCTTCTCATTGCTCTCGCGGCACACGAGGGGTGGGAGGTGCACCACATGGATGTCAAGTCGGCATTCCTGAATGGTGATCTCAAGGAGGAGGTGTACGTGGAGCAGCCAACCGGTTTCATCAGCAAAGGCAACGAGCACAAGGTGTTCAAGCTGAAGAAGGCTCTCTATGGCTTGCATCAAGCGCCTAGGGCTTGGAATTCGAAGCTGGATGACAAACTGTTGTCGTTTAGATTCAGAAGGAGTCCCTCAGAGCACGCCATCTACACCAGGCAGAACGGGACTGCCCAGCTGGTGGTCGGGGTGTACGTCGACGACTTAGTGATCACCGGCACCAACTGCGACGACATCAGGCAGTTCAAGGTGGAGATGGCTCGAGCATACAAGATGAGCGACCTTGGCCTGCTCCGCTACTACCTCGGCATTGAGGTCAAGCAGGGCATGGAGGGCGTCTTGATCAGTCAAGGAGCCTATGCCGCCAAGATTCTCGAGAAGAGCGGCATGACGGGGTGGAATTCCTGTCAAGTGCCGATGGTAACCCGCCTGAAGTTGAGCAAGAGAAGCACAGAGCCGCTGGTGGATGCAACAACGTACAGAAGCATCGTGGGTAGTCACAGGTATTTGGTGAATACTCGTCCAGACCTGGCGTTTGCTGTTGGCTATGTGAGTCGCTTTCTGGAGGAGCCACGAAAGGATCACATGGCCGCTGTGAAGCAGATTCTCCGGTATGTAGCGGGAACCATGAACTGGGGTCTCTGGTACGGAAGAAAGAAGGAGCAGATCCGACTGACAGGATTTAGCGATAGTGATTTCGCTGGTGACGTTGATGCTCGGAAGAGCACGACTGGAGTTATCTTCTTCTTGGGCAACAGCCCAATTACTTGGCAGTCTATGAAGCAGAAGGTGGTGGCCCAGTCTAGCTGCGAGGCAGAGTACATTGCGGCCGCCAATGCTACCTGTCAGGTAGTGTGGCTCGCTCGGGTACTAGCAGAGGTGCACGGCTCAGCACCATGCATACCAAAGCTAAGGGTGGACAACAAGTCTACCATTGCGTTGATCAAGAATCCAGTTCTCCATGGACATAGCAAGCACATCGAAGTCAAGTATCACCTTGTCCGAGAATCCGCAGAAAAGGGCCAGATCAACGTGGAGTTCATCAGAAGTGAAGAACAGTTGAGTGACATTCTGACAAAGCCACTTGGGAAGAACAAGTTCCATGAGTTTCGCAGCAAGATTGGCCTCGTTGATGTCCGTGGTGAACACAGCAAGGCTCAGGAGGAGAATGTGAGAATGAGCCTTGCATGACCACGTCCAGTGGTCGTGCGGGAACTGCTCTAACGTGGGCCACGTTAGAGCATGTTCTGCGGTTATGCAGAAAGTTATGCATAACTGCCGAACGTGAATTACTGGCCAAACGTGGCCAGTAACTGTTTTCTCTCTCTCCCTCTCTCCTTTGAGTTTTTCCCTATAGGGACTTTATTCTCTTGTTTAAAGAGAAGAAGTTTTTTACCTCTTCAACGAGTTATTTCCCTTTTTGATCCTGCTGTCCCCTGGGTTGCTGTGGTGATCACGCCGACAACGTCTAGGAGATCGTCGTCTCTCCGGCGCAGTTCTGACAGTTTTCCTGCAGCTTTAATGGAATATCATGCTTGGTCCACGTGAGCCTGAGAAGGGACATGAACGTTGATGTGAGCGTCAACATGGATAATTTTGTTATCTCGTCTCTCTCTTCTCCCGTCGCTAGCATATTCTCACCCGACGGACTCCAAGACCTCCAAGAAACCCATCATTCGCTAAATCGCGGAGATTTGCAGAATGAAGATGTCGCCTCGATCCCAACGATATCCCATTCCGATGTGAGTATTTTACATACATCTGCTTATGCTATTGTGTATCCATAAATATTTTTCCTTGGTTTTCACATCCATTGCTAGATTCTCCGGCGTTTCCTAGCTTGTTTCGTTCTTCTACCGTGGCCTGTCCTTAACCCTTGTTCATAATCTAGGTTAATGGATTTGCCAGTTGAGTGCTGACTGAGGAAGTTCTTCAACTTCTGTGGACGAGAAATTACTCTCCCGCTCCCGGCAAAGACGCTGAACCCTGCGCCATTTGCCTGGTACGCAGAACTATGTCTGATTTCTTCGTTGTTTATATTTTTAATATCGTGTCCTATTGGACTAGCCATCTGAAATATCATGAGAAATGTCTGATTATGGTGTCTCAGGAAGATTTTGAGATGGGAGAAGAGGTAGCAACGCTGAGATGCTGCCATAGCTTCCACGCCAGAGGCATCGCCAGATGGCTAATGCAAAGCAATAATCGCCGATTGTGCACCCTCGTTGAGAACTGGGGCAACTTTATACTAGATAAATTTTTTACATAGAAAGATAAAGGAAATATCTGATCCACGGGGGAAAATTTTCGCCCTGGATAAGCAACGTTGGAAGAAAGTCACACGGTGTGTGGAAGAATGTTTCTGAAAAATGAAGGATGATAAGCCAGAGAGATTCTTTTTATGTAGTCGCTGGTTCTTTGAAGATTACGATGGTGCTGACCTTTTTGGCTAACAATGAGTAATGGCCTTATCCTCTTTCCGACAAACTAGTGGACACTAGGGTTATTGGCATTTAGGGGGTTTTTTTATTTGCTCATATAGATGCAAAACGTTGGTTCTTTAAAATCCGCGCTGGTGGAAGATCGCCTGCGCCGCTGATTCGTAATTTCGATCTGATTTTGTTTATGTTTTGATTTTATTAGATTGTGATCATGCGGTTGCGTCTCGCTCTTGCTGTCTGCATACAGCCGTCGCAACTCAAGAGGAGAGGTGACTTGCTCCCACTGTATCTGGTCCAAGCTGTCGAATGATTGTTGCTGCTACCATAATGAGTGTATCATTTTATTCAATGGTTTTGAAACTTCACTGAGTATTGGCTTCAGCAGAAAAGAGATCGGTGGCAGACAGCAGAGAGAGAAGTGAGAAGAAGAAGAGAGCACAAGAAGGGAGAAGTAGGAGAAGAAAGAAATAATACACTGGAATGGGTGATCGAGGAGATAGCTATTTGTTGGAAAATCCAACCACACTTAAGAGTACAAGAGGGTTATATTTATAGAGTGTGTGTTAAAGTATGGAGTAGAGAGTTAGCCATTTTAATCTAGCCATTGTAACATAGAGAGGCTTGATAAGGACGTCGACGAGCTGGTCCTCTCTGGAGACAAATCGGATGTGTAGTGTCTTTGCCGCAACTTGTTCGCGAACCAAATGATTGTCAATTTCCACGTGCTTGGTTCTGGCAAGAAAAACATGATTAGCAGCAAGATAGGTGGCACCAATGTTATCATACCAAAGAGTAGGGATGCCGGGTATGGAAAATTGGAGTTCTTTGAGAAGGGATTAAAGCCACAAGACTTCTCTGGTGGCATTAGCCAGGGCCTTATAATCAGCCTTGGTGCTCGAGTGAACAACAGTAGGTTGTTACATGGAGCTCAAGGAAACGAGATTGCGACAAAAATAGACAATAAATGTGCTGGTGGATCGCCTGTCCTGTTGATCGCCTGCCCAGTCAAATTCACTAAGCATATTGATTGAGAGATCTGAATCGGTATTGAGGTGCATTTCAAATAGCAAGGAAGGTGCTTTAACGATTTCAGACATCGGGGGTTGGAGAATGCATCTTTCTGCAAGTCTAATTGACGGCAAAGGCGATATCGAGCCGTGTTAAGGTTGAATACTGGAGGGAGCCAAAAAGCTGATGGTAGAGAGTATGATCGACTGGAGTAAAGCAAGAAGAAGAAGAGGTGGAGAGGGCACAAGGAGTGAAATAAGGTTTACTGAGGACCATGTTAGCCCGGTTTGAGATGTAGGTGTATTTCGTCTGAGAAAGAAGATATCCGTAATCATGTCGCAGCAATTCAATACCAAGGAAATAATGAGCAACATCGCGGTCTTTGTTAGCAAATGTCAAATGAAATTGGTAGACGAAATGGTGATGGAAAGTGAATGGGGCGAGAGGAGAAGGAAATCATCCACGTACATAGGAATGAAGAGACGTCAGATATAGGAGTACTTGAAGAAGATAGAGGTGTCAGTTTTGGAGCCTTCAAATACAATTTCATAAAGAAAAGTGGAAAGTTTGGTAAATCAGGCGTGAGGGAATTGTTTGAAGCCGTAGAGAGACTCGTTCAGCTGACTTAAAGGAGTGGGATATTGAGAATTTTTAAATCCCAGAGGTTGTTCAATGTGAAGAGCTTCATCGAGATCGGCATGAAGAAAAGCATTGGAGACATCGAGTTAGTGGATGTGCTAGTGACAGCTAACAGCAATTGACAAAAGGAGACAATTAGTACTATGCTTCATTAGGGGACTAAATTTTTCAGTAAAGTCAAAACCTTCTTGTTGTGTAAAACATTTGGCAACGAGGCAGACTTTTATCCAAATAAATAAGTAGCAATAAATATAGTGAATATTGTAAAAGACGAGTAATTAGTAGCTAGGGTATAGTATCTAATGGATTGTACAAATTACGATAGTATTGGATGATGATCAATAGTAATTGATAAGAAAGATAATCAGAGAAAGAGAGATGATATGAGATATTTATTTATATCTTTTTATAGATATTAAAGAAAATATTAAAGTAGGAGATTGAGAGGAATTAATATTTTTTAGTTAAGGATGGTATTAGTGTAGGTAGCGGAAGAATTATAGAATATTAAATAGGCGTTAGGATGTTATTTATTCATTAGTAGTAAGCTATACGAAAATTTTACAGTGGGTATAAGGATAATGCTATTAAGATGTTAGTTAGACAATGAATAAGGACTTAGGGTGATAACATGTAATGAGTTAGTTAATAGGAATATTTTACTTTAGTAGAAGGTAAGACAAAGAGTCAAATAGAGAAAGGAAATATGAACATGACTGATAAAGGAAAGAGAGATTAATGGATTACTTCATTAGATATCAATATAAATGATAATATATGTGTATGTTGATATATATAGTTAGTGCTTAATATGAAGAGAGGTGAGTCAATATATATTTTTGGTTTAGTTTTAGAGGAATTCAGTTAATTAGATAAAGAGATGGATTAAGATAAAGTAAAGTGATTATTGAGAGAATTAAAAATGAATATATATGAATAATAAGTCAATTATAATTGTAGATTATTTCTTATACAAATATCCTATTTATTATATAGTTATATGTATTTTATGTACTTCTTTACAAAAGAAAACTGAGAGAAATGAGGGTTGTGCTGTCCACATCCTACAGGTGTTCGACATAATGCCCCAAAGAGGCTGAAATATACATTACAGTCTTCTATCATCCCATAACCTAAATAACTTCAATATAGAATCAGATGATTCTTAGTATAAGGAAATGTGCTCCATATTGAATGGGCTTCAGAACCAAGGATTTCAGATAAATAAAAAGGTATTGGAGTTCATTAAGAAGAATCGTCCTACTTTCGAAAAAATGGGTCTTCTTATGCCTGGAATACTAGCCCACGTGAATCTGAAAGAAGCCTTCGATCTTTTGAGGATATCTTTTTATCAGAATAAGGCTATAAAGGGAAGTTGTCGCCTTGATGCTCTCTTAAAAGAATTATCTATTAGGGCGCAAAAAGCTAAGTATGAGGATTTTATAATCACAATAGCGTCCGCATACGAGGATTATGTCTTTTATCTGCCTGCATTTATGGACTTCCGTGGTAGAATTTACCGCTCAGGTATCTTGCATTTTCAAGAGCGTGATCTATCTAGAGCTTTAATAGTCTTTGCCAACAATCTTCAAGAAGTAGAAGGGTGCAAAGACTAGGTAAAGGACATAGTAGCCTCTTCAGCTGCCTTTAAGTATAAGAAATTCTATCTTTATGATGATGCTCTTCAATGGTACAAGGAAATGCAGAGTTTGATCTATGCTTCTGATGATAGTTTAATAAGCTTTGCTAAGGGTGCTAGCGATCCATTTCAGTTCATAGCCAAGGTCCTGTGTGACGATGTAGTTCAAGAATATAATAAAATACCAATAACGCAAGATGCCTCTGCAAGTGCCTATCAGATCATGAGTTACTTAACGAAGAAATGGCTATGAGAACGAATCTTAATCCTTACTCTGGTGGTAAAATACAAGATGCATATACCTACTTGCTCCAGGATTTAAAGGAATTTATTCATCATCGAATAAATTATAAGGTAAAGATGGAAATCATTGAATCTAAGTTAGATAGAAAGCTCATTAAGCTAATTTTTATGCCATTGATCTATGGGAAGACATTGATCAGTATAGAAAAAGATATTAGGATAACATATGGCTATTACTAAGTAGAAAGGATACATATAACCTCGCTAAACTTAGCGATGAATTTTGGATCCATAAATATCCAGATATAGTCAATTTAATGAAATTGATTAATATTGTTAGTTGGTTTTGTTCTGCAAAGGATAGAGCTCTTTTCTATAGTATACCTTTTTTCACTGCAAAACAGGATTATACGGCTTTCAAAAAAGAAAGTATAAGTGTTTATGAATGGAGTACAAAAAGAGAATAAAAGCTACTTTAAGTATACCAACCACAATACGGGATTAGCGAAAAACACTATCAGCAACATTTGCAAACTTCATTCATCAAAAGGATGCATACATAGCCATGAAAGGGGTACAATCATTATTGAATCAACAGGTTGATATCTATACCGTACACGATAATTTTATCACAACTCAACCTTACGTAAAAGTAGTACCTGATATATATACCAAGGTCTTTATTAATATGGGTCATCCACTTAACATCATTAATCATTTTATTAATCAAAATCTCATTATTCTAGAAGAAGGAAATAACATAAGTAATGAGTCTATCCCATTGACATCTGATTATCTTAAAGATTTCTTTAATACCATTTCACCAGCTAAAGATAAAAAGAAATGTAGTATCCAACTTTATTAAGTGTTACAGGAACTATGTTGATTCTGTGTGCAGTAACCAAGTGATTGATTCTGATGAAACTTATAATGCTGTGAAGTGGAATCAATTTAACAAACTTCTAGAGTGCAGAACTCACAATTACAGCGTGCATTACTAAAAGAAAGAGACGCTAGGGAATTATAGAAGCGGTGCCCCTTAAGTAACTTAGTGCTATCTATATTGGAAAATGAAATTGAAATGGACATCTTTTTTATATGACGTAATAGCTAAATCTGGATTAAATTGCTTTTGGTATGGGTACCTTAATACGGCTGTTCTAGGGTTTACAGATCAGAAAAGAGTCCCCAAGTTGAATTAAATATTGAGCTGCGTTCTTCCCTCATGGGAAATGACTGCTAAAGTGCGCGCTGGAAGACAAGCAGGTCGAATTCTTAGGCCGTGGGAAAAACCCGAATTATCATTAATTTATAATGAAAAATGGGTCTATGATTCGGGTGTGTCTGCTTATCGTGTGTACGTGTGTATTTGAAGAGATTATGGCAAATTCTGTTCACCAATAAATTGGATCTTGGTCTATTTGAATCAAAGATGTATTCTTGGCTCTCATTTTCTTTGATTGATTCATAAAAGAAAAAGTAGAAGGCAGACCTTGTGGTCATGCCACCCCAGATGTAGTCTACTCTCATTAGTCTTTAGTTGAAGATTTAGGCGAAGCGGGTTAACAAAAGTCACGATCAGTAGGTTGAAAGCCAGATGCAGGTGCACGCTGGTTCGAAGGGAAAAGGGAGATATTGATTGAGATGGATACCCCTATGTGTTTTGGAAGGGGCCTTAAACCATTAAGAAAAAGACGACATTGTATTAGTGTGTACAAATTCTAAAATCAGGATTCTAGGCATCGCCGATTGAGATCTACTCTGAGAAGGCCAGGAGGCTTCGCCGATTGAGAACACCTTCGAGGCTTCGCCGATTGAGAACTCCTAAAGGCATCACCGATTGAGATCAACTAAGGCTTTAGAGGCTTCACCGATTGGGAACACCTTGGCGTTTGAGGCTTTGCCGATTGAGAACACCTCAGCTAAGGCAATGGGGGCTTCGTTGATTGAGAACACCTCTGCTAAATGGCAATGGAGGCTTCACCAATTGAGAACACCTTCGAGGCTTCGCCGATTGAGATCACCTCAGGCTTTTGAGGCTTCGCCGATTGAGAACACCTCTAGCTCGTTTACTCGTGGTTAAGCAAACCCCTTATTTTACAAGGGCAAGTTTCATTAATTTGTTTATTAATGTTAGTAGGTATGTTATAGGTTTTGATAATAGAAACTTGCCCTTGTAAAATAAGGGGTTTGCTTAGCCACGAGGCATAATATTTAGATATATATTTATTATATATTTATAAGGATAAATTGGGATGAACCTTTATAAATCGATAATTAACGTTGAATGCACACTAGACACTTGATGAAATGCCTCAATGAGCTCACGATATTGAATCTCGATAATTGAATTTGATGAGTGATTAATATATTTGAATCTAATTAAGAATGTTATCCTACTGCATTGCAACTAAATTGAGCAAAAAACTCAACGGATCCACACTGAATCAAGGAACGGGGAGGGGGATGTCGATCACCACCCACTAACTTTGGTGTGCTGCCCCCCCCCGCCCCCCTCCCCCCCCCCGGCCCTCTCCTCTATTCTTTGCTTTTGCAGAATCCTCATTTCTTGAAGCCTTCTTGAGCCAGGCACAGAGTATTCTCATCGGGGCCACTCACAACTGTCCTATTTAGAGGCTTACCCTTGATAGGTTCTTCTCCTGGCGATCCTATTGGGAGCATTTCATTGAGAAATCCCCCATGCCACATTGGGGTCGCCGCATCTAGCATCCAACAATCATCACTCAAGTCTCCTTCCTTTGGAGACTCATGTATCGTGGCCTCTTAACTGATGATCGGGTGACTTGTATCGGTCACTTAGCTCGCGTTGCCAGTGTTGTCCTGCATCTCCCTAGGCTGAGACTATGGAGCACTTCTACCATAGTGAGACATCCCTAGACTTTTGGGGTCAAATTACACATCATTCACGCTCACTATTGCGTACCCCTTCTACGCTAACACCATTAGAGTGTTTTGGCTAGAATTTTCTCTCGCCAACACACTCTAAGTGGAGCTCATTCCTTCACGTCAGCATAGCTTACTTACAATGGGAGATTTGGAAAGGCGAAATTCTTCTCATTTTGTAGGGCCCCTATGCAAGCACTGGATATCATGCGATCAGTCTAGTAGTGGATACGACGCACTCACCATCTTATACTGCCCCTCGCCCGCAGCTCAGCCCTCACATGTGATCTCCTTCCTACTCGGTAACCCTCGCCCCCATCACCATTCGGCTACAACTTGTCCATTGGCACCCACCGCCAATTGGCATCCTCAAGTTGAATGTCGATGGTGCGGCCAAAGGGAACCCGGCACTCGTAGGAGGGAGCGATATCCTTCGTGACCACACATGGAGTATTCTCTTCGCCTTATCATCCTTTTATGGTATCCAAACTTATATAGCATCCAAGGCTATGGTGATTCATGATGGTTTTCTCCTCTGCAAGGCGCGAAACCTTCACAATGTTGTTGTAGAATCGGACTCACAGGTGTTAGTAAACATGCTCTGTGCAGGTAATTGCTCCCAATGGCGGCTACAACAATTTTGCAACACATCATACAATGCCAACCCAGATTGATTAGCATCCGACATCAATTGTGCTAGGGAAACCAAACTACGGATGCCCTTGCCAACCATGCGGTATGCACTCAAGCCCCTTCTATTCTTTATGCCTCCTGGCAGGAACTCCCTTGGGCAGCTCGTGGTTGCCACCACGTTGGGCTCCTTGGCTTGTCAGCTTTTCGCACGTGCCGCATTCTATCAAAGGATGGACCCTGTGATTGGCATATTGCATGGAGCACTAGAGGCAGGAGCGCTCGCCCTCTCGCTTGACAGAGCTCCACACACTCCATGCATCATCACTACTACAAGTGGACCCGGAGAGACGTCGACACGAGCTCCCTTCTTTAAGCACCTACCAGGTATCACTCATGTACCTTTTTCTTTTCTTGCACATGGCGTGGACGAGTAGGATCTGAGTGTAATTGGGATATTTATGCTCGCTCCACACTTATAAACACTGATAAACAATCCACTTCATATATAAAATCCCCCTATGTAGTGTCAGGGCATGGCTGGATTGGTCTACACGCACAACCGCAGGGTTGGACGTACCTGACACCGTGTATTTTGCCAATTCAAAAAAAGCTAATGGTAACTTACTACATCTTAGTACTAGTAGTTATAGTAGAATATAATGTTGAGATCAGAATAAATCCTATCCTTCTATGTGTTTCCTATATACGCCTTGGCTGTCTATCTCTGATCATATCTAGGTATGAAACCAGATTTAATCCAGTCCACTAGTTATCTTAATGAGAATATATTACGTCTTCCTATTAGTCAGCATTTGTGCTGATTGGGCTGCGAGTTGAGCCGAGAGTTGGAAACTCAATAAGAATACCATATCACCAAATAAAAACAAAATCATGTTAAAGCTTCTCATTAGATCATCAACATCAGAAACCCATACATCTAACAAAACCCTTGAAATTTAATTTTAGAGGTATTGTGTACTTTCTCCCCACAAAGATCATTTCAATTTTTTTGGATTAATAAAATTTATAAATAAAATAATACCCTTATTATGTTCAAGTTTTATCTATTTTCATCCACATATGGATATAATTTGTGGACGAAAATTTCAATGATTTGGTAATACCCCAAGAAAATGAAATTTATTAACCCAAGAAAATTTCAATTAATGCAGGGATGAAAACATTTTTTATGCTTGTTCATGAATGTGGACAAACAAAAACAGAAGGCATAAACCTAAGAGGTTTTATTTAGGAAGCTTGATATATTCCACACTTCATCCGATTGAGACTAGGATTTACAGCCTTCCCAAGAATCCAGATCAATTTGGAAAACTTTACACTCCTCAGCTCTGCCCTGCTCCTCGATGAATATCCCTGTCTCTGTTATCATATTTTGATTATGTTCTCTCATCCTCTATCGTACCTCACTTTCTAAACTGGCCAGGAGCTTCAGTGTTAAAATCAGCATAGGTAATCGAGACTCAACTTTCATAAAAAATTGGTTCAGTTTGGCTCTCATTAGAGCTGATCACTGATCAAAGTCCAAATCTTATCAGGATGGGCCCAGACCAGAGACGAACTCATATGAGAATTTTACATTGATCAAGGTCTCATCATGATCATAGCTGAATAATGGCCAGATTTATACTCTAATAGGCGTCCGGCTCTTGTCATGCCAAATTCTGATCAAAATTTTCTTTTTATTAGAGCTGACTTTGGATCAAGTTCAAATCTTATTAGCACATCAAAGTCAATCTCATACTAGAAAGAGTTTGAATTAAGCAACACTAGCAAGAGTTTGTATCTGAGCAAAGCTAACTTTTGATTAATGTTGGACTAAGATCAGAGTACAACTCTAATCCGGATCCCATCCTAATCATATCATACTCTGAACTGACTTCATCTTTATTGGAGTTGGATTCTGATACGATATCAACTAGGATCAGTCGAAAATAGTCAGAAAAATTTCAGTTTCACTCCCACAAATTTGAAAGGTGAGATGTATCTGATACTAATGAAGTGAAAATCTATTTTTTGCATTAAATAAGGAAATATGTTAAAATAGATAGTATAAAATGTCTATTTAGATATAAGGAAGGTATAAAAAAGTACATTTAGGGCAAGAAAAAATAGAGATAACACTTCTAGAAGTGGAATTATTATTGTTTCACTGCTAGGAAACATGTGAAAGAGGATAACTAGTTTTAGTATTTTAAGGGAGATACATATTTTTATAGATAAGGGATAATATAATTTAGTTTTTAAGAAGATGTAAGAGAACTGAGATAAAGAGGAAGATGCTTGATGATAAGAGTAGTAAGAAATGATTAATAATTAATTAAATATTAGTTGAATGTAAAAAAGAGTAGATAAATTGGAGAAACAATGAATATAAACAGATATAAGGATACAAGGAATTATTTCTGGTATTTAGATAATAGAATATTGAAGGGAAATAAGAGAAAAAATCAGAATTTGAAATTAAATGCAACATGTTCAATGAAATACCTCAATGATTCTATCTTTTCAAATAAAATTCATAACTTCTCCAATATGAACCAATCTAATTCAATCACAACTAAGAAATATAGTTATACCACAAGGACTTCAGGAAGAGACTAGATTCGCACAGAAATATATTACGAGCAAAGGGAAGGTGCGCCAATCCCTGGCCTGGACTTTAGTGTGTGTCCTAGATTGTCCTTAGAGCTGGTGTAGATTTGGATCTTCTTAGGCTTCTTCGACACCTCTCCAAGCTTGCCAAGTTGCCATAAAGCTGTCATTGCTCCTGCTCTGCTGGGTGAAACACAGGGCATATATCCTGTCACTCATTTCATTCTCCATTAAAAGATAGACTACAACAAGACTAAAAACATTTCAAGGGTTAGGAGGGACTTCTCTGTGCCGTCAATAATGTGTTTATAACACACAAAGTATTGTGGAAATCTATGCCAATCAAGCCTAAAATGATTAAATCTGTTTAGAGTGATATTCTGATGTTTAAATGTAATCATATTTTAAAGGATTTTGACGACATCATATTGTTAAAGAAATTATTTCATATTCAGAATATTTTTTTCATGAAAATTTGACATCAAATTCACGGAAATCTAAATTTTTCAAAATTCGAATATACATATATATACACATTATATTTTTATGACTTAGAATTTGCTATATAAGGATTATTTAATATTTGGGTCTTATTTTCCTGCCTTGGCACATGACACCAATGACTAACAAGGGAATTTAATGGGGTTTGAAAAATTTTAAATGGAAAATGAAGTGACATTGGCAATCATGAGTAAAGAGAAAACTTAATCAAATGGATGGCTAGGATTTCTCTGACTTCAGAGCTTGATATCTAACAATTGAAAAGGTCAATTGAGATAAAAAATTTAGGGTAGCTTTGTCTTCACCATCTTTTATTATTCATGTCCTCCAATCTATAAATTTAAGTATTGATCTTTTTAAAAAACATCCTTAAACCTTTTTTCATACATTTGTAGGCTGATTGAAAGAGCATGGATTTCTGAGATTTATCAAGTTTTTTCTTGGAGTCTTGGGAATTTGAGAAGAGGCAACATAGAAGAGGGAGAGAATCAGAGAAAAAGTGGATCTTACCTGCAATTAAATATTTATGTGATCCTTGGAGACTGTAAGGACCTATGTTAAGTGTCCTCTCCGTACATTGGTTCTTTGCATCATCTTTGTTAACTTACATCCATCTCATCATCAGGTTTTACCATTGAAACATGTATGTACATGTTTCTATAAAACCTTGTGCTTTTCACATCACCGTGTCTTCATTATATTAATGTCATCATAGTTAAAAAATTGTTCGTTCATGACATATCTAACTTTCTACTTAATTTGTTATCTCGCTTGGCATCCATTATACCACATATCGGGTTGTTCGATGACATCTTTGCCTTGCACGGGATATATCTAATGAATTACTCGTTCAAGAAGATTCTAAGTTCATCAAAAATATATAGCTCCCACTAAAATTCATCATTCCATACAACCCTCAAGTGTATAGAAGCGAAGAAACCAACTATCTCCTGGTGGGGATCGGAATACACATTATTTGAACATGTGTAATATGACCTGGAGTATACCCCCACCAATCATAATACACATTATTGGACACCCATCTCATGGGATTTGCAACCCTTTGTAATATCCAATCATATTTTGGTCCCCAATGCTCATGTGGCCTGGAGTATACCCCCACCAACCACTGAGTTTGATCTGAGCAATACCATCGTTACTTGTCAAAAATAGATTTGCGTGTAATCCTGGAGTATACCCCAACCAACTACAAGGTTTCTCTATCTCGACCTCGTGTCACACACTAGCTCTTAGTTCCTCCTCCCGAAGAAGTAGGCCTGGAGTTGACTCCATCAACCTAGCTTAATGGGACTTGGATCCTAAGACTATAATGACAGAGGACCATGCTTAAGTTTGTCACTTTCACATTGCAGCTCAGATTTTAAAGAGAGGGATTTCGATATGGTCTCTTCGATGATATACGCACTGATGGCGCAAGCCATCGAGGATCGTCATCGACGTCATCCGCCCCCCGAGCCCCGATGTTGAAGACTGGGTTATTTTGCTCCGGTTATCATTTCCTGTTTTCCATCTATCGTTATCGTGTGTTTTTGCTTTTATCCCATTCTCATTCGCCCGCTTTGCCGTCTTTCGTCGTGTCCGCGACGGACGTCTTCTCGTTGTTTTTTCCGTTGAGGGGAAGGGGTCCACTCTATCACCTCTTCCCCTTGTTCTTCCCCTTTTTCTTCTTTATTTCTTCCTTATTTCCCCCTAATTCTCACCTTATTTCCTGTTCTTTGTGTCTTGTGTTTGTTAAGGGGAGCCCACTTATAAGCGCTCCCCAAAGAATCCCCTTTGGCCCATTAGGGGCCCATCTTTCCACCCCTTATAAGGGAAAGAGCAGGCGCCCTAAGAGTTTAGACCCTGTTTTTTTGAGTTTGGCATTTTATCAAACAGATCGTGGGTCTCGTTCCTCGTTTGAGAAGAACAGAAAGAAGAGGAAGAAGAGGGAAGAAGAAGAAGGAAGGGAAGGGGGGAAACGAAAAGAAGGGAAGAAGGGAGGTTCCCCGCCGCCGCCGTGCGCCGCCGCTCGCCGCTGCGAACCTCGCCGCCGTCGTGCGCCGTCGAGAACCGCCACACTGCCATTTGCCGCCGCGAGCCCCGCCACCGATCGTGCGCCGTCGCAGCTTCGTCGATGTGCCCGCGCAACCACGCGCCGCTGCCGCCACGCCGCCCCGCGTGCTCGCGCCGCGTCGTCGCACCACCCGCGCGCCCGCTGCGCCGTCGCAGGTTGCGTCGCCGTGCCGCTGCGGCACCGCTATGCTGCCGCCTCGCTCGCGCCCTCGCCGAGCCGTCCGTCCCGCGCTGCGCTCGCAGCGACTGCTGCCCTGACCGCGGCAACCGTGTTGCCGTGCCCGCGATGTCGCGCCGCCCGCGTCGCACGCTGACGTCTGCGCCGCCCTGCACGCATCCTGCCATCTCCACCTGAACGGTGTTCTGACGTTTGAACCCTCGAAGACCGAACTTTACGAACCGCTCCGGCACCTTCGCTGCACGTCGAGCCACCGTGATCTCTCCGGCGTCCATCATCCAACCTGCTCCGACACTGGCCGTCGACGAATCACCGCACTACGAGCCCGTCGTCAAGGTACGCCGTACTCTTCGACGCTCGTTTATTTACTCCTTGCCGTGTCTTTTCGTTCCGACTCCACCGCACTCGGGCTAGGTAGGTGAGTGAGGTTAAACGAGAGAACAACTACGTCTTTGAGTGCCTTACCGGCATGGACGAGTACGTCCGTTACGTGCGAGCCCAATGGATAGAGTCCATTCGGCCGTAGATGCTTATGTCGCTCTGACGAGGTTCAAGAGGCCACCGTCGCCGTCACCCGGCGACCCGTCCAAGCTAGGAGCTCGGCGGCTCCCTCAAGTTGGAGCCTACACGTACGACACGTAGGTCACTCTGCATTCACGTAGTTCCATACCCGTTAGGGTATTGTCGGACGACGACACCGCAGTCCCCCGATACGTATCATTTATCGTCGATGAGCCATCATACTCGGTGACGACGGGACGGCGTCTTAAACCTCCGTCCTGCATCACGCACATGTAATATCTTATATTGACATATGCCCGAACTCATGTGTGGTGTATGAGTTTTTATGTGTGAGTGTAAGTTGACTATCTCATATATTCAACTCCATACTCCAATCTCACTGGTCCACTAACTTAAGAGAACCTACATTTAGTCCACCTAAGTTTTGATTTTCCACATCACATTCATCATGCAAAATATTTATGAAATCACATAACAAATTCAGTATAAAATAATTATTTAAATACTTCCAAAATTCTAGTAAAGAAACATGACTTTCATGCTTAAAAATTCAAGAAATAATTATTTAAAGATTTGAAATAATTTTTGGAATTTTATTGAAAGGCAAAATAATTTTACTCTTAAATTATTCCATTCAATAAATTCAAAAATATATTTTTTATGATTTTACCAACCTCAAATAAATTTTCTTTTGATTAATTTGAGATAATAAAATTAAAAATTATTTTCTTGATTTTTCTAGAATTTTTATGCAATTTATTTAGCCTTTATATAATTTATTCCTAAATTATTTAAATTAATAAATCACTTAGAAAGTATTTAAAACATATATATCTATATACATCGTATCGGGTCTGACCTGACTGACCCGTCAACCCGGGTCCGACCTGATCGGTTTCGACCCAGTCTAGGGCCAGGTGGTCCCGCTTGTCCGTGCGCCCGCACCTCGGACGGGTGACCGTTGGGCGCCGCTGGCAGTTGCCAGCAGCTGCCTTCGGTCACACGCGGCAGCGGCAGGCGGCTGAACGGGTAGGCGCGCAAGCGGCCACAGCGCTCGTTTGGCGGACGTGGGGCCCCTTGGTTGACCGCATACACCCCTTGGGTGCCAATGGTTGGGTGTTGGCAACCGCGGGCGCCCCCGTTAGCGGGTGATTGAGGCTGGTGGCGGCCCTCGGTGGCCTGGGCACCCCTTTGGCAGCCTTAGGCTTCCTTTGGCGCCTCCTTGGGTGGCCTTGGGCTCCGGCGCTGGCACTGGCCGCCCAATGAGGTATGAAAAATGTTCTTTTGGACAAGTTTTCTTCCTCTTATTTAATTAATCTATATGGCTATATAGTTAATTAATAAGGTCGGTCAATAAATGTTATTGGGCCACTAAAGTTATTAACTAGAATGATACATGGGCCTCGAGGGTCATACACACAAGGTCGTAAGGGCACTAGTGGATATATTTTACTTTGTAGGGTTTTTGAGAAAAACCTTAAGTCAAATATAAATAGGGAAAAGGGTCTCATTTTAGGCACCCATGCAAGCCTGATTTGAGAGCCCCTCCCTTTCTCCACTCTCTTCTCCACTCATCCAAGGAAGAGTGTGTTCATGGTGAGGAGATCTTCAAGATTTTCAAGAAGAGTTGAAGAAGAAGACGTGGAGATCCAAGCGCCGAGTGATCGCATGGATACTTCTAGAGGTCGGACGCATGAACAGCTTCAGAATGATCTCGGAGTGGCAAAGTCAAGGGTGGAACAAGTTCCCCAAAAGGTACATTCAATATTTTGTTTTTAAGATTGATTGTGAATCGATCGACACGCTTCCGCATCCGTGGAACGTGTTTTCCATGGCCGAACCAAGGCACCAAACCCAACACTCCCTCAAGCTCACCTCTTGGGTAAGTATGGGGTTATAATTAACTATTTATTAACAAATATAAAACAAAATTAATGGGATTTTCTGAAAATTGAATTCATTTGGCAAGTGAAGTTTGTCAACGAGTTAGACCTTGAAGTCGAAAAAGATGAAAAACAAACAATTAGTGAGTTAAGGAAAACCAGTAGTTCAAGTCCATTAGTACATCTCGACGTCATGTCCACATCTTCCAACTCTCCGTGCCACTCTTTCTTCATTCTATTAGAATAAAATAAGATCCCTGGCCAAGAAAGTGACAAACCCTAACTAGGAAAATAGAACTCTTGAGTAGACTGTGTTATCTCCCTATGACCAATAAAACTATAGCCAGAATTTCATAAGATTATAGTCTTTCATCGGAGAAATTATATCCCCTTGAGAATATACCTGTATTGCAAAGTTGATTTTGTCAATGTCTAGGCCCTATAAAGAATATGTTTACCAAGAGTGAAGAGCAAAGAGGTATAAAGAGTATATTGACAAATAAACTCCAACTCAAATTTGTACAATAGTATGAAATATAATTTTCAGGTTTAGACTCAACTTTAGCATAATATATATAATGACAGTCTGTTAAAATTGGATCATCAGCGATATCTAGCCAAATAGTTTCAAATGCATTGTGCTCCTCGTAGGCAAATTTATGAGAGCACATCATGGTTGTTGTATTTACTTCTCCTTTCATTGATATCTACTTTTACTTCCTCTTGAAGATCTTGTTTTTCACTCTCTTCATATGATTCAATAATAGGAATGAGATCAGCACTGTCAAGATCTTGAATAATAAAAAAATGTAAGGAACCATAGACTCATCAACACATTTGACTAACCTAATCCTCATGGTTCTCGTATGGCTGATAGTGATCGCTAAAGTTCTCCTCATGCTTGTGTATGCACACTGAGTGTCTAAGGCCCTCAACATATTGTTGAATTGATGCATGTAAAATGTCTTCTATCACGCCTTTGTCAGATTGATTATGTGGGTTCTCCTACACAATAAGGTTCCAATTCATATAGTCTATTCATCAAATGTTCATTTCTATGGCTGATCATTACCATCTGCTCCATCATATTCATAATCATATCCTCCATAGTTGGATTGGTGGGAGGTGACTGGGCCCCTTTCGGTGCATGTGAGTGGTCATGACTGAGAGGAGATTGAAGTTGTTCAGGATGTGTCTCATGCCCAAAAAGGAGGGAAAATATCTCCATATGGTGAACTAGGTTTCCAATATGTGTCATGTTGACTTTACTGAAATAGACGGATGTGATTGAGCTGACCTTGGTTTTGAATTGGCATACCATCTGATGGATATTACATGGCCATCAAACCAATCACACTTTCATGATTTATTTAAAATCATTGAAATATATTGACATTATTATTCTCGTATGATCTTTATAATGACCTAGTGAATTATGATGAGATCATAATACAATTGTCACTGGCCATAAGCCATGAATTCTAAGAGTTCATATCCATTTGATACTTAAGACGGACATCAAATTATCCTAATAGAATAGCACTATCTGTTCCTACTTATCCCATAAGTATGGTTGATCTTGTAGCCTTAGGTATGGAGACACTAATGATAGAGGGTTGGTGCACTTTAGAGAAAAAAGTTCATTGAATGTATCCATATGGACCTTTTATTGGTATTTTATCTAAGTATCCATAAGGTCCATTCATGTCACGGTTGTGGAAGTCGTCCATTGATTTATGACATCAAGGACATATTATCTAAGACACACAAGTCTCTAACCATGGGGTTCAAATTTTCTTAGCTCAGACATGGAAAGAAATACATGAAGATGATTGAGTGGTCAAAATGGGATCACCTGCCCTCAGTTTAAGATGATATTGATTCGAAGAAGAAGATGCATCAAATCTTTAGCCAGGGTAGTGAAGATATTAAAAGTGGTTTTCCAATGATCATTGTTATGCATCACCACTAACGGAACGATGGACTATGGTTTCACAATTAAAGTTTTTTGGGAGTCTCTTGTAGATGCAGGACTATAATATATGGAAACCAATGATAGTGAAGGTTCCATGAGAAAATTCATTTGATACTACTTATCCTCTAGAGCATGAGATGTAGATTGGCACCCCAAGGGATAAAAACTTAAATTATTGATTGGGTTAAATTGATGATAATATATATATTGATATATGTGATTAATAAGGTTGGATAATATAGGCTTTTAAGGGAGGGGTCCCTCCTGAAGAGGAGTTACAAAGAAACTCGCCAGCATAGGTCGATCAATAGGGTTTTTAATAAAGAATAAAGGGTACTAATGAAACACGTACCCTTATACTCATTAGAGAATAGATGAAATAGGATTCAATATAAGTTTCAACATAGTTAGGATTCAATGTAGATAGGATTCAATCTCTAGGATTAGATCAAACCAGAACCGTTATACTTGTTATAACGGCTATGATTAAAGCAAACTAAACAGCTAAGATTTGTTCAAACCATAGCCGTTATACTTGTTATAATGGCTATGATTAAAATAAACTAACTATATGTTGGGCTCGGTGCCTTGGTTCGACCATAGAAAACACGTTCCATGGATGCAGAAGCGTGTCGATCGATTCACAATAGATTTTTGAAACAAAATATTGAAAGCACCTTTTGGGGGAACTCGTTTTCCCGACTTTGCTTCTCCGAGATCATTCTGAAGCTGTTCACGCGTCCAGCCTCTAGGAGTATCCATGCGATCACTCGGTGCGTGGATCTCCACGTCTTCTTCTTCAACTCTTCTTGAAAGTCCTGAAGATCTCCTCACCATGAAGACACTCTTCCTTGGATGAGTGGAGAAGAGAGTGGAGAAAGGGAGGGGCTCCCAAATCAAGCTTCCATGGGTGCTTAAAATGAGACCCCTTTCCCTCTTTATATTTCACTTAAGGTTTTTATCGAAAACCCTACAAAGTAAAATATATCCACCAATGCCCTTATGACCTTGTGCGTGTCACCCTCTAGGCCCATGTATCATTCTAGTTAATAACTTTACTGGCCCAACAATATTTATTGACCGACCTTATTAATTGACTATATCTACACCTCGTGCTCAAGAAGATATTGAGTAGTCTCGAACTCTCTCATGGAACCTTTACCATCATCGGTTATTGCATATGTATAATCCATCATCCACGTGAGACTCTCGAACAACTTAGGGTATAGTTTATCGTCAAACCGTAATCCGTCATTCATTAGTACAAATGCGTAACTGGGATCATTGGAGAACGCCTTCTCTAATACCCTAACTACCTTGGCCAAGGATTTTTCTGGATTGTCTTACTTGAGTTAATCTCCTCTTATACTGATGGCAGATGATCCCATCTTGAGCACTCAATCATCTACGTAAGCTTCTTAGTACATCCGATCTATAAATCATTTGAATCCCATGATTAGAGGCTCGTAAGTCATAGTCAAAATGTAGTTGTCCATTCACGAGATGTCCTTGGTGTCTCAAGTTAGTGGATCACTTATACAACCATGACTTGAATCAACCTGATTGGCGTTTAGGTATAATACCATTCAGGGATTCGTACGGATCAATTCAGTGAACTCTTTCTCCAAAGAGCCACTATTAGTCCTTAGTGTTGCCACACTAATAGCCACAAGATCAGCTATACTTATCGTATAAGTAGGATTAGCTAGTGCTATTCTATCCGGATAATTCAATGCCCATCTCGTCTATCCATTGAATACATGTTTAAAGACTAGTGATCACTGTATTATGATCTCATCATAATTCACTACGTCATTGCATGTATTCGTGGACTTTATTATTAACATCAGACGAAATAATAATGAACAGAAATATTTTATTCAATGAAGTTAAATAAACATGGTAGTTTGATTGGCTGGACGGCCACATAGTATCCATCAGGGAGCAAAGACCCTTGCCCAATGCATTGCAATTCACAGGATCGGTCACTCATGAACTCCTAGGGTCTTTTACTTCCCTAAAAGAGAAAAGAATAAAAGTAACAAACTTACAATATTTCCATGCACATACATATGGGCATATATTAAGTAGGGGGGATGGAAGGAGAACCATAAAAAATATGGATATCATTTTAGCTATGCATCGATTAAACATTTCATAGCATGCACGTAATATAGATATGATTTGTTAGGAAGATCTCAAGTTTTTTTATTATCAGACAAGAGAGAAGCATAAGTGATATAGGTTTAATATGTGATAATGTTGGAGTTAAAGGAGTCTAAGGTTTAGATATTCCCAAAATGGGAGTTAACAATAATAAGTGTTCCTCCTCTTTATTTTCTACTTCTTAAAACCTCAATCTCTCATGTAAGGAGATGGTGAAAAGATATACCAGATCTAGAAGGATGACTGAAGAAGATCATGGATATGTTGGATTTTTTGGCCTTGTTTGGGATGTAACTCAAGCGATTCCCATATTAGAAGAAGGGTAACAGAATCGAAACAACATCAAGAAAATAATGAATTGAGTCACTTGGGCACCAATCAAATCGGTAATTTTGTGGATCCTTGGTTGAGACCTGTTGAGCTGTTCAAGTGTGCAACCTCTAGATGTATCCACATGATCCTTGACACATTAAATCTATTTCTTCACCTTGAGCAGCCTTGTTCATGCCCCATCATCATCATTATGCCATCTCGATCACTTCAGAAATAGAGAGGAGCTAAGGGGAGAAAGGAGACGAAGGGGAAGAGCCATGAACAATTATGGCCTGGGTGAACTTCATTCAGGGACTTCCATTATTTATACTTGCTCGGTACTTTTCATAAAAAACCCTAAACTTGAAGTATATCTTTTGACGTCCATATTAGTGGGGATCAATCGACAGGGATAAAGCTATAGTAATATGAAATCTGTTTTTTGTTTTGAAAGAGAAAAATATAAGGGATAGAGATTGAATTAGTGAAGGGATCAGGAGAATTTTGAGTTAGCAGGAGATCTTAAACTTATCTAATTATTCTCGCTGAAGATTAGGGTTGACTTAAGGTTAAGCAAAAGGGAGATGTGGTCATCTAGATCTGGATATTCTCACGCAAATTATGATTTAGGATAGTGAAGAGAATAATGAGAGGAGAGGGTTGGATCTTCATGATCTTGTTTGTCCCTTGAAAAACAAGATCTTAGGAATCCAAGGAGAGAACAATCAAGATCACAAGAATTATTTTAGATATTTGAAGGTCTCCTATTGAATCTATAAATTAATGTCTTTCTATCTAATCTAATTTCTAAGAGATCTTATTTGCTACATTGGAAAGACTATGGTGTTCTCACTAAATCACCGTTCCTAGAATGTGTTTATTCCACCCATGCTTGATATTTTGAAAATATAACAATGAAATCAATATTTGAAGAAGAAACTCCCATCTTCAATTCAAGAGAGAACTCATAAGTTTGTTGCATCCACTTAGGCCAAAAAAAATTGGAGAAAGTTATGATGTATTTTTTTTGGTATTTCCTGCCTACTTGAATTCAGTTATTCACATGGATTGAAATAACAGGAAAATATAAAGCTTCCTATAATTTTAAGCTAGATCTAAAGGTTCGATCATGAGAACCTACCAAAATGAAATCAACCATGCAAGACATCATTGTGTATCCATCCTTATTATACCTTCTCAGATTGGACACTATTTATTCCCACTGCAACTAGAATGATGAGGATATTCTTTCAAAATCAATGGGCTCTCTTATGAAGTAGAGGAAAATGAGGTTTGGTGTGTTGATAATGACATGGATGCTTAGAAGCTAGACACATGCGTCTCATGATGGCTCATTTCAGGAATTAAAGGGACAGTGGAATGAAATAAAAGGAAGAGATTTCAGTTATCATTTTTACTGTATGTTATGATTGTGTTTTAGTTTTTGTGACACAAATTTTCTGTGGATAGTCCATCAAAGCCATCGGAACCCAAAAAAATTCAGTAAATTACGAAAAATATAAAATTATGATAGGAAAAATTGATAAAGGTGTGGTGACACAAATCTTCATTGTGTATTATTCAACACATAAACATAAAAATGTTAGCGTCTGGACTAAAACCTCATTTCAGTTGACATTTAGAAATTTAGATATGATTTTTTGAAGTGTTAAGGAATCTAGAAGGCAGAAAGACATGAACATTCAAAGAAGTTTAGATGTGATTATTTGAAGTGTGAAGGAATCTAGATGGCAGAAACAAACATGAAGATGGTTATTATATTGGTTGTTATACTGAGTAGGAGAATTGATAACATTTTAAAAAATGATAAAGGAAAATAGGAAGAAATGATGTCACCACAGGTTGAGCCATGCCATAAAATCCTGATGACCCCAGTCCATAAGTTTTTGAGACAAGTATGTGAGTACCCATGTGACGAAGTGAGAAGGAAGAAGATTGTGTACATAGAAATAATGACATAATTTTACCATGATGACAATATCTCTACTATGTACCTTGGATTGTTCATTAATGCAAACATAGTTGATGCACCCAAGAGAGTACATGAGTCATTGTGAGATGCTGAATGAAATAATGTAATGGAACATGTGATTTGAGCTCCCTTATATAGAATGAAACATGTGATTTCATTCCACCACATCCATATATTAGAGTAATAGGATGCAGATAGGTGTTGCCCTCAAATGCAATGCAACTTGCTCATTGAAATATTTGAAATCTTATCTCATTACAAAATATCATACCAAGTATTTTTTATAGTTAAAAAAAGAGATTTGTTCTTGTTGCTAAGATCAACACAACGCAACTGCTGATGGAAATATATGTAGCCAGGAAGCCAATCATACATTCCATACTTGTTCCATATTCATTAATAGAAAATGTTCATTATAGTGCACGTGTGATGATTATAATGAAGTAGATGAATACATAATTAGACTTCGTGAATTATGATGAAATCATAAAACATAGATTACAAGTCTTTAAACATGTGTTCTAAATATTCCTATTCAAAGGATACTCGAGAAGGTTATCAAACTATCCAGATAGAATAACACTATCTAGCCATAGTCATATGATGAGTATGGCTGGTCTCATAGACATTAGTGTGGATACAATAGGGATAGATAGTGGATGTTCTTTAGTGAAAAGAGTTCACTGAATTCATCCACATAAATCCCTAAATGGTATTATACCAAACTGTCAAGCAGGTAGATTCATGTCATAGTTGGGTAAGTAGTCCATTGACTTGAGACACCCAAGACATCTTTTGGATCAACTTGCACTATGGAACTCTAAACAGACTTAATTCTGCTGTACCAAAGAGTTCATGAAGATGATTGAGTGGCCAAGATGGGATCATACACCTTTGGTATGAAAGTAGACAACTCAAGAAAGATGATGCAATGAAGTCCTTAGCTAGGGCATTAAAATGTCAGAGCATAGTTCTCAAATGATTTCTTAGCGCATCATTACTAATTTAGGTGGATGATTAGGTTTTTGACAAATAACCTTACCCTAAATCATCCTAGGAGCATCAAGTAAATGAGGGAGTATTTGTAGATGGTAACTGATTAGGAATAGGTTCCATGAGGGAGTTGATACACACTCCTTTGTATATTCTAGAGCATGAGGTATAACTTGACACCCCACGAGATGGAGACTCAACCTATTGACTGGGTTAAATTGTTTCGACATTAATTAATCTATATGATAATATAGTTAATTAATTTGGAAGACCAATAAAGGTTAATGGGCCACTAGAGTCATTAACTAGACTAATTCATGGCCCTAGAGGGTCACACACAAATGTATCAACTCACTCATGGAACGTGTTCATCAGCAGTTACCGTGTATGTATAATACCTCATCCACTTGACGCTCCTTGGACGACTTAGGGTATGGTCAACTGTCAAACCCTACTCGATCATCTGAGTTAGTACTGATGCATTCGGAAATCATCGAAGAACTCTTCTCCGATATTTCACTACCTTGGCCAAGGACTTTATCACATCATCTTCCTTGAGCTGTCACCTCTTATACCGAGGGTGGACTATCCCATCTTGACCACTCAATCGCCTTCGTGTACTTCTTGATGCACCCGAACTAAGACCGTTTAGAATCCCATGATTAGAGAATAGTTGGCCATAGCCAAAGTACAACCATTCGTCCACAAGACGTCTTTGGTGTCTCAGGTCTAAGGACCACTTACACAACCGTGACGTGAATTAACCCCATTGACCGTTAGGTATAATACCATTCAGGGGTACAGATCAATTCAATGAACTCTTTCCACTAAAGATCACCCACTATCTATCTATAATGTTTCCACACTAATGGCTACGGGACCGGCCATATTCATCATATGAGTGAGGCTAGATAGTGTTATTTTATCCGGATACTTCGATGTCCTTCTGGCGTATCTTTCGAATAGGAATGTATAGAACACATGCTTAAAGACTAGTGATCTTCGTAATACGATCTCATCATAATTCACTAACTCCGATCATGTATTCATGGACTTCATTATACGCATCACACGCGCACTATAATGAATATGTTCTATTAATGAACATGGATTGAGATGTGGAATGTGTGATTTGCTTGCCGGCCACATATATTTCCATCAGTTATTACGTCCCAATCACATCAAAAGTGGAGTGGAGCTGTGGGAATAAGGGAGAAGAAGGTGAAGACCCTTGATCAATTCTCGCCAAGGTGAATTTCATTCAAGGCTTCCTCTATTTATACTAAATGGTCCTTTTCTATAAAACCCCCTAAACTTTAAATATGTCTCTTCTAGGACACGAGGTGTAGCTTGGCACCCCACGTGTCGGAGTCTCGACCTATCGATTGTGTTAAATTGATCTGATGTTAATTAATCTATATGATGATATAGTCGATTAATTTGGAAGGCCAATAAAGGTTATTGGGCCGTTGGAGTCGTTAACTAGACTGATACATGGGCCTAGAGGGTCATACGCAAATGGTCTTTTGGACGTTGGAAGATATACTTAAGTTTTGGGGATTTTTATGAAAAATACCCACTTAGTATAAATAGGAGAAGGCCCTAAACGAAATTCACCTAGGCCAGAATTTTTCAGGGGCCTTTCCCTTCTTCTCTACTCTCCCCTCACCCCCTCTCCATTCCTGATGTGATCGGGACGACGTAACGATGCCGACAGAGAAAGAACGAGGCTCGTCAATGAGGAGGAGATCCGACATGCCGAGGACCGCGTAGATACGCCTAGAGGCTGCACACTTGAGCAGCTCGACTTGTCTCGCTCGGGGATCAAAGAAATCACGAATGAGATTCGTGCAAAGGTACTTTGTTTAATGTTTTTGTCAATGTCGTTCAATTCGCAAAAGTCTTCCATTGTGCATCATTTTGTTTTATTCATCCAGATCTAGGCCTCTATAGAACCCAACAATAACAATAGAGATGGATGTTGATTGAAGCTCATGAAGGCAAAAGAGGAGATCTGATGTGCCATGAACTGTGTGAATACAGCTAGAGGCTGCACACATGAGCAGCACGACTCGTCTCACTTGAGGATCCAAGAAATCACAGATTTGATCTGTGCCGAGGTTATTTATTTCACTATTTTGTTGATTCCATTAGGATTTAGTTCAAGTCTTCTGATGTGAATCATTTTGAGTTCTTCATCCAGATATAGGCCTCTCGAACCCATCAAATACTTACTAAATTAGCAGAAAGCTCGTGGTTGATTTTGACTTAAATTTTTTTATTAAAAAATTATTTATCCATTTTGACTTGGATGAAGATATAATTGACCTAATATTGAATATTACTCAGGCATTCTAGAGAAGAAGGTATGCATAGTGAAGAAGGCATTATATGGACTAAATTAATGTTCATGGGGGACCTAGTTTGGAAAATGTTCTCGAACAAAGGAGGAACATGGGATATTGACAAATTATTTGAACAACACCTTTTCTTAAGCATTCAAGGGGTTAATCTCCATAATGTTTTAAGAAGATTCTTATGTGATTACTAGTGAATATTAGAATGAAAGCTAAGGTTGTTAGAAACCAGTTGACAAAGCCTTTTTTTATACCACTGGGTCAAACGAGAAAGAATTAGAGTATTGACAATTTATGCTCCTAAGATTTTGTATTTTCTCAAGTAAAATGTGTTACAAAAGAGACCACAATGATGAAATGCAAGCCGTCCAAAATTCCAGTCGACTCAAATTTGAAATAAGGAAACTCCAAAGATCCAATGGATCATAAAAACAAGAATAAAAACGTGATTGAAAATTTTATTTTCTAGTTGGAATGTTAAATGATTTCATTCATCTTATAGATAAAAAATGATGCAATTAGCTGACGTAGTTGTCACATTTTAAAGGGCAACCAGAAAATGAACATCTATTAGAAGTAGAAATGGTTTTTTTGTTGATCTATATACTTATGCTATGGAAGATCCACAAGGAACGGAGGTCAGTGTCAGCGCATTTCTCTTTCTTTGGGCACACTACTTATAGAGGAAAAAAATGATTGTGTGATTAGGCCTAGTACTGAAGCAGATTCTGAAGCAATTGGAAAATGGGCTTGTGAAGCATTATGCATTACAAGAATTCTTAAGAATGCAATTTTGTTTCAAGAACCCTACAACACTACATTGTAGCAGTAAGCCTATGATCAACATAACTTAAAACCTGGTGCAGCATGATAGAAATAACCATGTCGAGATTGGCAAACAAATACTGAGAAAAAGGCATAGTAAGAGGATTCTTAGAAATTCATTCTACAAGCTGAATTGCAAGCTAGGGATTCACAGAATCTTACTATCAGCTTAAGAGGGTGTCTGTATATTGTCATTTACCCACTCAATATTATATACTTTACCTTCCTTTATTTTTAAGTAAATATTTTTGGTATTCTAGATATGTCATTATGATTTCAAAAAGTCATTAGATTCGTCTTACAAGCATATTTTACTATGTTTATTTGGAACCTACTTCTTTTATTAACTACAAAAGTTGGGCGTTTTGTTAAAAACCAGCGACATACTTCTGTTTTGTTTCATAGTTTTTTGACAGGATTCCATTAAGTGGTTCAAGGGGATCATAAATCTCACAGTTTCATATTTTTAACACTTATTTAATTTTTTTAATGCAGGTATATTGGTTTTTAATAGAGAATCCGTCTTATGCAGCATTAATTATAAACAGATTTTCTATGTACAGAGCTGGTAGATGGAATTTTGCTTCCCTAAGAAAAACCACTCTGGAACCAACTTACTTTTTATTTTTGATGATATGGTTTGTTCTGTAAAAATGTGTCTAGTATGTACCCAAAAACTGTGTTGACATTTGTGTCATTAAAATCGATGGTTTTAGTTCAATATAAACAATAACGGGTTTTCACTGATACCACAAGCTAAATTAACTTATGACAATAGCCGTTTCATGGGCACGAATCATTTTTGATGAGACAAAAATGGGTAAGATGTATAATGTTTCATGCCGTACTTTTATGGAATTGTGGCAGACCACATAGCACAGTTATCCATTGAAAGATTTGGACTGGCCTATGGGTTCGTTAAAATGGTTGAACTGGCCGTAAATAGGCAGTTCACATATACGGCAACGTCTCCAGTTTTTAAACGCAAACTTCATAAAAGGATTATGAATCCATGTTATGGTTGTTTTCCTATTTGGCTGTAGTTTCTAATGGAAATTTAACGATGGATCGTCAAAGTACACAAGTAGGTATTTTAATCGACAAGCATAGATGCACTTGCAGAGTTTTTTTTCACCCAAAAATATGCACTTTGGGTGTCACATGCATAATTTCTTTTATGCATTTTGTTTTCTAGTGTTTGACTTGTCACTTTCTAGCTATCTATGATTAGGCTGCCTTCCACTTAGTACCAGAGAAAAGTAAGAGAGATCTCCCTTGAATGACATTCAATCGTCACACCGAGGGTTGCTACCCCTATTGTACTTCATGTTATTTCTCTCATTGTTCTATTATCTTAAGTATTGATGTCCTGCAAGGCCTCGCTTGTTTGGCCTGTCGTGTTGTTTTCAATCTATATATTTAAACTACAGAAGGCAGTTATAACAACAAGGACGTGGATGATGCGTTAGTTAAGCTACATAGTTTAATTACAGAAACCCATGTAATGCGAACTTTAATGTCTGGTGATACAGAATCCCTCACACAGAGAGTAATCAATCCTGAGAATGCTATAATGGGGTGGGGGGGGGAGGTGGCGATGTCTAGACGAATGCTGACTTGTCTTTCGTTTTGATTGAAAAAGTGGTGTTCATCTTCTACCCCTTCTATAACTCATGAGTGACCAATCGCAGCAAGCCCCACTCATCACCTTTAATAATTGACAGAAGACATGAGGAAATTAACACCTTTCTAATTGAGTGGTCCGCCGCCGAGAAAGACGATAAAACAAGCCGAACTACTCTACTTGTTTCCGACAGGCTCTGTCATCATTTGCCTGGAGGGACTAGATATCTTGATTCGAACGTCTCTCCTCCTTCCCTAACCTCCGTCTCTTTACCTCTCTCTTCTCTTATAGAGCAGTCCATATCCTTTCCAAGTAGAATGACGTCAATAGTTCTTTCTCTTTTTAGAATCTCTTTAATGTAGCTTTATAGCTGTTCTGGTATGATACAAGTTGTATCGCTTCATCTTTGGATGTCGCTCACCAATCCAGGATCCTGATATTCCCCACCAACATTAACTTTCCGTTCGCAGTTTTCCCCAACCTTTCTGCTTGGTGTCCTTTCGGTGTGTCCCTGCTCTTAAGTCTTAAGCCTGGCATATTCATTCATTGGATAGGTTTTTTATCTATCTTCCAGTTCTTCCTTATTATATGGCCAAGTTTCTGTTGTTATCTTAAAACTGCAATTTATCTTGAAATCTTGAAATAAATTGATAAAAGATAAAAAAACGTAATGTGTTTCTTGGGATTTTGTATGACGTGCAAATTTCTTAAGTTCAAATGAATTTTAGAGTTCAACTTGTTAAATAAGTATTGCAACATCGGTGAGCCAAGGTTTAACTTTTTTTGTTGAATTATGATTTTTTTCAGAGTAGAAAAGTTCTCAATCAAAATGGTATCCTCTCTCAAATTGGACAACCGAACTCGGAAATAAATCTTTTTAAAATAATCTTGTTTATTCTGCTTGCCATTGAGTTAGTTAGGCCAGGTGACGGGTGACACATCCATTTTATACTTCTGCATGCTACTCCGGGGAATGTAAATTTATTCATACCCTCCACGTATATATGAAGACATGACCCTCAATTCAATTGACCCACAAGCCTCCCTCTTTCTCTCTCCCTGAATTAATGAAGTTTGTTGTTTTCGTCCGATTCCTCTGCCTTCATTTCCTTTGCATCGGACGGAAACCAAATAATAAATTGAGCACTAACACGTGCGAGAGCGGCGACACAGTTGTCGAAGCCCTGTATTTTTTTACATACCCTTTTCGTTTCCATTGCTACAATGCTACCCATCTAGGCATAAAATGAAACTCGATCACGGTTGAAACCCACCGAAATATGGGGGTTAGAGAGGGAGAGAAGTGGAAGCTTTTGAAAGAGAGAGAGGAGAGAGAGAGTGACTGAGAGGGTGAGAAGGGGAAGTTTGAGAGAGAAAGAGAGATAGATGGAGAGAGAGGTGGAAGTTTGAGAGAGAAAGAGGATAGATGGAGAGAGAGGTGGAAGTTTGAGAGAGAAAGAGAAATAGATCGAGAGAGAGGTGGAAGTTTCAGGGAGAAAGAGAGATAGATGGAGAGAGAGGTGGAAGTTTGAGAGAGAAAGAGAAATAGATCGAGAGAGAGGTGGAAGTTTCAGGGAGAAAGAGAGATAGATCGAGAGAGAGGTGGAAGTTTGAGAGAGAAAGAGAAATAGATCGAGAGAGAGGTGGAAGTTTGAGAGAGAAAGAGAGAGATCGAGAGAGAGGGGGAAGTTTGAGAGAGAAAGAGAGAGATCGAGAGAGAGGTGGAAGTTTGAGAGAGAAAGAGAAATAGATCGAGAGAGAGGTGGAAGTTTCAGGGAGAAAGAGAGATAGATCGAGAGAGAGGTGGACATTTGAGAGAGAAAGAGAGAGATCGAGAGAGAGGTGGACATTTGAGAGAGAAAGAGAGAGATCGAGAGAGAGGTGGAAGTTTGAGAGAGAAAGAGAGAGATCGAGAGAGAGGTGGAAGTTTGAGAGAGAAAGAGAGAGATCGAGAGAGAGGTGGAAGTTTGAGAGAGAAAGAGAGAGATCGAGAGAGAGGTGGAAGTTTGAGAGAGAAAGAGAAATAGATCGAGAGAGAGGTGGAAGTTTGAGAGAGAAAGAGAGATCGAGAGAGAGGTGGAAATTTTCCAACTTTTCTTCTCGTCTGGAGCGGTGGAGATGGAGGGGTCCATGTCGAGTGTGAGCCCCGAAGGTAAGAAAGAAGGGATGAACCGGCTAACGATAAGACCTCTGATCCCATCTATTTCTCTTCCCTCCTAAGGCCCACAAGTCACATCTTGCCTCTCCATCCTTCTCTTCCTTCTTTCTCTCTCTAGGGCCGCCACGGCTGGGCCCTCTTGTCGTCGTTCTTGGCGTCCTGAGATGCATGCATAAATAGCGTACCGTGTCCAAGGCAGAGTAGTGGGAACATGGGCGAGCGCGGCGGCGACGGGCCAGTCCGGGTTGAGATAGGCTTCCCGGAGGTGGCGGCGCCACCGCCGAGAGGCACGCCGGCCAAACTCAAGATTCGTTTCAAAGAAACCTTCTTCCCCGACGACCCTTTTCGCCAGTTTAAGGGACAGCCTCTCGGCGCTAAGTGTGCGCTCGCCGCCCGTTACGTGTTTCCAATCCTCCACTGGGCTCCCAAGTATAGCCTCTCTCATTTCAGATCAGACCTCGTCTCCGGCCTCACCATCGCTAGCTTGGCCATCCCTCAGGTTTCCCATTAGTCCTCTTGTTAATATTCAAGCCGTAATTAAAGTTTCAACGGCGTTCATTTCCCTCTTAATGCTCGGTGTATTGCGCTTAGTATTCCAAGCCTTTACTTGGGCTTCTTTTCCTATTAAACGTTGTCTATCTTCTTTGACAGGGTATTAGCTACGCGAAGCTCGCCAATCTACCTCCCATCGTTGGACTCTGTAAGTTCACTTTCGTTCAATCTCCACTTTAATGATATAGTCTATTATACTCCTGAATACTTACGGTGTTTAAAATATTACCGCTAAACTATCAAGACTCAAGCTTTGTGCCGCCGATGGTGTACGCGATTCTGGGTAGCTCTAGAGATCTTGCGGTCGGGCCAGTCGCCATTGCCTCTCTTCTCATGGGCTCGATGCTTCAGCAGGCGGTGTATCCCAACAACGACCCATATCTCTTGCTCCAATTGGCCTTCACGGCTACCCTCTTCGCCGGCATCTTCCAGGCGATGCTCGGGATCCTCAGGTGCAACTGATATTTCCTTTCTCTTAGTTCAACTACTTCGGTGATGATGTATACATAAAGTGAAGTAAAAGCTAAGGTCTGATTCAGGTTAGGCTTCATTATCGACTTTCTCTCCAAGGCCACCCTCATTGGGTTCATGGCCGGCGCAGCCATTATTGTCTCTCTCCAGCAGCTCAAGGCCCTTCTCGGCATAACCCACTTCACCAAACAAATGGGCATCGTTGCTGTTCTTAAGTCTGTCTTCAAGAAGACCGACGAGGTTTCTCTTCCTCCATTAACAAAATATATTTTATCTCCGCTAAAACATATTCATGGTGTGAGTATCGTGGTGTGGTTGCAGTGGTCTTGGCAGACGATTCTTATGGGCTTATGCTTCTTGGCCTTTCTCCTGATCACAAGACATATTGTAAGTTCCCATAACTACAA
Organism: Wolffia australiana; assembly: GCF_029677425.1. Lineage (NCBI taxonomy): Eukaryota > Viridiplantae > Streptophyta > Magnoliopsida > Alismatales > Araceae > Wolffia > Wolffia australiana. The sequence goes on from NC_135850.1 coordinate 5,958,023, forward strand.
AAGTAAGCTGTTTTGTTGCATTATTTGAGAGTCGTATTCGTTCGTTCTCTTCTCTTAGGAAGCCTGCACAGCCTTATTCCCGTGGCCTATTTGTCTTCTTCTACGCCAAATCACGACACGTCGTGAAGGAAAATCGTAGAGATTTAGGAGAGCATCGAGAGGTCACGGGACTGTTCTCGTGAGTGAACAGAAGGAGACGTCACCCTTCACCTGATTTTTCGCGCTAGTTAGGGCCACTTAAGCCATCCTTTTTTCCTTTTTTGCAACTCCTATCCAGGATTGAAGCTATCTGACAAATATTTTAAAGACAGCATTGGAATTATAAACCCTTTTGTTCAAAAATGATATCTACCCTTCTAAAAAAAGATATCATAGCTATCTCTCATTGCTTCTTCCAGTTTCTAGGTCAAGTTTTGTACTTACCGGGTTAATCAAAAAAGTTAAACTTTATGTTATTTGTAGGAAAATTGGGGGGCCATGGGTAAGGACTGATGTAATTTTTGGATGTAACGCTCATCTTATTCTGGTAAATATCCTTTTTTCCTGACGGTTATCAGGGTAAGAACGAAATTAAGTTCGTTTGCTGAAAGCCAGAAATCGTGGTTAGGCTAAGTTTTTTGTTGTAATTATTCTCCGTAGAGAATTCCACATACAAATGGCCGCCATTAGGAAGTTACTGATAGGCCTCAGGAGGTGAACTCTTAGTCCCTGTTTGATACTTTAAGAATAAATGAGAAGGGAGAACACTCTGCCACGTGTGGCCCATACAAACAGGAGAAGCTAGAAGCCAACACGGTAAAAGCCGGTAATTCAGGAAAAAGAGGTCTGAACATGTAAAAAGTTTCTCTTGCCTTTGTCTTTGACGAAAGGTCCTCCGAATCCTCTGCTCTTCGGCAGGTCAAATCGAGGCCTCCATCCGACCCATAAAATCCGATATACCCACACCCTTTTGAATCTCTCTTCCTCACTTTCCTTGTGAAGTATGAACGGCGCAGAGTAGTCTTTTGATCATGTTTTCTTCCATCCGCTTGTTTCTTGGAAACCCTGATCATGTTTCAGGTCGCTTGTCGGCATCTTAACCATGCTCTTTTCTCACTTCCACTTTCTTACACAACTGCGTTTGAGGACATAGGACTCCTGCAGTCAGTTCAAGGGTCAGCAGTCAATCACGACTGCTGCAGACAGACTCTCATTAACATAGAAAAAGTCACAGAATTAACTTTGGGAATTTTTTTTATCAGTTATAGACTGTGAAGTTACGAAAATCAAGTTATTTCGGAACTTTGTTTCCTTTATATGCTTAAAAAGGAAACCATGGGGACCGGTCCCCGGTCGCCGCTATGAAGGAGAACAGTACAATAGGTGTAAGGCTGCTAAGTACGTATAAAGTACTTGTCATATGGCATAGGGATCAGACGAGTAAGACATGGGAAAGTGAAAATTAGGAAATAAGGGTATAGACAAGAAAATATTTTGGAATATTTAACAAACTTAATGATTCTAGAGGACACAGTACATTTTGTTGTAAGGATACTCGAACATGACACCTTCATTGCGACTTGAACAGAGCATCAAGAAGCCGAGGCTATTCTGGATATCTGCCGGAGCTCCATTGACGTCCGTCATCATATCCACAGCTGTGGTCTTCCTCTGTAAGGGTCAACGCCATGGCATCAGCGTGGTTAGTACTCTCTCTCTCTCTATCGTTCTCCGAAAATATCGCTCTTTAATTTATAAAACGATACTTTAATTTATTTGTAAAGATTGGAGAGCTAAAGAAAGGACTCAACCGTCCGTCCTGGGATATGCTGCTGTTCGACGGCAAGTACTTGTCGGCTGTGATCAAGACGGGGCTCGTCACAGGGATAATATCTCTCACAGTGAGTCCATCCCTATCTTCTGAGTAACTTCAGTCATGACCATCTCCTCTCGTCATTATCCGTCCCTTACCATCCAAATTTCGTGACGTCCGTTCCGAGCCTCGCTCGACATCTCTTTTTCATTCTATATTTTCTACTGCTTGCGGATGACGATAATCGTCATTTGGAAACCAGTCATCATCCGTAGGCTTGAAAGAGAGTAATAATTTCGTTGATGACGAAAAACTCTTAATATTTTTATCTCTGAATACCCAGGAAGGAGTGGCCGTGGGTAGAACGTTCGCCTCGCTCAAGGGTTACCAGGTTGACGGAAACAAGGAGATGATGGCGATCGGACTGATGAACGTGGTGGGCTCCTGTACCTCCTGCTACGTAACGACAGGTAACGAAGAAAAAACAAATAAAAGAAAGTTCATGGGGACGAGGTAGCTCAAGATTTCAGCGGTGAACAGGCGCTTTCTCGAGGTCCGCCGTCAACCATAACGCCGGGTGCAAGACGGCGATGTCGAATATCATCATGGCCTTGACAGTAATGGTGACGCTCCTCTTCCTAATGCCGCTCTTCGCCTACACTCCGAACGTCGTCCTCGGCGCCATCATCATCACAGCCGTCATCGGCCTGATCGACGTTCAGGCTGCTCGCCATGTGTGGAAGATGGACAAAGTCGACTTCTTAGTTTGCCTCTGCGCATTCCTCGGTGTCATCTTCATATCCGTTCAGGACGGGCTCGCCATCGCCGTAAGATAATCCCGATTATCTTACAACAAATTAGCGGGGCTTTTACGATCTTCTCTTGTATCTTGCAGGTTGGGATTTCCGTATTTAGGATTATTCTACAAATCACGAGGCCAAAGATGGAGGTTCTGGGAAACATCCCTGGGACGGAACTTTACCGCAGCGTTCACCAGTACCGAGACGCCACCAAGATACCCGGATTCCTAATCCTGGCTGTTGAGGCGCCAATCAACTTTGCTAACACCAATTACCTCAACGAGAGGTGATTTGCGCAGTCTTTCGTTTTTACCGCGAGGAAGATGACGAAGACGAAATCGTTATCGTCTTCGTCGATCTTTCGTGGGTTCATATAAGATGACGACTCGTCCGCAGTTGGGATGACGGGTCTCCATCGTTTTGATCATTCATCAGCAGTAGGATGACGATGAGGAGTTTTGTCATCGTTTGCATTCACTATCTTCGTTCATTACCATTCGTGTTTATTGGTTCTCGTGTTGGTACGTTTCTCACAGGATCACGAGATTCATAGCAGATTACGACGAGGAACGGCAGAAGCAAGAGGAGCTTCATCATCTTATCCTCGACTTATCAGGTAGTCTTTATCGGGGTTTTATTATGACTTAAGATGGAGGGATTTTAAACGTAAAATTTGGCTGTTTCACGGATTCAATGGCTCTCAGCTGTGAGCGCCGTGGATACGAGTGGCATTTCGTTCCTCACCGATCTAAAGAAATCCATGTCGAAGAGAGGACTCGAGGTGAGGGTGCATCATTGTCCGCAGAGCTTTCTTCCGTAAACCTCCTCATCGTCCATTGAACCCTAATGCCTAAACTCATGTGATCTCCCTTCATAGGTCTCCTTTGTCAACCCAGTAGGCGAGGTGATGGAGAAGCTTCAGCGGGCAAACCAGGCCACTGGCTTTCTGGGTCCGGATTCACTTTTCTTGACAGTTGGGCAAGCAGTTCTCTCTCGCTCTTCTCTGATGAAGGAATCAGTGCCGGCTCAAGTCTAGAACCCCAACAAGTGGAGGTTTTGATTGAGAGAGAATGACCGGGCGAAGCTCAGATAGTCAGATTGGTGGTGTCTTAGAATGACCTATTCCTATCCCTCTTTGTTTTGTCGACTTTTTACTGTTCCTTAATTGTTGGAAGCTCAACAGTAAGTTTGTTGGGCTAACTCTGTTGTAATGGAAGTTCCACATGCAATGTTAAGCATTCTCTCTCTCTCTCGCTCTCTCTCTCTCTCTCTCTCTCTCTCTCTCTCTCTCTCTCTCTCTCTCTCTCTCTCTCTCTCTCTCTCTCTCTCTCTCTCTCTCTCTCTCTCTCTCTCTCTCTCTCTCTCTCTCTCTCTCTCTCTCTCTCTCTCTCTCTCTCTCTCTCTCTCGCTCTCTCTCTCTCTCTCTCTCTCTCTCTCTCTCTCTCTCTCTCTCTCTCTCTCTCTCTCTCTCTCTCTCTCTCTCTCTCTCTCTCTCTCTCTCTCTCTCTCCTGGACTGGACTGTGGGGTGTACATTATTCTCCATGCCGTAATTCAAACTCAACTCACCTGAGCCACCGAATTCATCTTCTTCTTGGTGATCTGATCTTGATCTCCGCCCTTCTGTCGAAGTTGTCTGTAGTAAGAGAGGAGCGCTGCTCGCCGGTCGCCGTTTGGAGGAACGACAGATGTGGAGAGCGCTGTTCGAACGCAAGAACGAAGCGGATGATCTCGCGGACATGGCCGCCGCGGTAGCTCTTCGTAGACGCTGATCAGCACTTCGCGCCTTGAACGTAGGTCAGTTTTTTCTCCCTTCGCTGTCATCTTCATCTTGAACGCTCGATTCGTAAACTGCATACATACGAGTACGTTTCTTGCACTCGGAGGCTTTAGAGCTCGTGAATTTGTAAGTTGGTGGTTCTTGAAACGCTTGAACTCTTCCATGCACCGTCGAATAACGTAACTCCACGGCCACACTGGAACAAGTGCACGCCCGTGCAAGTAGCTCGATTTTGAAGATGAATGCCTGACATACGACCGGTTCTCTCTCTCTCTCTCTCTCTCTCTCTCTCTCTCTCTCTCTCTCTCTCTCTCTCTCTCTCTCTCTCTCTCTCTCTCTCTCTCTCTCTCTCTCTCTCTCTCTCTCTCTCCCTCTCTCTCTCTCTCTCTCTCTCTCTCTCTCTCTCTCTCTCTATCCGTCTGGCTATCTATCTATCTATCTTTCTCTCTCTCCCTCTCTCCCTCTGAAGCATGACAAATGATAGACTCGGGAAGAATGACAAATGACGACATAGGGCTGAATAAAAACAAGCCACTAATCAAACCGATGATTTTTATTATATGACTATGAGGATATTAGTAGCGGAAGAATCATTTTCCTGGACAGTGGGGTATACTATGCCCTAGATTTTGATGACTGGAGGGTCTCGGTATTTAGGATATGCTGGTCACTCCAGCTTTGTTAATCTAATCCGACTACATAGGTGAAAGCCCACAAGGAAGTACTGAAACAAATAAAGTAAGGATCCCTGTACTTTTACAAAATCCCCTCTACTAATCCTCTCAAATTTGTCTTGGTAAATTTGCCCAATACTCAACTTGATGACCCAAAATTTCTTTTTATTTTCTATGTGCAAGTCATTGTTCTTTCCCCTTCAAACTCTATCATTACACTTTTATTTTCTTATATCTAATCTGCCCTCAGAGTTTTTCCTTTCTTTACTCAATAGCTTCTCCTTTATCAATTCTGTATAACATTCTTCTTGAGATATCTTCTTCTAAATTTCTGTTTTGTGTTCACCAAAATCTTATGTTTAAAAATTGCATCTAATCTAAAATATTCCTCAGAAACTCTCTAACATCCTTACATTTTTCACCTTTTCTTCTCAATACCTTCCTAAAGATATTTCATTCAATCCCTCCCCTAAATTCACCATATTTTTCCTTCAAAATCCTCAAAGATTCCCCAATTCTCACACTTTTTTGCTCTTTCAATCCATGACTTTTCCTTCTGTCTCTAGGTTCTTAAATATTTTCAAATCAATCCCAAATATCTCTACTTTAAGATACTTTCATTCCATGAAATCTCAAAGTTTCTTTCTTGATTTCAAGATCAAGATATTCTCAATTTCAAGATACTTTCAATACAATCCTCCCGTCTTCTACCTGTACCCTTAATCTCAATTTATTAACCAGTACAAAATAAGAAAAATATGTCAACTACCCAAAACTGCAGAAAAATCATAAATTTTGTGTAAATTCTATTTTAGTTAGTTTCACATGTTATAACTTGGAAATACATACATTTTGATTCAGATATTTTGGTTATATGCATGAATTTCCCAAGTTATGTTCAATGGTTGCTAACAGACTAATGATCATGTTATTAGAATAACTGTTGCATGTTTATTTGCATCCAAACGGGCATATAACTATGTGTTCATCATTAGAATAGCTAAATTCATCTGTATAAGGATGTTCTTATTTTTATGGGTTTTAAATCATTTTGCAAAATTTTCATGCATTGCTTGTATGTAGAGATATGGATTGGGGTTTATTTGTGGTTTTATTTACTGTATGCACATTATCAAAATTTCATATTTCAATGTCACATGTCACCATTCATTATATTTTCATGATGCCAATAATTAAAGATTGTTAATGAGTGCTTATGTTAATCATTACAAAAGGTCCCATTGTGACATTATGAACCATAGTGCATAATACGCCAATATTGAGCATAACCTCTTTATTTTTCACAGTGAATAGAGATTTGTCATCAGGATATAAAATGATAATTAAAATTACAATAAATATGATGAGACATGCAAATGCTTGATTTCAGCGCGAAATATTGAGGCTTAAGTTTCAAAAATGCGGCATTGAGCATGAAACATGCCATTACATGTTGTGAATGATGAATGGATAAAATGCATAATTCAGACATGTATTATACAGGCTTTTGTTTGGAGTCTATATTGTGAATTAACATTTGATGCATCTGATTTTTCTGTTAATTCGTTGTTGGGGAGAGGAAGGAAAAGACTTATGTGGTCATTTATTATGTCAGAAAGACCTTACAACATTCTCGAGTTGAAATTTCTATTGTTATTGAATTAAGAGATCAGAATTAATTTCTGCTGTTATTGCATTAGAGAAATTTGGTTATTAATTTCTTATTATACAAGTGATAGCATTTCTTGATCATGATGTTTTAAAATTTAGCAGAATTTTTCTGCTAAATTTTTTTCTAACATTTACACATTTAACCTTTATCTGAGATACATTTTCTGCTGACTAGTGACTCACCATTCATGGAAAAATTACCTTGTTGTGTGTATGTTGTGAATTTTTTTGTGACATATAAGAGGCCTCAAGAGTCAACATCCAAAAAAAGAAGAAGTACCTCAAGGAAACAAGCTTAAAATTTTCAAATGAACATGATCTGTTTTACTAATGGGAGGAAAAATTATAAAGAGATGTGTACCAATCAAAGAGAAAAATCATATCTTTGACCTTTGCCATCCATAGCCATGACAAGACTATTACTCATCAGAGCAAACATCCTATCAAGTGTTCAAAATGGGTTTTTATTGGCTTGATTTTCATCTTACAGTACTATATTGTCAAGAATATCTAATTTTGCCTAATTAGATATTACTCATGGATATTATGTGGCCTTCAATCCAATCACACCACCATGTTTAATTTAGGTTCATTGAAAGAAATATTTATTCATTATTAGATGTTTATAATGAAGTCCATGACAATGTCAGCAGCCTAGTGAATTGTGATGAGATCAATCATTTTTAAATAGGTATTCTAAAAATTTCTGTTTGATTGATAGTTGAAATTAGCATCAAATTATCCGGATATAATGTCACTATATGATCATACTTATATGATAAGTATGGCTGATCCTATGACCCCTAGTGTGGATACACAGGCTAGAAAATGGGTGTTCTTTGATCTTATGAATCCTGAATAGTATTATACCTAAACATCAAATAGGCTGATTCATGATGCAGTTGTATAAGTGATCTGTTGACCTGAAACACCAAGGACATCTCATGAATGAATGACTATGTTTTACTATGTCTTAGGAGTCTCTAACCATGGGATTGAGTGATTGCATGAGAAGTATACATAGGTATTTCAAACAAGTCTTTGCTCATATAGAGTAAGAAGTATGTAAATGTGATTGAGTGAGTGGTCATAAGGGGATTGTGTCCTTGGTATAGGAGGAGATTGAATTCTAGGAAGACAGTTTAGATGAATCCCTTGTTAGAATATAAAGGATAATGGAGAAGGTGTTCCCTAATCATCCCCATTCCACATCGATACTAACTGGATTAGGGTGTGATGAATAATCCTAACCTAAGTCACTCAAGAGTCACGCGTGGGTGAAGGATTATATATTTACCGTAACCAATAATAGTAAATGTTCCATGAGAGAGTTTGAGCACTGCTCTATACCTTCTAGAACACCAGGTGTAGCTCACCCCCCACTTTAAAAACTTTCTCTATCAATTTGATTAAATACACATGAATTAATCATTATACTGATACAGTTAATTAATAAGGTTTGCTAATAGTATTTAATGAATCAATAAAGTAATTAACTAGAGTGATACATCAGCCCCACACATAAGATTAAAGTTACTTTTACTTAAGATATTTTTGTGAAATATTTGATGTAAATTATATTTAGTAGAGGGGCATCCATCTTAAGTCCTTGGGCCTACCAAAGCTAGTCTCCCTCTTTGTCCTTTTCATTTCCGCTGTCAACCAAAAAGAGGGTATTCACGGTGAGAAGTTCTACTAGAGATTCAAAAAGAGTTGGAGAAGATAAAGTGGACATCAATGGGCACCTTGATTGTGTGGATACTTATAGATTCTAGACACATGAATGACATCATAACAATCTGCCGAGAAAGCTAGGGGTAGAAAAAGGTCCCCCAAAATATAGAACATTTGATTTGTTTTAGAGATTGATTTGGAATCGATCTTAGGTTCTCTTGGAAAGAAAATAGTTTTCTAACCGTCAACCAAAGCACTAGAAACCATCACCTATGCCAATAAAACCTATTTTAGAAGCTAAAAATTTCCATAAACATGGAATTGATTTTATGGGAGCTTCTCCTAATTCACATGCATTTGAGTTAATTTTCATGGTTGTTGACTATATTTCCAAATGACTAGAGTGTATATCTAATAGGAAATCATATACCAAATGTGGAATTTTTTTGTTAATATATAAACCTTAACCATATTTTGTTGTCTTAAAGCTTTATTTTTGACTGACTTTTAATTTATAACACAGAGTTACTATGTCTTGTAATCCCCAATCATCAATCAAGAAGATCCTTCTAAAAGTGGTAGTCCCAGGTTGTGAATTTCAAAAAAACAAATTAGAGGAAGCTTCATGGGCATGCAGAATGGCTGAAATTTTTTTTTTATATATCTCTCCTTTTTGAAAAAAAACTTCTACCCATGACATATACCTCTACCTCTGCAGCATAAAGGATACTGGCAATGAAAATGCTAGAATTTGCTTTAGATGATGAACAAAAAAATGTTTGTTGAACTCCATGAGTTATAACAAATGACTAAAATTTTTGAATGTGAAGCTGCGATGATCATGAAACCCAAATCAGGTAATAATTTTAAAGTTAATGAAAAATGGTTAAAACACTACATTGAAGCTAAAAAACTTCATGCTCTTATTTCTATCCACATTTGAAAACTTCCTGAATAAGCCAACCAATCATTAAGTCTTAATGACTTTTCAGCTTTGTAGTTCTATTTTCATTTGTCTCCCATGGTTTGCATGGTGTTCTTTTTACTTTCATTTTGAGGTACTTGACTCTTATGAAACTTTATTTCACTGCAGCACCACAACTATGAATCCGTAATAAAAAGATTCAGGGAAAAGAAAAAGATTAAAAATGACATTCTCAAACAGTTTATGTCAATGGATTGTACTTATCTGGGGAATTTCTTCTGAAAATAAGAAATGTTAATAACACCATTTTGAGAAATTCATTTCATTCTTGATCTAAAGAGAGTGAATTTAGAAGTTAAACTTGTTGAGTGCATCCTGAGATTTTCAATGTGATAGCAACCCTGATTTTTAGTCAGCATGTAAAAGACTTCCATAATCGTAATGATATCGAGTAGACTGGCTTGATAATAACAGGATGTAAATTTTATGGGTATGAGCGATGAACGCATGATAGTAGTAAAAGAACATTTCCACTTATTGTACTGGACGGCCAGTCCTATTTTGGGTGCCCATTACCTTCATTAAATGGAATTCTGAATAATGAAGTGGTTAGTACTGAGAAATTCATTTAAGTTTTATAAAACTCTAAAGATAGGCTTATCGGATGTCACAAATCTTACATTTATTTGTTTTTTGTGCATAGATTAAAATAGCAATCACTGTGGTATTAAATTATTAGTTCCAGAATGATGACCAGTTCAATTTTTGAGTTAAATGTTTCTGTTTTAATTTAGACTTAGCACTAGTATTTTATGTGAATCTCCACTTCATACTCTATAATAAAAACATGGTAAGGGGTCAATCAAAAGGATGACATATCTTCAATTTCAGAATATTTTGGAGGTTCAGAATAAAAAAAATGACTTCAAAGATAAAAATAAGTTTGAAGATTTTTGTGTATTGAATGATATATTATATAATTTTCGGGATGTTCTTTTATCAGAAGTTATATGAAAATAACTACCAATATATAAATCATTTTACCTGAATTTATTTGGTACTGAAAAGGAACATATGTATATACATTTTGATTTTGTTAGAATTAACTTTACGGAAAAATGATAACTATCATAATCAAGAAATTTGTAGAGTTTATTTAGATGCTGGAATGGTATTTATTATGAATACTGTTTTTAGGGATTTCTCACTGATTTTTTTGCAATATGTGAATTAATGTAACACCCTATTTACCTTAGGATATTCGAGATGGCCCCTTGAGTTGACTGGCCTGGACCTAGCTACTTTAGACTGGTCAAGACCAGTTTAGCCCTGGTTCATGGTTAATCCCCCTATTACAGGCAAGGTTAAAATTTGGTTAAGTCAACAAGGGAGGGCACTCTATGTACCGGTAGGCATGCAGCTATACCCCTCATAGACTAGTGGAGGAGTCAGGCTGCTTGTGGTTCTGATGGCGACCATGAAAACACACCAGTACAAGACGTGCCTCCACTCTCACATGAGACATCCTGCGTCTTGACACGTTGCCAATGCCAACTTCAGAACTGTCCGTTGGCGTAAGGCATTGACACGTCGACAACGTCATTTAATATTAGAATTTTTAATTAACAGTTATCTTATTTCCTCTTTCCTCCAAGGCCTATACATAGGCCAATGTTGTCAGAAACACTTGGTGAATTTCTTTGGAATTGAAGTTTCTTCTTCTGAAAGAAGTTTGCCCTAGCTGTCATCCCTCCCGAGCTGCTATCGCTCCCTCCTGCCGCCGCTGTCACTTTCAAGGGAGGTCAACAATCTCCCGCGCCTGTCGTGCTTGTGGTCGTCTACCCGCGCTCTCCACACGCAGAGCTGCTCGCCCACGTCCTGAGCGTGCAGGTCTTCCACCAACGCCATCGCGCAGGATGCCTGCCTGCGCCTGCGGGCGCCGGCCCTCCACCACCGCCATCACACATAGGCCACCCGACATGCCCGTGCGCACGGACCAACCACCCGCGCCGCCGCACGTAGGCCACCTCCCGCGCCTGCATGCGCAGGCCTCCCGCTGGCACCCTTCCGCTCGCAGGGCTATCCGCCCCACTGATGTAACGCGACATGTCGGGTGGTCGCGTTGCACTAATAGGGGTTGGTACAATGAGCGGAATGCTAAGTAACTGAGTTGCAAGCAAATTTATAAGGAAAATTGAACGAGAAAATGCAGCGATCATCGATAGGGGACGAAGGGCAAGAGACAACACGGGGAATGTCAAGCCTAGCCCAGGCTCCCAATGACCCGAGAAGACCAGCTCCAAGACCGATGAAGTGGGGGACGAATCGAGGGACCTAACATGAGTGGGAGATCCTAACACGAGAGGGTGGCTAGCCCTATGTCGTTGTCAAAGTTCTCTCAGGCAGATGAGCAGACGAAAAACGGCACTGAAAAAGATGACTATACTGCAAATTGAGACAGGAGAGGGAGAGGGAGGTGACCTATGAAAGGCGGTTATCAGCTCGGAAGGAGGAAATGCAGCCGCCGACGGAGGAACAGGATGGGCGCTCATTCTGGGTCTGCTGATCTCGAGCTGGGTCTTCTATTCAGTCAACAGGTTAGGGTGGCGTCACCAAGTGGGGCCGCCCAGTCCCCTTGTCAGCGGCTATCGTCAAGGAGGTGCAATCTTAACGCTTGTCCTAGCAGGTGCAAGACAATCGTTGGTCTTCTTAGCAGCTTTGGGAGTGTTATTATCGGCACGAGCCTCTTGAGATGATACAGAGGTGAATTCACACCATAGGATATTTGGCAGGTCCGGCTGGACGGAAGCGAGTTTAGGATATCCCAGTTGAATCTGCACGCTGAGGGAGACCACAGAAGACCGATGCAGCGGGTTTACGTAGCGAGATGGCCGACGCGCGAAAGAATAGTCTGCATCCACCGGACGGAAGGGGGGTCACGCCATCTGTACAACGCTGTCCCACGGTCAGCGGAGTGCGCTATCGACGGGGTCAACCGTCGGGCGACGTGGCACTGACAAACAACGGTTGGAAGATGACAAGCCCGTGGAGGAACGACGACTGACCCACAGGTATTGAAGGGTTGACCGTCGACACATCGCGGTCCTCACGGGGTGATGATTTCTCGTACCTCTCGCAACTGTCGAAGCAAAAAGGTCATGGAAGGGCAGACGGCCGTGAAGCACTAACGGTCCTGCGGCCGGTGCAACAGTGATGAAGGGGAGGGGGAACCCGGTGAAGGAGGATTCCCCTCCACGGCTGTCTACTTCGTTCAGCTGATCTTATTCCACATGGTCTCAAGAGGATGGCGCATAAGACGGCCCTGGGAGGGAGGAGAAGGGAAGCCTAGCTAGCTACGAGAGAGAACTCATAACACAGGGAAACAAATGATATTCTTCATTTTTTTCTCAAGCAAGTCCATCCGAAACGATGCCCTCCCCCTCCTCTTTATTGGTGGGGGGGGGGGGGGGGAAGTGCCCTTATGGGCTTCTTTAGAGGAGAAGGCTTAGTGGGCTCCTCCCCCTCTAAAGGGACCTTCAAGGGGAAAGAAGTCCTGCTGGGCTTCTCCCTCCTTCAAAGGTGTACAAAAATTGGAAAAAGGAAAAATACAAACTCCCCTAGGGGAAAGGCTGTACACACGCAGGTGTGGCCTTCCCCGCAGTCAAGGATGATGAAATACAACAAACGAAGTGAGACGGACCTTGTAAAACCGTGAGGGGTCTCCGTAAAGCAGTAAAACAACACGAACACAAGAAAACACCACGACACGGACGTGGTTTTCAAACCTGGTAGTGAAAGCTCGGGTTCTTCACATCGGCTCGGGCTTCGCGATGGGGTTGACAACGAGTCAGGGTGCATTCGACAGCATGGTCCCCCATCACCCACCCACCCCCCCCACCCCGTCGCTTGTGCCCGTGCGCGCACAGCCGCCACTCGCACCCGCGTGCGCACGACCGCTGCTCGCACCGCACGCACGGCCACTGCCCTCACCTGCCACGCGCAGGGATGCCCCCTTGCCCCACCACGCACAGGCCTACAGCGCACAGGGCTGCCCCCTTGCCCCATCGCACGCAGGGTTGTCCGCCTATCCCCGCCGCGTGCTCGCGCCTATGCGCGTACGGTTTCCACCCTCACCAGCTGCGCGTAGGGTTGCCCTTGCCCCACCATGTGCAGAGCTCTCCGCCCCGCCCTGTCAGCCTCATAACGCCCGTCCATGCTCGCTACGCTCCAGCCGCCCATCCTGTACCAGGCACGTGCATACGACTGCCTTCATGCTTTGACAACCTCATACTCGTCCCTTGCTCACCGACACCCAACTACAATTTCCAGCATCACCACGACACACTCCCTAGTGCTGAGGTACTCTCTTCCCTCTTCGGTGTTCGTGTTCATCCAATTTTCCTCGATTGTTTTTCCACTACCGTCGGATTATCTGATTTGGCTTTGAATCTTCTAGCAATCAGTTGAGTAGGCCTTTGAATCTTCTAGCGATCGCCCGTTCGAATTTATTGAAATTATTGCTTTGTTTTCACCGCGGTGGTTGTAAGACAGTACTCCCGCCCTCGAACGAGGAAAGGGGCTGCACCATCACTATTTACACCAGACTTAAATCTTCAAATTTGATCGTGTAACTGGGACCTGATTTATCCAATCATATTCAAGTTAGTCAGCCTTCCCGGTTAGTCCAATCATCCTGCATCAGGTTGGCCTGGTGCACGCGAGACCCACTCACGCCTTGGAGAGTGGCGGTGGACTAAAATCCCTAGTTTTGGATTTTAGAGATAGAATTTTGTGATTTTTAAAATAGATGAACTAGACATGTAGGTGGGGATCTCTAAAGAGAAAATGATGGATGTTAGGGAGAGAAAGTTGTCACAATTAACTGAATTATAAAGTGAAATACAGATGATAAATAATCATGATAGTGGATTGGGTTGTCTCCCAGAAAACACATTATATAGTCTTCAACCAGACTTTACAGAATTCCAAAAAACAAATTCTACGCCCAGGTGAATGTACCCATAGTTCTAGGTTGACTTAAGAGATCCCTTGACTTTGGAAACATAGGAGTTAAATAACAGTGGAAAGTCAAGGTTTTTTTTTACTCTGAATGATGTTCAGGAAATTCAGAATTCTGCTTTCAAAAATGATTTTGAAACATGATTCAAATGTTTGAGAAAATATTCAGAATTAAGATTCTCTGATGTTCCTCCAAATTTGGCTTCTCATCCATCTCAACCAAAGGATAGTCCAACATAAGTTCTCTCCTGTACATATATGATCCTCCAAAACAAATGAACCTTCTTTTTCATCTGCAATTATCGTAGATGCTTCATCAATATCCTCATAAATTGAAGGTTTGATTACCAATCCTAATCCTACATCTTCCGTTCATAGATTATCTAATGTAGCACAATAGGAGTCTTAGCATTTTTTTTTTCCTTGATAAGTATCATACTCCAACTTATATACACCTAAATTTTCATTAATGATCATCATAGAGTTTCCATGTATCTCCTCGTGGAGTGGTGGCTCAATCACCATATCTACTCCTTCATGTTCCCTCGGGAGATATTTTAGTGTATGATTAGGGGCAGATTCTGATTCATCCCCAAAAATTTTGACTTTAAGATCCTCTTCAAAATTTCCCCAAAATCATATCCATTCTGTTCATAAGTCATCTATTACATTCTTTTGGCTAATGCCGTGTGCTCCTCAAGAACAATGCCTTCAAGATTTTTCATCAATCTGCTCAATTTGAACATCTCATGGGCTTCGCATTTCCAACTATCAGGGGTAAGGTACTGGTCATGTGCCTACCCAACTTAAGCGTTCCTGTCATTGGAACCACAATTCATTCATATTAACTCTCTTCAATATAAGTCAGGACTGCAGAAATATGTGTGTAAATCATCTAGTGATGTAAACTATTGTTGCCTTCTATGATTCTCGCTGGTCAACAGATTCCATCATCCTCGTACAATTTGCCAAGAGTGTGATGGTGGTAGGAATACTTGTCCCCATAAATGTGATTATTTGTAGCACTATGGAATGATTTGTCTCTAGAAAGTAAATATGAGTGACAGTCTCGAGTAAAGCCATCACGTCCTATGTGCTGGCTATGATCATCCTTGTAATTTTCATAAGCTACGGAGTAGTCAAGGGAAGGTTCATGTTGTTGGATGTGTGAATATGTGTTGTATCAATGGATATCCAATTGTCATTTGATGTCTCATAGCCATCCAGAGGCAAGGATGGGTATTCATATTCTCAATAAGGATGTCTCAAACTATAGTTGCCATCATGATCAATCATGAGAGGGTACATATGTAGAGGTTATGAATAACATTGATGTCAAAAATCTAGGACACTAAATCAATAAAAATGAAAATAGAAATTTAGAGAAAATGACATAACAGAAAATAAAAATATCTGAAATAAATAAAAGAAAAAAATTCAATTTATTTTAAGTGGTACATATACCTGAAAAAATGTTAGCAATACCACAATAAAGTATAATTATACAACTTAAAGTAAACTAAAATAGGATAGATAAGATGTTACCACCAATTCCTCATAACTATCTGATAACATGATGAAATGCTATCAAGGATGTTATGATCAAGAAATAGAAAATAGTTGTGAGAAATATAGAAAAGAGTACTAACTCAAAGTCAAATCCATTCTAAGAGACGACTGTCCCTAACAATAGTGCCAATTTTTGACGGTGGAAAATTATGGTATTAATTTTAGTGTCACTGTAACCTGAGGCGGAATAAATCAAACAATTGAAAACTCACTCAAATATGTATAATTGGTTTGAGGTCATCTCCGCAGATATAAAACTTTGGAGGTAAATCTAATGATTAAGTTAGGGTTGGGGAAAATAAGATGATAAATTAAGTGAATAGATGAATTGAGTATATAATAATATAGTAGAAGAGATAACCAATAATAATAAATATAGTAAAAGGGTGGAAGATAATAAATTAGTAAGTGGGAGGAAGTAGGTGATAATCTCAATTTTAGGGGTTTAATTTGTCGTTGGTAATTGAGATTATTCAATAAAAATATATTTAACTGTACTTAAAAATACTTAGTTAGTGATGAGTACAGATCGTCTCCACAGGGAATGAAGATTAAGGAATTAATTTCTTATGCTAGTGATGATCAACGAGAGGATAGATGAGAACAAGATTCGAAGATATGAGCTAGTGATATCGATTACAAATACGAAAGTTATGTGTTAATTAGTTCTAAGAAAAAAGTATGTGAATCTGACGAACACGATTATGGACGATGGTATGAACAAGGATATAGATTGGATGTCAAGTGGTATGATGGAGAGGAGAGAGAGACGAGATAAGAGAGTAAAATGTGAGTGAAGATACGATGATAAACTCTAATTACATTAACTATGGTTTCAGGAAAGAGACAGCATAAGACGAAGACACTTATCTTAGATCCTTATGTTCCGCCAGGAACAAGACAATTTAAGAGTGGCCGGTAATCTCCCTTCTTCTCCAATGCTTCTCCCCACACACCTAGGACACCAAGAACACACTTGATGGATCTTAAAGCTCATTGATAGCACCCTAAATTCAGTCTTTATTTCATGCTATTAGCACAATTTTATGCATTTAAAGAGCTTAAAATGGGGTTGTTATCATCTATTTACATTAAAATACTGCTTTCAAGTGATTTCTGATTTTTCCCTAATTTTCTATTAATTATATGAATTTTAAGGGATTTATTTGAACTTGACATAATTATTTTTGAATGAAAATGGCAAGTTTAATATTTAATTTTGAGATTTATCAGTACGGGGATGAATCAGTGAATTTTCTAGAATTTTCTAGGGTTTTTAAATATTTTCTAGGATTTTTCTGAGATTTATTTGAAGAAGAAATGCATTTTTTCTAAGAAAAAAAGATATATCTATAAGAAAAAAATGGGTATTAAGATTATTTTCAAATTTTGAAGGGCTTTTTGTAATGATACCCTCAAAACAGCTCTCGGTCGTGGTTGCAGGCGTAAAGATGTTATTTAAATTCTTCTAGGGTTTTATTGCAAATGATTTAATATTTGTTTTAATGTTTTTAGGAAAAACTGGAGGAGAGAGAGTGCACAAAAGGCATATATACAATTATTTTTGGGCGACGTCTGGCGGAAATTGTATGTTTTAAAAAAGACTTATGTGTAAATAACCAGGCGACCTTCTATTGCGACAACGTGGCCTCATTACAGCCATTGGATGAGAATCCGACGATGGTTAATGCTAGCGGCCTGCGGGCAGTAAGATTACCACCCATGCGGCACATACAAAGCGCACGCACGGGCGGTGACGTGGCGAGCTCCAATCAGTCGAGGCAAAAACAAAACGCATGCGTACGTGTGTATCAAAACGTATTTAAGTTGCAAATTTTGAGTTTTTTTTGTTTTTATTTTTGCCAGGGGGGTACGTGGCGCAACGCGAAGAAACCCGCCTAGAGAAGTTGAAAAGTCGTCAGCCAGTGGGAGGGTGACACATCAGCGCGCAGTCTTAAAAAGAAATTTAAAAATAAATGGATTTAAATCCAATGGCTAATATTGGTTTGAATTGATTTATTCATAAATTTTGATCCAGAAGTCTGATTGAGATGATTTTTTTATGGAACTTTTCATCTTGATCCCCTCTTTCTATATGTATGTTGGATCATTAAGACCAAGCCTACATTGGTAGACAAAAATTAATTACTAATTAGGGGTAAAATGGTAATTTTTACCATTTAACCTAAGTATAAAAACCAAATTTCGAGAGAGGGGGGTCATTCTTGATGGTTCTCTATCACAGCTGCAAGACAGAGAGGAGCTCTAGCTTGGATCAACCTATCTGGTACCTTTATCTTGTTTGTATTTGAACTTTTAGTGTATTTTGGATGATGTGTTAGTTGCATTTCTTCTTCATTCTTCTTGATCTTGGTCTGAACTTCTAAATCGCTAGGCTTGAGCGGAAGGTACAAGCCCTTTCTGAGATTGAGAGGAGAGAATGAGAGATTTACCTAGCTATTTCAAGTGCACATTAAAAACTATAAAAAACTTCAATTTCTAGGAGAGTAAATTTCCCTCTGTACTATCTAATTGTTAGTTATTTCTAAATTATAAGACCTACAAAACCAACCAACTCAAATCAAAATTTCCCTCTCAACCTCTCTAATTGACCCCTTGGACCCTTTTCGTTGGATTTAGAGCCAATTTAGAGCTCCCTATTTCTTCTATTCATCCCATCTCTTCTACCCCCCTTTCTAAATTTCTCATCTAATTAGGGTGATTTGATCTTCATTGAAGATCAAATTAACTCTAATTAGGGTTGAATTACCAATAAAACCATCAAATTGAATTCCTTACTAGCTTCCCTTGGACGACACTCGTACTTATCACTACACATCTTAAGTAGAGTTTTTATAAATTTTATTGTATAAGCTAAAATTGACAACGACAAGGGTAAAAAATTGCATAAAATTTACCCCTATTTTTGGCTTATCACTCACTATCTTTCAATCATTCTACACAAGTAGGAATCAAGTTCTCGATGAACTTTACAATGCTCGAGGCCTATATTTATAGATCAGAGGGTATGGATGGAAAGAGGAGGGGAAGACGAAGCAATGCTGAAAATTTCAGCTCAATCAGAGTTTCAGATCAAAAGTTATGGCCGTTGAAGTTTAGCCAATCCTTTGCCAGTAAGCTCCCCTCTTCTCCAATGCTTCTCCACACACACCCAGGACACCAAGAACACACTTGATGGATCTCAAAACTCACTATCTTTCAATCATCCTACAAAAGTAGGAATCAAGTTCAAGATGAATTTTACAATCTCCAGACCTATATTTATAGATCATAGGGTATGGATAGAAAGAAGAGGGGAAGATGAAGCAATGCTGAAAATTTCCGCTCAATCAGAGTTTCAGATCAAAAGTTATGGCCCTTGATTTCATTCTCTCTCCTCATCAGTGTCAACGTTTTTCGTGCCCGTTGAGAAGTTAAAGCACTCTGTATTCTGTGCTTTTCATATTCCATGCGGCGCTATTTGTATTCTGTGGCACGTGTACCTTGGAAAAAGAAAAGGACAAAATAGAGAAAAAGATAATAAAACAAAAGAGTCTTTCATTATTTCTCTTCTCCTTTTTCTTTTTTTCATTTTAAATGCAAGGACGTGGACGCGTCACGTCATCCTGTCCAAACAACACGTGACTAATTACTGCAATCATCGCATTGCGCATTGGGAAGCGATGATTGCCTAGTTATTGTTTGGCTGACGCAAATCATAGAATGCTCTGATTCGTCGCTATCGACAAATCGGACAGCAACATGTGGCGGCGTGAAATAAAAAAAACTAAAAATGCCTTATAAATTCATATTAAATAAAATAAAATCCCAAAAAATATATATATATATATTTCAACTTATAAAAATCATATATTTTGAAATGTAATGTCGCTAAATTCCAAAAAAAATCATATTCTGTCTCAAAAATTATATTCTTTTAGATTCTATTTTTAGATAAATCCCAAAAAATGCAGAAAATTCAGAAAATATTTCTAAAAATAGATTCAATTGTTTTAAGCTTGATAACATGCAAATATAAGTAATTTAATGCAGGTAAACATGTAAATATGAGAATATAAGGCATTAAAAATGCATGTTATCAATAGGATATTGGAAAAATTTTATGGTATTATAATAAAGGGTGATATTAATATATGAAGTGAATTTTTTTTAGAGTTTTAATTAAGATGTAAGATATAGTACTATGGGTAGTAAGCGATGTAGTTGAATTATTTATTTGAATTTATACCATGCTATATGCAAGGTATAATATATAAAAAATATATATATAGTAAGTAAAGGGATAGTAGAATACTAGATTGAGGTAAGAAGTGCTTTTGCTTATTTATTTTAGTGGAGTATGAGACAAGAATAAAGAGAAATTGATAGAGAGAGTAAATTTTATTTAATCTTAGAAGAACTTAGGTTGAGGGAACAAATACTAAGATCAGAAAGAGAGGAGGTGTAGGAGTGCTTTGTATTAATATATTGTTAAGGAATATGAATAGTGGAGTACTCCATTTTAAATAATGTATAAATTCAATAGATATTTTATTATTTTTAATAGGATGAAATATGTCAATATTCATGTAAAATATCCAATTCCCTATAATTATTTGATAAAATACTTAACAGAGGTCAGTCTATGAAAAGATGACAAGATCAAATCTGAATTTGACTTGAATTAAAATTTATGCAATCATAGATGATCCTAAACTGTTTTTAAATCATGTTGAGTCTGGAAACAAACTTGATCCACCCTGATTTGTAGAACGTGGGGTGGGATAGCTGATTGTTTCCATAAAACCTCAGTTTGTAGTTTCCCCTTCTCTTCTTCCTCATGGTGTCGCAGATCTTTGCCTTCTTGCACCTCTCTAGCACCATCTTGGGCATTTGGATCCATCAGGAAGTTTTCATTGCTCGCCCGTGGCTCATCCTATTGTGTTCATGGATCTGGGTCAGAGGATAATATATTAGAGGGCCACCAAGCCTTTTTTAAGGCCTAGAAAGGACTTCCCATGGCTGTATATTGCATGGAACAATTGATGGGGTCCCTCCTAGGCTGTCAAGTTACCTATGGTGGCCTCCCTAGGCCAGAAACTGTCATTATGTTAGAACAGGATGATGGCCAGGGATGTAGATGATGTATCTTTCCCAACCGTTGGATCTCTTGTGATTACGGGTTAATGGATGTGATTAAATCACAGCTGTGGAGCCTCTTAAGTGCACCTCTGCCACATCAATAGTCTGCATCAGACTCTTTGTCAGGCATTTGCTCGCCAAGAGTCCCCATTGTCCTCATCAGAGGCTGCAGGCAGTCAAAAACCTAGAAAATAAAAGAAAGAAAGAATCAATATTAATAAAATCTCGCCGTCTGTCCTCCTTAAGCAGATTGGCGAGCCAAAAATATATCAAAATATATTTAAGAATCTCATAAGAATGCGGGCTTCACATTGAATCAGCTCAAAGCAAGGACATAGTTTCTTTCCATTATTTAAGATCACAGCCCAATGGTCCACGATGAATCTCTTTCCTTGTCACCCTGACTGGCTAGAATGAAACAAAAAATTACTATAGATGTCCCATTTTGGAGAAATCAAGAAACAAAAATGGTATATAATTGTAATTAAAAATTGATATAAGAAATTAAGATGCTATCTCCACTAGCGCGTGGGCGGGCTATCTTTGTACGAGGCTTTTTGGCTACGATGGACCCCTTTGTGTACCTTTTTTGGGTTTGCCTTGTGTGTGTGCTGATGGGCGCTGTTGCTGGGACACTAATGCTTCCCGCTGCGGGTGGGTTTGAGTGCCATATGCTCACCCACATGTGGCTGGCTTAAGTGTTGCGGTGTCTAGCTCAGCTGCATGCCCTCACTTAACAACTAATTTTTTAATGTTTCTTATTCTTCCATATCTTTATTTTTATTTATTTCTTCCAATTTGACTTCATCCTTGGAAAATATAAACTAACATACAAGAAAAAATAATTGAATTTATTAAATTTAATAATGTTTTAAACATATTTTCAATCATAATTAAGCGGGCTTGTATATTATGTAAAAATTACATTAAAAAGTATTTTTTCAACAAAATGGCCCATCAAATGCATGAAATTAAAATGCTTCTAAAAATGAAGATAATATAAATAAAATGATGCCGAAATGGAATTAAGATGTTTATTTTTTCATGAGTCATTTTGGGTTCATCAATAGGTAAGCACTCTCTTTACACAGAATGGTTTTTACGAGATTAATATTCTTTAAATAGTAATTAAAGATATCATGATACTTATAAGATCTTAGATAGAGATACAAGTAAAAGTGTGTGCTAAGAAGGGACAACTAATTTTATAGAGGGTGTATAAGTATTAATATGAAGGATGGAAGATAGGAGATAAGGATGTAAAGAGAAAATGAGGAATAGAGATAAAAACAATGGAGTGAGTGATTATGGTGAGATAAGAGGGACATAGATTTATATGTAAAGAGGTATAAAGATCTTCGCAAGTGTGTCAATCATAGAATGACGAAGCAAAGTGTTCTTAAAGTGTTTAAGACTTGTTCAATGTTTGGGTTGGTATCATGAATGGAAGTAATGTAATTAAACTAATGTTGGTGATGATGATAAAATAGCCTAAGGCAAGGAACTAACCCCAAGTCATTATGTTATGCCAAAACCATAAACATTTGTTGGGACAGGTAAGCTCCTCCTCTTCTCTGTTCATCTCAATCTTACGGAGGACCAAGAATGTCTAGATGCATCTCCTAACCTATTTTATTTTACTAAGCCTACAAATTTACTAAACAAGTTCAAAATTGTTTTTAAGAGCATTACATACTTCCTACTATAGATCAGAGAGCATGGATGGAATATTGAATTATAGCCTGATAGGAATATTGAATTTTCAGGTTTAAAGATTTGATTTTCCTCCAATCAGGGTTGTTGATTTTATTTGGTTAATCTTTCTTTCCTCATAAGCACTGCTCCCTCATCTGTTTAGGCTTTGCCATCCTCAAATTTCAAAGAAGTGAGTAAGGAAATATAAGATGTTAATTTTAGTATTGTTATTTAGTAAAATCACTAAAGTGTTGAGTGAGTTCATCTCCACAGTGATTGGCTTTCAGAGATAGATTTAATAAGGTCAATATGATGCATTAAGAAGAATGAAGAGTTAGGAGTCAGAAGACTTTATTGATAATAAGGCTGAAAAGATGAATTAATTATATGGCAGAATGAAAGAAATGATAAAGTGATAAAAAGATAATGGTGAAAGGTGACAAGATAGGTAATACATAGAAAGATGTAATAATAGTGAGGTAGAAATTAGGATGATAAATGGTAATAAGTAAAGTTGGGGAGAACCAGAGAAGGGTAGATATAAGATATTAAAAATAAATGAAGTTTTACACTACTAGAAGGATTAATACTTTAAATTTACTTATAAAGTAATAGAGTAAGATAAATAGTGAAATGTCTTTATAGATTTTATTTAAGATATAAGAGGAATACAATATATAGAGATTATAAAAGATAATCTATTTTGGATAAGATATCCCTATTATGATTAGAATGAATTGATAATTAGGTTATAAGTAAGATAAAATACATATGTATGGTAGTTACATGATTATTAGGATTTAAGGAGATAGTGAATATGCGTTTTTATTTTAATAATATACAAGGAGAAGATGGAGAGATAAGTAGCTAAAATTAGGAATAACAGCAAGAATATATTATATACGACTTGTTTACATTTTTCAAAGGATTTATGAAATTTGGTCTAGAGAGGGAATTTTGAAGATGGGAGACAATAATAAGAATAATTAATAGATAACTATACATATTAATACATAGTTAAAGCTGTATATTATACTAGTATAATAAATCTTTGTAGATTTGTGTATTTAATAAGTTATTTTGGGTATTCGAATAACATAAAATCTTAAATAAAGAGACTAAAATTAAGGAATTCAAAATTAAAATCCAATCCTGGTCTTATTTTTTCAGAACCTGGAAATCAAATTAATATCAAAATGTAAGAATCTACCAAAGATGTTCTAGAGTTTCAACAGAATTTTCCTGAATTTGGGAAGAGGGATCGGGCCACTGATTACCGCCCCCTGATGTTGGTGTGCTTTCCCTCTCACTCCTCTATGCCTACTGACAAAGCAAAAATGGGGTGTTAATTTGTCGTTATTATTTTCACTTTAGTCAAATAAAATTTATGAATAGTAGTAATCTTACTCAGAAATGTATGGTAGAGTAAGGTTGTATCCACAGGGATTGGCTCCTAGAGGTAAAATTAACTAATGAGTTGGGGGAGTAGAGAGGAAGAATTTTATAAGGGTACTACTAATAGGGAATTTTATAAATGATGAATGTTTGTTTTTATCAAGAGAATCACCCTAGTAGATTTTATGTGAAGCTATTATTTTATATATAGATAGTGGAGCTAAATTAATGGTTTTAGGAAATTTTTGGTGGAAGTTTTTAGAAGTCGATTAAAAGGAGAATTTTGAGAGTAAAATCGTGAAAGAAAAGTATTTGATAGAATGCTTAAAAGAAGAAAATGGATTTATATGCATTTTTATAAGGTATGAAATCAATTTATGAGGTATTTTTATCTAGGAGGTATGTAGAATCGGAAGTATTATTACCTTAATTTTATTATATATTTTCATAGGTCGATATGGGACCTTTCTGCCGCTGTCTCCAGCGATGAAGTGGTGGAAATGTGTCTTCTCATCGCCGGAATAATGGATCTGTCGACGGAGACAGCGGTGGGAGGAATAAAAGGTTGGTGTTGCCCTTGGACCATTGGATCCATGCCTTTGGGATTCAAAGGCTATGACCAAATTGTAGCCGTGGACCCCTTTAAGTTTGTTAGTCCTCTCCAAATCAGCAGCATCCACGTTAGCACGTTCTCCATGTGGCCTCGTTTCATTGGTCTGCTCAGCTGTGGTCGTTGATTTGGCACCTGTTAAAGAGAGAAGGAGATAAAATAAAACAACATCAACTAAATCTGACCGTTCAATCTTCTTAGAGAAGATTGACGGTAATGATTAAATTGTTTGTTAAAGTAAAAGCCCATGCAGACGTGGGCTTCGGGCTGGGTCAAAGTGAAGCCCGAAGTCTTTATTATTATTATTATTGACGCATATGGCGGCCCGCGGGCGTGATGAGAACTCAGTACTTTGTGCTTTGGCCCAGCCCGAAACTTCACGAAACATCCATCTTATTTATCCCATATTGCTTTTTAAAAAAGACCAAGCAGTATATAAATACCAAAATGAATAACAACTCAATTGATATAAACATGGAACTTACCTTGAACACAACCTTGCTTACATTTTGCCGTTTTGAGGGGCTGTGGGCTTGGCTGCTGATAACATACATTTCTAGTGCCTTATAAGACTATATTTACATGTTTATCTGCATTAAATTACTCATAATTGCATGTTATCAAGTTTAAAATGATTAAATCTATTTTTAGAATGAAATTTCTGGATTTTTTAGGAATTTCCTAACCATACATTCTAAAAGAATCTTATTTTTTGAGACAGAATATGATTTTTCTAGCATTTTTAGACATTAAATTTGGAAAGATATAAATTTTCAAAGTCAAAATATATATTTATATGTATTTTTTGGGTTTTATTCTAATTAATATGAATTTTTAAAAAATTATATTTATTTAAAGCACTTTTATTTTGTGGGCCACATATCGCCATTCGATTTGTCAAAAGACGACCAATGAGAAGCTATTTTAATGATTGGTGACAGCTGATCAATTTAACACACAATCATCGCTTCACAATTCGAAAGACAATGATTGCAGTCACAACAACAAAAAGGTATTTTTTATGTTTCTACGAGGGTGACGTGGACGAATGAAAAAAAAAAGTTTTTTTAAAATAAATGCTACGAAGACCGAGAAAGAAAAGGACAAAGATCATTTTTTCTCTCTCTCTGTTAATTCTAACAACGGTGAATTTGGCGCACACGCATCCACACAGATGGAATAAATTTTATAGCGTGCCTGATGTGGCGCACGCTGACATGCCACCACGTCAGTGCGACCTCTCTCTATCTCTTTTATTTATTTTCACCTTTGTCCTTTTGTCCTTTTCTCTTCTCGCTAGGCGCACGTGCTTTGACTTCTCAACGTGTACAAAAAACAACTACGATGATGAGGAGAGAGAAAATATCAATGGCTAGGATTTCTTCAACTTCAAACATCCATATCTTTGATCTACAACTCCGATGTAGCTGAAATTTTCAGCGTTGCTTCATCTTCCCCTCCTCTTTCTATCCATACCCTCTGATCTATAAGTAGAGGCCTGGATCATTGTAAAATTTATTTTGAACTTGCTTCCTCCTTGTGCAGGCTGATTGAAAGATAGTGAGTATAGTGCAGGGACGCAGACGGGACAATTTTTTCATCTTGGGATGAAAAAATTGTCCCGTTCGACGATAGGGACAAATTTTGGGACAAACACTCATCGCGGGACAACCGGACGGGACGGTTTTCATCCCGTGGGATGACAAAACCATCCATCCAGAGGTCTAGGATGATGGACGAACAAATCTGGATGAAAAACCGCCAGATTCACATCCAACGGGTGAGATGTTGTTGTGTGGCCTCACAATGAGAATTTGCATCAAATCCCATGTATTTTTACGTGCATGCAAATGGATGCCACTCAGTAATAATTGTGGATATGTCCATTTGTGTTATATCTCCTTAGTAATTCCCTAAAATTTTTGAAAAATTCATATTAATATATTAAAAATATAAAATGGGTAATTTTCGCCCGGGACGTATTTCTGGATGAAAAATTATTTCGCGATGACTGAACAAGACAAAAATCATCCCGAGATTATTGGATGGGATGGTTTTTTTGTCGGTGGATGAACAACTGTCTCGTCCTTCATCCATGAGCTAACATCAGGGGTAGGACGGGACAAAGTTCGTCCCGTCCCTTCCTTTGTCCACATCCAGGACAATCCGGAACTATAATAGTGAGTTTTGAGATCCATCAAGAGTGTTCTTGGTGTCCTGGGAGTGTGGGGAGAAGCATTGGAGAAGAGGGATACCTTAGAGGCACTCGTAAATCACCTTGATCCTGGCAGAATGTAAGGATCTACGGTAAGTATCTTCGCCTTACGTTGTCTCTTTCCTGATGTCATAGTTAACATAAGTAGGGTTTATCATTGTTCTTGCACTCTCATTTTACTCTCTTTTCTCGTCTCTTCATCCTCACCACCGTACCATTCAAAATCCAATCACTATCGCCGTTCATACCAGTGTCCATCATCATGTCCGTCAGCTGCAATTACTCTTTTATTTAAGATAAATTAACTTATAAGTTACGTATTTTTAATTGATATCACTACTTCACATTCTCGAATCTTGTTTTCGTCTATCCTCTCATTCATAATCACTAATATAAGAAAGTAATTCCTTAATCACCGTCCCCTGTGGAGACCATCCGCACTCATCACTAACTACATAATTTTAAGTACAGTTTAATATATACATTTTTATTGAAAAATCTCAAGTACCAACATTGAATTTCAATCCTAAAATTGAGATTATCAATTGGCGCCATTGCCGGGGATCAGTAGCCATTAAGGATTTAATTTATTTTATTTTGGTGATTTTATCTCTATTATTAATTTTAATCAAATAGTGCAATCAGCTCAATGAGACCGACAAAGACACGAAGGAAAGGTACAACACTCATCCTAAACACTCTATTTTTATATATATCTCATCATGAACGGTGGACGATCACAAAGACAATGAGATTGAAAATGAAGGAGATAAAGGAGAGGGTTTTGAATAATCAAAACATCCACCCTGAGAATTGTGTTATAAACGAAGGGAATAGGCGATATAGACTAAACAAATTTTCCGCTCCTTTAGGATACACCTCTTACTTTGATTAATCCACCTATCAAGGAGGAATCAAATTTTAAAAATGATCATCATATGATTCAGTCGCTCCCTAATTTCCATGGTTTATCTCAAGAAGAGCCGTATAAACATTTGGAGGAATTTACTTTTATTTGTCAAACATTTCACTTTTGTAATGTTATCAATGAGGTTATTAAAATTTGGTTATTTCCCTTCAGTCTTAGAGATAAATCTATACGTTGGTTTACAGCTCTGTCTCTGAATTTTGATTCAAGGAAAGAGATGGAAATTGCATTTCTAAAAAAAATCTACTCTGTTGGAAAAACGAATTCATATTGATGAGTGATAAGAGAATTTTGTCAAGGGCCCTACGAGTCCTTGGGAGAATCATGAGAAAGGATAAAATAATTAACTAGAAAATGTCCACACCATGGCATAGAAGAATGGGAGATAGTCCAAACAGTTTATGCAGGATTACAAGATCAAGATCGGAAGATGATCTACTAGGCTAGTGGAGGTACGTTTATGCATACATATTCAGATATAGTACTAGGCATTTTAGAAATACTAGAAGACAATGATGCATATGATGCTGCTCTCAATCATAATGAGAAAAATGAAAATCCTAAGGGGGGAGGGATGGTTGACGCGAATGCCATTGAAACTGATATATTAATTGAGCAGTTAGTAAAAGCTGTTTCTGAACAAACTACATGAATTGATCATTTAAAATCACTTAATTCGTCTAATTCTTTGCAAAGGGATACTAATTCTTTGCCATCATTCTTTGCCCTCATTGCTCTAGTACTGATCATGTAGAAATAGATTGTCCAATGCATGAGCAAATTATGGCTATTGATCAGTCCAAGATGAATAGACCTATAGCTCAAAATTCTTGGGATCCTAGAGATAGCGGCTATCCAAAGAATAGTACGCCAAGAAATACATATCAAAATCCTATTCCTTTTCAACAGGAACAGAGAAAGTTTTATCCAAGGCCTAATCACAATACCTTTCACCAAGCTACTAATCTCTCGTATGATGAGCTCTACAAGAGTGTGCAGGAGAAACAATATAAAATGGAGCAGATGCAAGCTCAAATGATCAGAATGCTACAAGAATTGAAGAAGGAAATGGAGTGAATGAGAGCAGAGAACAACTCAAGAGCTGACCTCAAACAAAAAGGTAAAATGGACGAGAATGGATTCCCTATCCATGAAACAGGTCGACTTCCAACTCGACCCCAAATTAATCCTAGGAATTTTCATTTTATTTAAAGTCATGATTCATCTTGGCACGAAACCATGCATGCAATTTCTAAATTACGAAATGGGAAACTCTTGCCTGATATTTCTGAAGTTCAAAGAGAAGAAGTAGAAATCTCTCAAGAAGATAATGATGATTCTACCAAAATAGAGCCCAATCCAATAGGTTATGTTCCACCCATTCTTTTCCCAGATGCTCTAAAAAATTCTAGAGTTAAAACCAAACCCTCATGATGAAAGTCTTCTAGAGATTTTTAAATAAGTAACTATCAGTATTCCCTTGACTAAAGCAATCCAACATATTACTTCGTGTGCAAAAATTTTAAAAATTCTGTGCACACCTAGCCGAAAGCATAAGGGAATTCAATCCAACATATTTTAAAAATTTCTATTTTACAAAATCTTCCAGAAAAACATAGGGATCCAGGAGCCCCCCTAATCACTACTTGATTTAGGAACTAGTGCCAATATTTTTCAAAAAGCCTTATATGATAAATTTACGTTTGGGGAATTAGAACCAATTTTTTTAGAGTTACAATTAGCAGAAGTTTCTATTAGGCCGCCGTATGGATTATTAGAAGACGTTGTTTTCAAAATAGATCAATGTTATTTTCCTGTTGATTTCATTATCGCCGAAACGAAAGTAACCGATGAAATTAGAAATGCTCCCATCATTTTAGGAAGACCCTTCTTGGCCACATCTGGGGCAAACACGGATTGGGAAAAAGGAATAGTAGAACTGAAAGTTGGTAAAGAAAAAGTGGAGATTAACATATCTAAGTTAATGAAATATCCATTAAAACTGTCTGAAGATTTATGTTTCTAGATATTTTTGAGCATACTGATTACAACTCTTTACATGAATCTCCTCGAGAAATTTCAGACTCTTCAATTGTTGATATGGATAAATGCTCTCTTGATGTAAATATTGATTTAAAACCGTTACCGTCAACTTTAAAGTATGCATTTCTAAGAGTAAACAATGATTTTCCAGTTATCATTTCATCATCTTTATCTTTGAAACAAGAGAATGAATTACTCGACATGCTTAGAAAATATAAATCTGCCATTGCATGGTCTATTTCTGACATCAAAGGCATTAGTACATCTAATGCCAGACGTCGCCAAGGACCTCGTCCGGTCAGCACCATGTATGACGGCTCGGTACCGAGATAAGATAGTGGTATCAAAGGTAGACGGTGTCGTCATCCAAGGGATAAACCCTAACGGATTGATGTAACTACGATGCGCAAAATGAACATCCTACATGTACGTGCAGGCTCTAACTCGAGGGAGGAGCTGAGCTCCAAGTTTGGATGGGGTCCCTGAGTGACGACGATAGTGGCCTCTCAAAACTCGTCGGAGTGACGAGGATGTCTATGGCCGAACGGAGTCAATCCGTAGGGCTCACACGTAACGGACAGACTCATCCGTACCGGTAAGACGCTCACTTGTGGCATAGCTTCTCTCATAGCCTCTCTCACCTACCTAGCCCAAGCGTGGTGGAGTCAAGACGAAAGTGTACTGGAAGGAATAATTATTGAGCGAGCGAGAGGATGGCGTACCTCATCATCGGTGTGGCTCGTCGTGTAGGGGGTCGTCGACGGTTGCGGTGGTCAGAGCGGGTGTGGCGGAAAGGCGCCGGAGAGCAGACGGCGGCTCGACTGGCAATGAGATGCAAGAGCTATGGGTAAAGGTAGGAGGAGTCGTGGGAGAGGTGAGCGAGAGATGACAAGCGGCAGCGTGGCTCAAGCACTCACTAGACCCAACTCTACGACCAAATCGTGTAGCGATACGGACAAGAGCGGGCAGTGGAGGCGACCTAATGGCAGGCCACATTGGCGACGCCTCGCAGGCAGCTCATGTAGGGCTTGAGACGTCTGAGGTGTCGAGCGGAGCTCGATCAGCAAACCTCAGACCATTGGGTCATGATACGGCATGTGGTCGCAGCAGGAGACTCTAGTGTGGTCTGATCCTAGTGCACAAGCAGGGCAGAATAGTGTTGTAGGATTCCCGTTGGTCTGGTGGCGCTGGTGAGTAATAGCGTCCAACCGTCTAGGAAGTAGAATTCTCAAACTGTTGGCTGCAAACGATCAGTTTAACGTCTCAAGTGCGTGGCGACCTCCAATTCTTGGGATTGCCGACCTCAAATCTGGGGGTAACTATTCGAAGTACGACACCATTGCAGCAACAATTTCAGAGGTTTGATGAAACGATGAGTCAGCAAGGCCTGGAGCGGTTGATCTAGGTGATGTGACTCAGTTCCGGCCAATTGTGGAAGGAACGGCGGTCCTGGTAGATGATTCAGCAGACCACACGGTCTTCCCCTTCTTCAGCTAGAAAGGCTTCCAAGCGTCTCCAAATCGTGATTTACTGATATCAATTCTGACGTAGCTGTCAAACTACGGTGCCAGTGCAGCAACAATTCCAGACGTTTGATGAAACAGTGAGTTAGCAAGGCTTGGGGCAGTTTATCTGGGACAGGAGGCTCAGATCTGATCAACTGGGGAAGGAGAGTCGGGCCTGGCAGAATGACTCAATCGGCCACACAGTCTTCACCTTCTTCAAGGCGTTAAAGCTTTCCCTATCCCTTATGGTTCCTCTGTCATCAGTTTCTATCTGCCTTGGATGGAGGCTTCACGACATTCAGCACGATCACCCAAGAGGGGAGGGGGGAGGCTCGCCACCGTCAACCCAATTAGATAACCAGAGCTGATGTTTGAGCTGCGTTTCTTCCTACGTCAACGGCGAAGCCTAACCCCGACTTCACCCAAGCTGCCGACCTCAATTCCGAGATCGCCAAGATCTAGAAAACAGGAGCTGGTTTGCTCCGTGGCTTTGTCACAGGCGAGCTTCCCTGGACCTGTTTTCCCTGTCTTCTCTGCTCACTCTCCTCCCACAACTCCCTCTTCCTCTGAATTCTTCTCTGAACGAGAGAGTGAGACCAGAAACAAAAATCAAACAAGTCCTTGATTCTTCCCGCTCTGAGTTTTAGGACGCCCCCCCTCTTCCCTTATAAAGGGGAAGGTCAATTGGGCCTCTAAATGGGTCAACAAAGGGGAAATCAGGTCCATTAGGGGGCCCTTATATAATGGGCCCCCCATTACAAATAGAGGTAAAATTAAAATATAAAAGAAAAGACAAGGGGGAATAAGGGAGGGGAAGTCCAAATTGCTAAGGACCCCCTCCCACATGATGACAAAGGCACGCGACATAGACGGGACACACCACAGTCCAACGAAAACCGGACGAAGAGTGCGGAAATCACAGAAATACAAATAAACAGACAATGAGAATCAAAAGCAATGGATGAGCATATTTCACCCGGTTGTTGACTACGGTGGATGGGCAGCACGGAGGGGGTCATTGGCGGTTTGAGATGGCGTGTGCCATCAGCATCTAAATGTGTTCATAGAATTTTTTTACAGAGGAAAATTCTAGGCCTACTAGAATTTTGTTCATAGAATTTTTAATTTTGTTTGATATTCTCTATAATGTCAAAAAAAATTAAATCCCATCATGCAAGATGTAGTTAGAAAAGAGATATTAAAATGGTTAGAAACTGGATTTATTTACTCCATTTCAGACAGTCCTTGGGTAAGTCCTGTGCACGTAGTCCCAAAGAAAATAGGAATAACTATAACTAGAAATGATCAAGGGGAAGATATTCAAACTAGACTGCCCGCTAGTTGGAGGATATGCATTGATTATAGAAAGCTTAATGCAGTCACAAAGAAAAATCACTATCCACTCCCTTTTATTGATCAAACACTAGAAAATTTAGCAGGACAAAACCATTTTTGTTTCTTAGGTGGATATTCAGGATAAAACCAGATAGAAATTCACCCTGATGATCAAGAAAGACAACCTTTACTTGCCTTTTTGGAACTTTTGTATTTAGAAGAATGCCATTTGGACTATGTAACGCACCAGCTACATTTCAAAGACACACGACGGCCTTATTTTCAGATTTAGTTGGAGACTGTCGAGATTTTTATGAATGATTTCTCTCTTTTTGGAAAAAAATTTAACACATGTTTGACTAATTTAGAAAAGGTTATGCAGATTTGTGTGGAGAGATGGCTAGTGCTCAGTTGGGGAAAGCCCCACTTCATGGTCCAATAGAGAATAATAGTAATGGGACACATGGTCAGCAGCCATGGGTTAGAGGTGGACAAGGCAAAAGTGGAGGTGATCTAGAACCTTCCACTTCCCACCAGCACCAAGGAACTTATACATACGGTTCATGAAAGATTTTGCTAAATTATCAAAACCGTTGACTAACTTGTTGGCTAAAGATGTGAACTTCATAATTGATGATGCAGGGAAGCACACTTTTTGCAGATAAAGGAAGCTCTAGTGAGAGCACCAATACTACAATCTCCAAAATGGAAATACCCATTTGAACTTATGTTCGATGCTTCTGACTTTGTAGTAGGAGCAGTGCTTGGTCAACGAATTGTCAAGAAGCCCATTGCCATCTACTATGCTAGCAACACCTTAGGAGACGCTCAGGTACACTACACTACAACAGAAAGGAATTTCTAGCGATTGTGTTTGATTTAGATATATTCATATCTTAATTATTAGGTAGTAAAATAGTAGTATTTTCTGATCATCAGCTATTAGATATTTAATAAAGAAAAAGAGGTAAAACCTAGGTTGATTATGTGAATATTATTCATGCAAGAATTTGTAAGGATAAACGAGGATCTAAAAATTATTTAGCTGATCATTTATCCAGATGAGCATATCCTCAAGATTAGCACTAGAAAAGTCCCATGGTTCACACACTTAGTAATTTATTTAGCTTCAGGTAGAACCCCAGAGGTTTGGTCTGAACAAGAAAAGAAGAAATTTATGAAAGAAGTGCAATACTATTTTTGGGAAGATCTTGAATTATTGAATTTAGGGGCTGATCAAATCTTGAGGAGATGTGTTCCGGAAGACGAACATAGGAATATCCTAGAGTTATGCCATTCAACTTTTTGTGGGGGACATTTTGCATAAAAAATTGCTACAAAAATTCTTCATTGCGGTATTTTTGGCCTACGTTATTTTGAGATTCATACGAATTTCAGAAAAATTGTTTAAAATGCCAATCTATGATCAATCTAAGAAATAATGATGCCATGCCACTAAAACCAATTATTGAAGTAGAGATCTTTGATTTATGGGGTATAGATTTTATCGGGACTTTTTCACCATCCTTTGGACATGAATATATATGGATGGCGGTGGATTATGTGTCTAAGTGGGTTGAGGCAATACCCACTAGGACAAATGATCATAAGGTAGCATTGAAAATTTTAACTCCATATATTCTCTAAATTCAGATGTCCAAGAGATAATTAGTGATGGTGGGTCCCATTTTTTTTTAGTTTTTGGCAAAAAACACGGTGCCAGGTATGGCCAACCCTGAGGTTATGCCCGTAGACCAATCCAGCGATGCCCGCAAAAAACATGGTGGGTCCCATTTGAATAACTCACAGTTCAGGTCCCTCCTCAAGAAGTATGGGGTTCATCATAAGATGACAACTCCTTACCATCCACAAGCCAATTGCCAGATTAAGGTTAGTAACCATAATTTAAAAAGATCCTTAAAAAGATTGTATGGTTGGATGGTAAGGATTGGAGCGAAAGATTAACCAATGCATTGTTGGGTCATAGGAAAGCCTATAAGGGACCCATCGGGAGTCCCCTTATAGACTCATAATTGGAAAGACATGCCATCTTCCTGTGGAGATTCAACATCGAGCTTATTGGGAAATTAGAAAATTGAATCTTGCTATGAAAGATGCAGGAAAAATCGTATGCTACAACTCCAAGAAACACAAGAATTAAGAAATGAAGCATACAGAAATTATGTAATCTATAAATATAAAATGAAAGCCTTTCACGATAGCAAGTTAAATAGAAGAAATTTGTATGAAAATCAAAAAGTATGGCTTTACAATTCTTGATTGAAATTGTTTCCAAGAAAGCTTAGGAGCAGATGGGATGGTCTATTTATCATTATTAAACTGTTTGATTATGGAGCTGTTTTGATTTCAGATCCAAAGACAGGTTGACAGTTCAAGGTGAATGGACAAATGTTAAAACCATACCTAGAACTAGAACCCCAACCTATGGAAGCAACAATAGACCTCTTTGAACCAGGGTTTTAGTCTTGCATTAGTATAATTTGCTTCTTACCTAGATTTGCTTCTTTCACTTTTACCTTTACTTTACTAATCTTCCATTTGATCTCTTTTAACTATCTTTCTAGATAAATTTGGATTTTTAGAAGAATAAACTATGGAAGCAACCATATGAAGCACAAGGATCCATGGCAAGATAGTGACATCGGAAGCTCAAGAATCATGGTTAGACTATTCTCTTCCTTATGCTTTTTTTCTTCTTTTCATTAGGGACAATGCATATTTCAAGTGGGGGAGGGGTAGAAATTTGGTGCCAAAATTTTTTCCTTACATCCTTTCGAGTTGGGGGGTAGCATATAATTTTATGAATTTAATCATGCCCATCTTGGAGAATCACTCACCCCGTGTCCTAGCAACATGAGTATAGAAGTTAGGCTTGTGTAGTTATCTTGATTCCAACTGATTTTCAAGTCCATGATATGCTAATGGGATTGGGATGTGCATTGGTGGGCACAAAGTGTACTAAGCTTAATTTGGTAATCTGTTCAAGGCCATGTCACCATCGTGGTCTCAAGAACACATAAAATCTAAGACATTTAATTCTATCAGAAAAAATGGATTATTTGCCATATGATAGAAGTGCTTAACTCCTCCAATTCATAGAAGGTGAAATATTTTACTTTCAATGGACTTTTTGAAACATCTCAACATAGCTAATGGTTCTATTTCTATTTCTTTCCAAGCTGAGATCTAGGCCACTATTTTGGATCTAATTTCAGGTAATTGATTTTACAAGAAAGGAGACAACATAGCTCCAACCAAGTTTCAATTTCAGAGATGATTACACAAGACATTGAGTAATAATTTAGATTACAAAGAACTTATATATTTAGACTAAGCTTTTAAAATCATATTATCTGCCCATCCGATGATCCACACTTCCAGAGTCAAATCCCTTGTGAACACACTTCTAATAAAGTGTATCAAAACGGTAAAAAATTGTTCACATCTCCCTTTGGATGATCCACACTCAATGTTAGGGAATTATTTGATTTTTGGACACTGAATTTTGAGTTATAAATTTAATGTATTGATTAGATGATGTGCAACAACTACGAGAATTACATTTTAAAACCATTAGGGAACTTTGGTGAAAATAAACCATGACCCTTCCCCTCACTCGAAGGGGTGAAAATCCGAAGGATTTCTTGGGGGATTTCTTTTTTTTATGTCCTCTCTTTGGCTTTGTAAAATTCTTATCCTGGCTGAAATATTCGGAACTAGGTGATCCAAAACTTGGGAGCATAAACTTTCATTACATAAAATTTATAGAAATATGATAAATAAATACAGTCATAAGTGTGATTATTGAATTGAAGGAGCATTGAATTATGATTATTACAACTTCTAGCGGATTCCAAAATAACATAGAGGCATATCAACCAAAGGGGCTGAACGAGGTCTGCATCAGGAAACAATGGCACCTTTCCCTTTCCAACAGGAATACATTCCTTCAGGAAAGTCATTAGTAAGTGGTAATATCTGATATCTCTCTTTGTTATTTTGGAATTTGATAGAAGTTGCTACCGGTTGAAGAACTTTTACTGTAGATACCTCTGTGCATAAATGCAAATCAACATTAGGCATGACATAACGTATCCTGAGGTTTCTGTGTTAGTTTCTTATCCACGTGTTTCACGCACAGCTAGGACATGTAAGACTTACTCACCGGTGCTTGGGGGACGAATGTGTTAATTGGTAATATTCATTGATAGGGTTTGACGGTCCCGGTCCAGTCCGGTTTTCTGGCATGGACCTAAACAAACCTGAAGTTTGGTCCGGTCTTGTTCAGTCCCGGTGAGGTCCAATATGGGTGGTGGAGGAGCACGGGGATGGCGGAGGCATTGTACACGTGGAGCAGCGACGATGAGCATTTGGGGCGGGTGATGGGAAGGGCGACGGAGAGGGGGATGGTTAGTGCGTGGGGCAGGGTCTGGCCCAGTCCGGTTTTTTGGCATGGACCTAAAACTTACCTGAAGTTTGGTCCAGTTCCGGCCCGGTCTTGTTTGGTCCCGGTTCGGTCCTGTCAGACCGGTCCCCGGGCCAAAATGTCAAAGCCTATTCATTGATGGCATTACCCCTCGGAAATGGAATTCATACACAACTGCGGGACAAATATCCAGGGGAAAAACTAAACCCCTAAATAAAGGCAGAGTAGCGCGATGCTGCATAAAAGCCCAGAACTATTTATTCTGAAGTTCTCTCGGCGGACTCCTCTATGCTTAGCGCATGAGCAGATGAATACCCGTCGACGATGTGCAGAGGATAAGACCGATCATTGCCAAGAAGCTCAGTCCACTGTAGGAAAACAAAAAATTGAACAAACACATCATTACCGCCAGAGAGATTATCAGAACTTGGTTTTTCTGAGAGCTCTTTGCTTCTCACCCCAGTTTCAGACGGTTGTCGGGAATCCCCGTGGAGTAGCCCTTGAAATAGAAGAAGCGTCCGACAGCGTAGAGCATGCCGAGGGCCGCACCCAACACCGGATGTTGCAGCCCCCCAAGCGACAGGACGACCAAGAACAGCGGCAGCATCTCCAGCGAGTTCTGGTGCCCTCTCTGCTCTCCGAATCATTGGCATATCAATGAACTCAGGAGAGATTCTTAAACTTCTCCCGTTGGTTTCGCAGAAAAAGATTGAAAACTTGCAGTGTCGGTTTATTAATAAAAAGTTTACATCTTAGAAAAGTTGGGATAAAAGGTTCGTGTTTCTATACAATCGTTGATGATATTCTTACTATTTAAAGAATGCAATCCTTCTTTAGATTTGTTTCCGCTCTAACTTCATTTTCTTTCAAAAAAATTGGATGCGTCACACAATAGACTCCAAAAGAATAAGATATTGACGTTAATGAAGAGAAGAAATAGGACCAGAGCACAAAATATCTACATTTCTAACGCAATATTTCCTGCATTGGTGCTGTAGGAATTACCTGGACGCAGTTGAAGAGCTTGGCGTCCTTGTTCTCTGACTCGATAGCGTACATGGTGGGGTAAAACACCTTATACCTGAACGCAAAGTCGCCCATGGAAACAACCCAAGAGAGAGCCACGATAACGCCACCAATGGATGTATTTCAGTAGATAATTATTTTAAATTTCTGGCGTCCCAGGTTTACCTCTTGCGCGCGCGTCCCACCTGGAAGGCCATCCAGAAATTGAGGAAACCGTAGAGGACGATCACCAGAACAACAAAGCCATACTCCCTCGGCAGCGCTGCCACTACAGAGACGCCTCCTTCTCCAGTCATCTTCCTCTCGTCTATCGTTTCTACAGAATGAACTACATCGCTATATACATATATATCGTTTTTGTAAGCGCATGGACGACCTCGGTTGTCTTTCTTCTTCCCCAAGATTGGAAACTAGGCGTGAGAGCTGACGCAGGCATCTACGTCTTCCCTTCATCATGTCTCAGCAGGAAAAAAATTATCGGCTGGGACTCCAATGGCAATCCGCAATAAAGAAGAGGAAAGCAATCGAATAATTTTATATTTTTCATGTGGCCAGTTGCTGCTGGGATCTTAAATGGCACACATGAGGTGGAGTTGGCGTCATCAATAATGGATGGCGAAGCCTCCGTCCAAATTGCACCGGGCAAAGAAAAATCCAATGTCAATCAGGGAACATGCCGCGGTAGATTTCTAGAATCGGTGCAATAAACTTCATGAAGTTTAGAGAAATAAGTTGCATATTCTGTCGTACAATGATTTGGACAACTAGATGAAACCAGTAAAACAAGCAATTTTGCTTCGTTCGAATTTGAACTAAATCAAATAGTTTCGAACTCTATGCTGTGTAATAAATCGGATCGCTTGATATCGGCTCGCGTCTCCTTGTCAGCCGGGAGAAAACCAGGGTCTTAATTTGTTCAATTCACAAATGGTTTTCTACACTTATCTTCCGTATCATGGTGTAATATGTGTACGAATTGATGCAGGACATTGGAGCCACCCCCGACGGCCAATTATTTTGTGTCTGAAAACCCATAACTGCCGTCCATAAACGCGGGTGAAGGTTTATAGATTATTTATGATTAAAAAATCCCCCTGTTTTCTTAGAAATCTGGTATACTAGTACAAGTTGTACTAGTGTTAAGAATTGTACAAAATCTATAAAATATAAAAACGATTCAGAAAACTCATTTTATGTATTTGTAACTGAAAAGTCACATTTTCATTTCCTCTTTGTGCATCCTACCCTTACTCCCTATGTGCTTTAGTTAGGAAATGATTAATAATTTTTTTGCCACAAAATCAGAACCTTGAAAAGGTATTTTAATCCTAATTTATTTAGCACACATCAAATGTTCATTATATGAATATAGTGTAAAAATGATTTTGAATGAGATGCAGAATGAGAGATTGGCTTGTCTGCCACGTATTACTTAATAATAGTTGGGAGCAAAAAGCTTAAAGTTCAAATTTTGCTCCCCATTAAATGGAGTTTGAAAGGTCAAAATGTTGAAAGTTTTTTTCATACATCTCCTTGGATCACTGCTGGGGTTCCCAAAGAAAACGATTTCCAACATATAGGCTCACAACACTCTAATGGTCCAAATTCTAAGCCCAACATTGATTCCCATTTTCTCAACTCCATGACTAATTTTATGGTCACTACACTCAAAATACTGCAAAATGCTCATTAGTAAATAAAATGCTTGCCCCCTAGGAACACCAATATGGTTACCCATGAATCCCTTGGAAAATGATCATGTGCCAATGAATGTAGTGATATTCTCGAACTTAGTGAGAGTGAAATTGCTATGATAACATGCAATATAGTCAATAACAATCTGCACTTTACATTATTTTGTCACCAATTTTTAGGTTTTCATATACATTAATCATCATTTAACATTAAGATGAGAAAAACAAATCATTGTCATAGTTATATTTTTTGTATTTCGTTGACTTCTTAGGCTAACCCCAATTGACTTCATGGAGTGGAATGGAGTTTTCTCGGAGATTCATGACCTGGCTCTTTATAAGGGCTCAATGCAGCTTGAAGAAGGACCTCGTTGAGTCTTGGGCTTCTTTCAAAGGTCTGGATTATGGCACGGGTTTCTCTTTTTTCCCCATTTTCCTCCAAAAGTGAATATTCTATGTTGACTTTATCTTGGCAAATATGAATGTGACTGGTAATCGTTGTCCTTTGAGTATTACTTTGGGATCTCCATTTTTTTAACGCAGAAAACTCAATGATAGACTGGAAAAAGTGAACTATTCATACCAGTAGAGTTAGAAATGAAATCCCTTGGAAAATGATCGTGTCAAGGAATTTAGTGATATGCTTTGACTTAGTCAAAGTGAAATGGCTATGACAGCATGAAATTCGGTCAATAGCAATCTGCTTTTATACTTTAATTTTGACACAAAGTTATAGGTGTCACGCTATTATCTTTTAAATGAATTTATAGATGCTAAAATGGCTTTAGGGTGGCCTTCAGATGATATTGAGGAATGACATCTTCTATATGAGTGCATACAATATTACCGGAATAGGAAACTTAGACATCTACAAACAACTCATAAAAACTCTATTCTCATAAGCTCAAAGCTTTTAAAGGAGGTCCTAAAATGGTCAAAGAATGTTTATATTTAGCTCTTGGGTTAGTCCATTCCATATGGTACATGGAAAATTAAGAATATTCAAATTGGAAAATTCGAAAGGAGATGAAGTTCAAATGCATTTATTGATTATACAAAATTTAACCTAGTGACCTATAAACATCAGTATCATGTTGATGATCAACATAATTTAAGAAAATTTTGCATGATAGGATTCATTTTGTTTTTTTTACTATTTAAGTTCCGCTGTATTCATTATTCACTGTGAAGACCCAAAGAAATGGCCTTTGTTTTCCTGTTTGGAATCGATGTCTTTTGTTAAGATATGAATAAATGCCTTATTTTCCAATTTATTAGGTGGATGTGTTGAAAATTTAACAGATGATATTTATTTTTAAAAAATTCATTCAAAACATGATTATCTAGTTTTACTGAAGTACTTAAGTTTCTGATAAATTAACCATATAAAAAGTAAGCAAAACATCATTTCATGGTGCAAGAAGGAACAAAACTTGGACTTTGTGTTCTTTTTTCTCAAATTTCTTCAATCTTTTAGCAGTTGAAATACCCCAAATTTTAAATTTCTTCAGATGTATCTTAGCAAGGTACTACAGGTGGTTGGTTGTCTAGTGACCTTTCAAACAATCGTGAAAATAGTTGTTTTTGCATATATCCATTGAGCTTCCAAAAATCCCTCCTCAATGGCCCCTTCAAATTGGCACTCCTTGTTTTTCAACAACTATCCCTCCACTATTTTCTCTCTTTCATACCCACATCACATGAACCAAAAATGTACTGTGGGACCATCATATGCAGATCAACTTTGGTGAAAATCCATCAAAGTAGAAATTACCTCATTATGACTGTAATGTTACTGTCATTAAGCACAGTAGTAGCATGACTTTCAAACTTGTTCGGTAACTGATTTAAAAAGATGATCATCTTGGTATTGGATACAATGTCATCCTTGAACTTGTGTATCTCAATACAAAGTCTTTCGATTGATCAATAGGACCTTAAAACTTGGATTTTTCAAACCATGTTGAGCTCAAATTTCTCCACCTTCAACAAAACCTTTCATGCAGATGTCTTCCTCTTATCTTGTTCAAACATTGTCTTTCATATCTGACTAGGATAGACAAGATCACTATCAAAAAACCTGATATATTTCACAATCTAACAAGCGTTACTGAATGTCACTAGCAGTCTTCATTCACATCTATTTCAAAAAGGAATAAAATAAACTTTTACATCTTCAATCATTTAGTGCCTTAGAAGCATATTCTTTAGTTAATATATGCTTATATTCTTTCTACAAGCATAGGTAAACCAAAAATTCCTCCATTGCAAAACATCATACCGAGAAATAATGTAACCATTCTCATATCCAAAGAAGCACATACTCAAATAC
Organism: Wolffia australiana; assembly: GCF_029677425.1. Taxonomy (NCBI): domain Eukaryota; kingdom Viridiplantae; phylum Streptophyta; class Magnoliopsida; order Alismatales; family Araceae; genus Wolffia; species Wolffia australiana. Next base: position 6,000,292 of record NC_135850.1, read on the forward strand.
AACTCGTTGAGACTAACCAATCATCCGAGCATATTATGACATGAATAACATCAAATAATGATTCACAAACCGACGTAAAGAGTGTTGGGTTCTGTACCTTGGTTCAATCATGGAAAACTGATGAAGGCAATTTTTGTATTAATTTTTAATGTCATTCTAATTTTAATTTTCCTAAAATCAAATAAATTTGATAAAAGATATAAACTCACACCAATGTACAGTTACAGTAAGGTTGTCTCCACAAGGATTGGCTTTTAGAGGTGTATTTCATAATTGAATTATTAAGGATAGTGATTATAGTAAGTAATAAGAAAGAGAACAAGACAAAGAGAGAAAATATAAGGTATTCTTTAGAGATTTTTATAGATTTTAAAGAAAGTAGAAAATTAGGATATCAAGATGAATTAATAGAATTATAGTTAAGGGTGATATTAGGACAGGCAGTGGAAGAAGTAGATAAGCCTAATAAGATAGATATAATAGTAAGAAACTATTGACAGAAGATAAGAGGATATTTACTTAACTAATAGTAAGTTATATTTTAGATAGGTAATATGTATAATAATTTAATTAGTTACGAAAGAGTAGTCTATTCTTAGTAAGAAGTAAGAAGTTAATTAGTGAGATTAATTATTTTAATAATAAGTAAAAGGAAGAATAAAAGATAGAAAATGAATGTTAAAGAGATAGAAGAAATAAGGAGTTATATACTTATTAAGATGCAGATTAGGGAAATAGAGAACTACTGATATATATATATATATATATATATATATATATATATATATCTAAGAGTTCAAGCTTTTAAGAGAGAATTTTGTAACTTTATAGGGATTATCTATTTTATACTATAATTAATTAGCTATATGGTTCTATAGAGATTAAGAGAGGATAAAGGGACTAGTAATGGTGATTGAGAAATACATGTATGAGTATAGGCTCGCCTATAGAAGTAGAAGATAGCTTATCTAGGTATATTATTTATTATATAGTTATGATATATATATTTAATATGTTTTTATATATTGTCAATAGAAAATTTTTGAGGTAATTAAGGGTGATTCTGTTGACACCCAAAAGGTGTTTAACAGAATACCCCTGGGAGGCCAAGATAGGAGGTGTAATTTTTATAAATTCGTATACGCGTATATATATATACTTATATGAATATATCTACTTATATATACTTATATGAATATATATACTTATATACATATATATATACTTATATGAATATATATATATATATAGAAAATCAAGAAAGAACTTATACGAATGGATTTATAGAATGCACCTTAGGTGCTTGATGAAATGTCAAAACGAAAGTGATTCACTACGATCTAATGAAATTGACCTTATCTTCTGTTCAAACCAAACTTAATCAAAATCTATGGTTTTTCAGAGATAATGTTCTACTAGAGAAAACTGAGAATGAAACTGATTCACCCTGATTTAATGAGCAAGGATGGTGGCACCGGTCACCACCGCCAAACTTCAGTGTGCTATCTCCCTCGCCCTTATCCTCCATACTGGCATGAAACCACATCGTCATCCACCTCTTCTAATATCGTCCGGAGCTCCAAGAGTATTTGCTGATGCCAGAAGGGATCTCCGCTGCCGTAGTCAGATTTGGTCAAAAAAGTGCTTAAAATTGGGGCTATGGAGCCCCTTATAAGGCCTTGGACGGACCTTCTATGGCTGTTGATTGAGGGGGAAGGTCTTAGGGGTCCGCCCAGGCCAAAAAATGCCTCTAGCGATGACGTCGACGGCCAGGGGCAAGGATGGAAAGAATTGCCCATGGCTGTCCAATCCCATTATATTTTTTTCCAACTCCTGAGATTAAATTACTATTGTGGACCCTTCTTATAGTGTACCACTAACCTTGCCCCATCAGGGCTTCATCAGCTTGCCCTCTTTTGATTTGCCAATTTGTGTGGTCCTTGATCTACATCAGCTATCATGGCCAATCAGAGGGCCTAAAAAATAAAGATAAAATGGATGAGATCATGTCCATTTACTTTAAAACAGCCCAAAAAGGATACTGGCTTTGGGTCGGGTTGACTTGAAGCTCTATCACAATTTCTTCATTGTTTTCATAAGATTGCAGCCCCTTGGGCTGTGATCAATCATTTCGCTTGGGAGCCCGACCAAGTGCGGAGCTGAAAGAAGTAGGGAAACATAATCCATATCTGAGAAAACATAAATACTGCATGCTATATAAATTGCATTTCCTCTTACTTAAGAAATTAATTGAATCTCACGTGCGTGCGTGGACTTCTCCATCGAGCTCCGTGGGCTTGCTATTGGGCTTTTGGTGGGTGATCTGGGCTTCTTCCATGTGTCGCTGCCCTTTTCTGGCTTCAGGTGGGCTTGCGTGCCATGTGTTCATCTGCCTGTAGCTGGCTCAAGCATTGTTGCGCTAAGCTTTTGCCTAACTGGCTCAGCCCTAGCTGTTGTCTGAAATTAAACCCTTTATATATATGTATAGGTTTACATATACATATACATATATGTGTGTGTGTGTGTGTGTACTTTATTCCTCTCACCTTTTCTCTTTTATCTCTTTCTTCAACATTTCACCCCTGCAACATCATATATTTACACACTAGAGAGAGCATTAGTTTCATTAAAATTAACAATACTTTTAAACAAATTTTTACTAAGAAATACTTCAACATCTAAAATATGTAAAAACATTCGAATGCATTGTTTTATCACTTTCATCATTTAATGCATGAAATGAAAGTTTGTGTAAATTTTAAGATAAGACACATGAAATGATCTCAAAGGACTTTAAAATCTGTATGATTGCATGCCATATTTTGGGTTTACGAAAAACATGTTTATCCATGAAGCAAAAGCAATTTCAACTCAAGATTGATCTTTAAAATCAACACATCATATGTACCTTTTTTTTCCACCCTTGAGTTGCTCATTCTGAGATCATTGTGAAACCATTCATAGTCCAACCTCTAGAAGTATCCACACGATCAAGTTGCTCCTAAATCTCCACTTCTTCTCCAACTCCTCTTGAAAATCTTGAAGATCGTCTCACCACGAAGACTTTTTCCATGGTTGAGTGGAGAATCGATCCGAGCGGAGAAAAGGGGCTCCAAATTCTGGCTAAGTGCATGAAATGGGTTCCCCGTCCTGTACCACTATTTATATTATGCTTAAGTTTTTCTCAAAAGCCCATAAAGTAAAATATATTCACCAATGCCCTTATGATCTTATTTTTGTAACCCTCTATGCCCATGTATCATTCTGGTTAATAACTTTAGTGGCCCGATAACAATTATTAGACAACCTTATAAATTAACTCTATCAACATATAGATTAATTAACTAAGTATTGATATAACTCAATCGATAGGTTCATTTTCTTACCAGTGGGATGCCAAGCTATACCTCATGCTCTAGAAGATACCGAGTATTGTTCAAACTCTCTCATGGAAGCTTAACCATTTGTAATGATTAAGACTGTGAAGGAGATGTGACATGATAGATAGACTTCAAGCTTACAAACATCTTCTCCTGAAGATCTAGGTCATTTGAGGACTGAACGAGCCTGGTAATGGGTGCTTAGGGCTTCATCATCTTTCAACAATTAGAGCATAAAAAAGAATAAGAAGGATACAATTTTATAAGCTCCCTTGATCTTACCTTTCACTTTGGAAGAGGCAAGATCATGAAGGGGATGTAAATAAAACATCTAAAGAGAGATATTAATTACCATCAAGAATTTTAAAGCATAATTGAAATATAGATAGAAGGTCTGTCTAAATTTTAGTACTTTTTATTCATAATTTTGAATTTGGTGATGATATCCCCAAATACATTCTTCAGGAGCATGAATATTTTCCCCATGCTTGGCCTTATGTCCACAGTCAAGACGGGAGAAATAAAAATGCATGTTATGCACTCCTGGAAAACTAGGCTTGGGGCGAGTTCAAATAGGTTTTTTTTCTTCTCTCATCCTCCTTTAAAATATATATACAAATAGATCAAAATAGGAAGAAAGGCAATACTACTCTAAAATTTATAGGTTGATCTGAGGTTGGATCTCAAGATATCAAGGATTAAAAATGGACTAATCTCATCCATTTAATTTTCCCTTCTCTCTGCTCCAGCCATCCCCTGCTCATCCAGCTTTCCATGGTTCTCATGAAAAATTGTACTTGCTTCATTTAACCCATGGAAGTACGTGCATCCATGACCTCCCTTATTTTAAAGAAAAATATGGCATGTCACACAATTATTATGAAAACCAATCAGTGGCTAAATTAGCTACACAATCAATCATTAATGAGTGACATTTAAGCACGCATTTAACTCTAAAAATGTATTAAATTTATTATTTATGCCTTAAAATTAATATCTCAGCGGATTAATTATCTGCAAATTTAAGAAAAATATGAAAAAATCCAAAAATAATAAAATTCAAAATTCTTGCTTCATAACTTTTAGGATTAGTTTTATCATGAATATAATGTAATAAAAAACTTATAAAAGACCAAAAACACTGGATTTTTTTTAATAATACCAAAGACTACTTTGAGCAATACAAATATTGAGAACATGCATATTTGGGTAGTTGCGCAGATAATTATGATTATGAAAGGTATTTCTTTGGTATTTTGCATGTTTTCTACATAATGATGACAATTTTTTGTGATAAGTTTAATCAGAATAACTGTTTAGTCCAATCAAAATTAGTAGGATTGCAACACATGGTGAAACATTTCAAACTCAAAATACATCTTCAAAAATTCAAATTATGATTATGATTATTGATAACATCCTAATTTCGGTTTTTATTTCAAGTAATTTAGCACAGTTTAATGCATTTAACGAGATTAAAAGGGTTTGTTATCATATATTTACATGAAAATACTTTTTTCAAGTGATTTCTGATTTTTTCCTAACTTTCTGTTAATTTTATGAATTTTAAGGGATTTATTTGAGCTGGAAATAATTATTTTTAATTGAAAATGGCAGGTTTAATATTTAATTTCAAGATTTATTAGTACGGGGATGAATCAAGGAATTTTCTAGGATTTTTTAGGATGTTATTGGATTTTTCTGAGATTTATTTGAGGAAGAAACGCATTTTTATGAAGAAAAAAGGATATATTTATAAGGAAAAAATGAGTATTCAGATTATTTTCAAACTTTGAGGAGGCTTTTCGTAAATTTTAGTTGCAATGATGCCCTCAGAAACAGCTCTCGGTTGTGGTTGCAGGCGTCAATATATTATTTAAACTGTTCCAGGGTTTTATTGCAATTATTTAATATTTGTTTTAATGTTTTTAGGAGAAACCAAAGGAAAGAGAGTGCGCAAGGGGCATATACACAATTACTTTTGGGCGGCGTCCAGCAGAAATTCCAAGTTTTTTAAAGGACTTTTTTGCAAAAAGAAGAATTCAAAATGTGCCAGGCAATGAGAAAGCGACACGTCATGGCGTGTTAAAAAAAAGAAATGAATAAATAAATGAATTTAAATCCAATGGATTAAATTGGTTTAAAATTCATTTATTAATAAATTTTGATCCTAAAGTCCGATTGAGATGATTTTTTTATTGATTTGCTCGTCTTGATCCCCTCTTTCTATCTGTATGGTTGGATCATTCAGATCCAGCCTACATTTATAGATAAAAATTAATTACTAAACGGGGGTAAAATGGTGATTTTTACCATGTAACCTAAGTGTAAAAGCTAAATTTCGAGAGGGGGAGCTCATTCTTGATGGTGCTCTATCACAGCTGCAAGACAGAGAGGAGCTCCAGCTTGGATCAACCTATTTGGTATTTTTTTCTTCTTTGTATTTGAACTTTCTGTGTATTTTGGATGTTGTTAGTTGCATTTCTTAATCATTCTTCTTGATCCCTGTCTGAACTTCTAAATTGCTTGGCTTGAGCGGAATGTAAAAGCCCTGACTAGGATTGAGAGGACAAATTGAGAGATTTCCTAGCTATTCCAAGTGCATATAAAAGAAAACTATAAAAAAAAACTTATAAAAAGGGTTAAGATTCTAGGAGATTAAATTTTCCTTTTTATTATCTAATAGTGTAGTTACTTCTGAATTATCAAACCTACAAAACCAACCAAACCAATTCAAAATTTACCTCCCAGCCTCTCTAATTGACCACTTTGACCCTTCTCTTTGGATCAAAGAAGCCAATTTAGAGCTCCCTATTTCTTCTATTCATCCCATCTCTTCTACCCCCCTTTCCAAATTTCTCATCTAACTAGGGTGATTTGATCTTCATTGAAGATCAAATTAACTCTAATTAGGGTTTAATTACCGAGAAAATCATCAAACTGAATTCCTTACTAGTTTCCCTTGGACGATACCTTTACCTATCACTATACATCTTAAGTTAGGGTTTTATAAATTTTATTGTAAAAGCTAAAATTGACAACGACAAGGGTTTAAAATTGCATAAAATTCACCCCTATTTTTAGCTTATCAATTATGAAAGGTATTTCTTTGGTAGTTTTGCATGTTTTCAACACAATGATGACAAATTTTCATGATAAGTTTAATCAGAATAATCATTTAGTCCAATCTAAAGTAGTAGGATTGCAACACCTGGTGAAACAATTCAAACTCAAAATATATCTTCAAAAAATTCAAATTCTCTTTAGATGACTGCAGAAAATATATTTTAAATCATAAATTAGTAAAATGTATAATTGCCAAGTTGGAAAATAGTATTTCTCTGTACATAATGTCAAAATTCGAAACCTATATGTTCAAGCTTAGAAAATTATTTTCTTTATAAATATGATATTGGAAAATTATACAAAAATACCAAAAAATAAGAAAAATAGGAATATCCCTTCATAAATATATTTAAGAAAAATCATTTTACACTTGACAAGATGCATATGTAGTAATTGTATTTCAAATATAAATGGTATTGTTTAGGTAGTTTATCAGTCAAGTCAATTTGTTTGACCATTGTGCAAGATTCATTATGCTTTAGTTGTTGAGAGTCTTATGTATGGAGGATGAGGAGGGTTTTTAGCGACTGCATTCATTGAGTTCAGGATAAGTTTATTTATGAGTAATCCAAGCATCGTTCACTCAACATCAGCCAATGGATTCATAGGATTGCTTCGTAAGACAAAGAGTAATTTGGTCACACACCAAATAACATCAAAAATCCTCTAATTTCCTAATAATTGTATCTTCTAATTCCTGTAAATTTCTGCACATTTGGAACTATAAAAGACTCATCAGTAATCAAACTGATTGACTTCATAGAAGTCAATGAAGTTAGTGAAAAATAATCATAATGTACAAAAGTTGGAATTTCTAGCTAATGCATAAATATTTGGTTAATTCAAATAATAACATGATAAATTATAAATTAATAATACTAAAAACATCTAAAATGTATGAAAATAGATGTTCATTTATCATGTCATCATTTACCAAGGCCCATTTAATTACAATGACATTGAAATTACACCCTCCTTTCCCTACATCACTCTCATTATTGCATTGTTCAAATGAAAGGGAGGCAGGTTAAGGGTAAGGCAGCTGGAACAGTAGAGACAAAGATTACACGGTGGCCCAATCTTTATCTTTAACATGTACTGTCTCTCTCCTTTGAACCTTATCCATAGTTAGATCATGTTAGTTTCTTGTTATTAAGATTAGTAAAGTCCTTCAAGGGGTTAATACAATGAAAGAAGAGGCCACAGAAGACTCTCCTTGTTTGACTTATTTGCAGACTGATACAACAATACCATCATTCCCAATAAGGTTAAATATTTTTAAATCATTAAAAAATTATTCTTGATCCAAATTCCTCATGGGTAACTTTAACAGAGAAAAGGCTCCAAAATGTTTTGAATTTGACTTGATTAAGCTAAATTTCAGACAACTGCCTTGAGATTTTCTAGCCCTTGTACGTAGTGGAGAACGATGGAGGTTACCACAATGAAATTTTTTTTGTAACTCAAAAGAATTGATGGGGAAGTATACATAAAACTTAACATTTCTCTAGATATTTCTATCCCTAACCTGGAACAAAGGAACTAGATCAGATAATAAGTCAGCATATTCCATATCTTTCAGGGTAGATTGATTGAACAAATGTCAATCTGCACTTCCCTTAGTTTATGTGCTGTAAGGAACTTTGACAATAAAAAGGCTTGGTCGTTGGGTGCTACTGCACCTCCCAATTTTTTCCTTATAATCTTTTTTATTCATTTCACCCCTAAAATGCAGACATGTACTCCTGAGAATAATTGAGCCAAAAACCTATTACACATTTTAAAATTCACATTTTCAAAAAATTGGCATGTAGATCATAGAAAATTATTAACAATAATTGTAAAATTAACATTATCTACCAATTAATATATCATTTTTAATTTCACATTAAAATAAGAATAATATGGACATCTTAATGCCAAAATAGCTTTAACAGTTATATTATTTCATGCATTTAATTACATTGGTCACCCTATTATAAGGTCATTCCAATGCCCAAGACGACGTTATAATGCGCTTCCCTAGTAACCAAATGATAAAACACATTTTAGTAGGTTAATATCATCATATTCACATCTCTATTTGCATTAAATTGATTATATAAGACTGTTATCAATCCTAAAATGATTAAATCTATTTTAAGAATGATAATTTGAATTTTACTAATTTCCCAATATTTTTAATGATTTTTTATGTCAATATCTGAAAGAACATAATTTTTTGAGCCTCAATATAAATTTTCCTGAATCTTTTGGCATTATATATTTCTAATATATATATTTCTAAAAATTTTAATGAATTTTTTGAATTATTTAATGGTTTTTTGACTTTTCAAAATTGGCAGGGAGAGAAATTGGAGGAGAGAGAAAATCAGAGGGCTGAGAATGATCCGAATTTAATTTGCGATATCTGAAATTTTGAGCATATCTCTTTTTTCCTGCCTCTTTCCATCCATATTGTTAGGTGTATAAATAGATGCTCAAATTTTTGTGAAAACTATCTTTAAGCTCATGTCCTCCTTGAGAGGCTTATTGAAAGAGAGTGTGGGTTTTGAAGGTCCATCAAGGTTTTCTTGGTTTGTTTAGGGATAGGGGAAGATCAATTGAGCAGCAGAGAGGTTGATCTGCATCAGAAGAGTGTCTTCATCCCGGCGGGACATAGGAATCTAAGGTTTCTCTCATTCACATATATTTAGTTAGATCTACATCCTTATTTTCATCATCATCTCCTTCCCATCACCGTCTTTTATCATCTCACCCTACTACATCCATCTATTATCTTAACCTCATCAGCTTCATCTAATATAAAAACCCTAAATAATCTAGTCTATTATCCTCTTCTCCATCTCACAACCACCAATCCATTCTTCCATCACATCCATTGGTTAGATCACTATCTTATCTTCTTCAACTATTCTATTTCACCATCATCCATCAACATACACTCACATCCATTCAATGATCTCATCATCATATCTTCTTATTCATCTTTGACACCCATCTTCACTTCAGTCAATGGATTGCTTTTCCACATAAGTCTATGCCAGTGAAACTCCATATTTTTCCGCATAAGTCTGTAGCAAAATTTGGACAGAGGGGGACCAGAGTAAGACTGAAATTCGGTTTTGGACCAGAGAAGATCCCAAAACATAATATTTATGTAAGTTATAATATATAAACTATAATCACACATTAATTACTCCTCTAAAAGGAAGCTATCAACTTATGAGAGGGAAGTCCAACCTATCCCTCTCCATTCTCAAAGAAGGGTTTCAGCGTTCTTCTCTTGGAACTTTACAAAAATAACATTGGTAGGTCCTTAGAATACTATGGTGCTACCTTAGGTTTTCATTTTGGATTGAACCTCTTTCTCCTCAAGGCATTAAATATTTTCTTTCTTTGTATATGATCTTAGTTTTTCCTCATCTTTTAGATCTCTGAGTATGACAGTTAGATTTTATGACTAATAAGAAGTGTTTCAACTTTAATAAGCCAATTTACGCGTTATATATTATGTTGAGAATGGAGGGGTAGACATGTCCTATGTGTAGAGAATAAACAAGAGGGTTGGGGAGAGAGAGAGAGAGAGAGAGAGAGAGAGAGAGTCACCCGCTGCTTTAAATTTACACAAAGATATAATTTTACAGGTGGTAACATATCCCATCTATAGGGAAAGAGGTAATGTGCCCATGCAAAACAGTAGTTGCATCCTTGAAGAACCTGTTAGGGCTGCTTTGAATCAGGATCAATATCCTACAGACGGATTTTATTACATAATAGTGGAATTGGGTTTGGAAAATTAGAGAAAAATGAATGTCTGAGAGACAGAGATGGGGTCAAGAAATGAATCAGAGATAAATGGATTTTAAAAATAAGAGTAAATATCTGATATACTGGACTGTAATGCCAGATAATGCTATCACGCACCCAACAAATAGGCGAAATGAATCGTAGATAAGATACTCACTAGTCACTACTAGTTTTTTGACTTGCAATGTGACATAATTTTCCAACTCTTCCCAAGAGCTTTACCGCACGCGACCCAGAGAAATGGAAGCCAGAAAGCTCGTTTTTTTCCTCAGCTTGAGTAAAATTCCAGCCGCGGATAAGTCTAATTTTCTCCCCTCTCTCTACTCTAAACCCGCGATCAACTCGAGCAGCAGGGCTGTTTTCTAGTGGCGGAGACCTCGTCGGCGACGAGCAGCGCCAGCCCGGCGTCCGGCGGCGGAGCGGCGGCGGCAGCGACGAGGGCGCCGCGGGCAAGCGTGGAGGCGAGTACGCGAGCCACCATCGCCATGAAAGCCGCCTCCACGTTGCTGTTTTCAAGCGCAGAGGTCTCCACGAAGCACAGCTTCTCCTCCTCCGCCAGTCGCCTTCCTTCTTCCTCCGCCACCTCCCTCGCATGGCCAAGATCAGACTTATTGCCGACGAGAACGACGACGATATCTCCGCCGGCGAAGTGGCGGATCTCCGCCAGCCACTTGGCGGCGCTCTCGAAGCTCGCCCGCCGGGTTATATCGTAGACCAGCAGCGCCCCCAGGGCGCCCCTGTAGTAGGAGCTCGTTATCGCCCTGAACCTGTGCGCAAAAAACGATAATTTTAGGCGAAATATTGCGTGGTGGAGTTGCACGGGGGCTGACCTGACCTTTCTTGCCCGGCGGTGTCCCAGAGCTGGGCTTTGATTAAATTGGGTCCGACCTTCACGTCTCGATAGGCGAACTCCACGCCGATAGTGGGCTTCGAGTCCAGCCGGAATTCCCCCCCGGCGATCCTCCATAGCAGGTTCGACTTCCCCACCGCCGCGTCCCCCACCAGCACCGCCTTGAATAGATAGTCGCAGTCCTCCCCGGCCATACCCACAGAGAACAAAGCAAAACAGAGGAGGTGGAGACAGATAGATAGAAGATGAAGAAGAAGAAGAAACAGGTAGGGGAAGAAGAAGAAGAAGAAGAAGATAAAGAGATAAGAACAAGAACCAGAAGAAGGTAGGGAGAGAAGAAAATAGAGAAGGATAGAGAGATGATGATGATGATGATGAAGATGATAGAGAAAAGATGATGAAGATGATGATGATAGAGAAAGATAGAGGAGAAGAAGAAGAAGAAGAAGAAGAAGAAAGAGAAAGATAGAGAGAAGATGATGATGATAATGATGATAAAGAAAGATAGAGGAGAAGAAGAAGAAGAAGAAAGAGACAGATAGAGAGAAGATGATGAGGATGATAAAGATAGAGAAAGATAGAGAGAAGATGATGATGATGAAGATAGAGAAAGATAGAGAGAAGAAGAAGAAAGAGAAAGATAGAGAGAAGAAGATGACGATGATGATAAAGATAGAGAAATATAGAGAGAAGAAGAAGAAGAAAGAGAAAGTTAGAGAGAAAAAGAAGATGATGATAGAGAAAGATAGAGAGAAGAAGAAGAAGATGATGATGATGATGATGATGAAGATAGAGAAAGACAGAGAGAAGTAAAAGATAGGGAAAGAAAGAGAGAAGAAGAACAGGAACAAGAAAAAGAAGGTACAGAAAGATGGAAAGAAGAACAAGAAGTGGAGGGTCTTCGTTTCTCTCTCATCTTTCCTGGGAAAAGATAGAGACTGTAACTGTTGCTGAGGGGGTCCACTGAGATGTTCTTTTCCTTCACTTCCTGATTATGGTTTCGGGCGCCCTGGTTTGCTTCTGGAAGAAAGCTTCACGGCGATCAGACCCCTGAACGACCCCGGCTCTGAATTAAAAAATAAATCCAAGATATTTCCTGCAATTCTCAACTTACCCCTAGGTAAGACATGTGTTTCTATTACTATTAAATGAAGTAGTTCATTTGATGGTGGGATCAGCTTGGAGTCTCTTCACTCATGGATTTCCAGGAAGTTATTGCAAAACTACTGATAAAAATTCAGAATTACAGAAACATATTTGGCAAAAGTACTCAGGGTAAACGTTCATTTTTTTTATTTTTAAGATTTAATATTTTTTTGTGTTATTTAATTCGTCATGAACCTGAAACTTCATTCGGTTCTGCCCGTCAAACTCGAAGTGTTTCTCTGCCATGCCTATGGGATATACTCAATCGCAGGATAACTTATGGGCCGTGTTGGAACTCGGCTAAGTTTCTCTTGAGGAACTGCCCTATAAACTGCTTGGTTCACAGCAAGATAAATAAAAGGCGAAAGAAGAGCAATCATTCAATATGCACGTCGTGGGAGAGAGAGAGAGAAAGAGAGAGAGAATTGGGAGAGGGAGAGAGAAAACTGGGAGAGGATGAGAGTGAGAGAGAGAGAGAGAGAGAATTGGGAGAGGGAGAAAGTGAGAGAGAGAGAGAGAGAACTGGGAGAGGATGATCGTGAGAGAGGGAGAGAACTGGGAAAGGGAGAAAGTGTGAGAGAGAGAGAGGCACAGGAAGAGAGAGTGAACGGGGAGAGGATGAGTCGGAGAGAGAGAGAGAGAGAGAACAGGGAGACGAGGCGAGTAAGAGATAAAGAATTGGGGGAGAGAGAGAGAACTGGGAGACGAAGCGAGTAAGAGATAAAGAATTGGGGTGAGAGATAGAACTGGGAGATAAAGAGAGCAAGAGAAAGAGATAGAGAACTGGGAGATGAAGAGAAAAAGAGAGAGAGAGAGAGAGAGAGAGAGAGAACTGGAGATGAAGAGAGGGAGAGAAAGAGATAGAGAACTGGGAGATGAAGTGAAAGAGAGAGAGAGAGAGAGAGAATTGGGAGAGGGAGAAATGAGAGCTAGAAAGAGAGAACTGGGAGATGAAGAGAAAGAGAGAGAGAATTGGGAGCGGGAAAAATGAGAAATGGAAAGAGAGAAGTGGGAGATGAAGAGAAAGTGAGAGAGAGAGAGAGAGAGAATTGGGAGAGGGAGAAATGAGAGCTAGAAAGAGAGAACTGGGAGAGGGAGAGAGAGAGAGAGAGAGAGAATCGGAAGAGGGAGAAATAAGAGCTAGAAAGAGAGAACTGGGAGATGAAAAGAAAGAGAGAGAGAATTGGGAGATGGAGAAATGAGAACTAGAAAGAGAGAACTCAGAGATGAAGAGAACGGGAGAGAGAGAGAATTGGGAGAGGGAGAAGTGAGAGGCAAAAAGAGCGTGAGCGAACTGGGAGATGCAGAGAGAGAGAGAGAGAGATGAAGAGAGGGAGAGGTGGTCAGGTGATACCCGAGGGGTGGAGCCAAGCGGACGGCCGTTCAATCCCATCCCATCCACAAACCCAACTCGTCATCCGCCGACCACACGTACTCCGGTCAGTCGGTCACTGTCACCCTCCCGACAAGGAATAACCAGCCGAGGACGCCTCCACCGTCATCGGCGAAACGATCGACAATCCCACGTCACAAAGCGCGTGGAATCCCATCAACCCCGCGTGCCCACCGTGTTCCGTGCCGATCCTACGCTACAGAGAGAGATAAAAGAGACAGAGACGTAGAGAGAGAGAGAGAGAGATAGCGGTTTCGATAATAATAATAACAGTAATAAATAGCGGTGCGTAAAGAAGGGGAGGAGGAGAAGCTCGGAAGCTTTAAATGAAGCAGAGCGGGGAAGGAACCGTCATCGGCGAAGATATCTCCGCCGGGGACATGGCGGGCGTGGAGGAGGTGTTCAAGAAGTTCGACGCGAATGGGGACGGGAAGATATCGTCGTCGGAGCTGGCCGACGTCGTCCGAGCGTTGTCCGGGACGGAGGCGGCGTCCGAGGGGGAGATAAGGAGGATGATGGAGGAGATGGACGCGGACGGAGACGGGTTCGTGGATTTGAAGGAGTTCGTGGCGTTCCACGGCGGCGTTGCCGGCGGGACGGCGGTCGGGTCGGAGAAAGAGTTGGAGGACGCGTTTCGGATCTACGATCTGAACGGGGACGGGCTCATCTCTCCCAAGGAGCTTCACAAGGTGCTCAAGAGCCTCGGCGATAGCTGCTCCCTCCGAGACTGCTCTCGCATGATCTCCTCCGTCGACGCCGACGGCGACGGCAAGGTCAATCTTCAGGAGTTCAAGAAGATGATGAAACCTCCCCCTTCCGTTTGATTACAGACTCCAAACTAACCTCTTCGTCTTCTCTTTGTCCTTCTTCCCTTGAACTAATCCCAAACCCAATAATTCTTCTTCTTCTCCTCCTCCATTCTCTTAGTGTCATTGTTATTATCGCTGCTATTATTATTCCTCGTCTCCTTCTTCTTCGCCCTCCTTTTTCTCCTCCTTTCTCGTATTATCATCATTATTATTATCCCTCTTCTTCTTCCTCCTCTTCCATTCTCTTATTATCATCATTCTTATTAGTACTCTTCCTCTTCTTCGTCCTCCTTTTTCTCTTCCTCTCTTATTATCATCATTATTATTATCCCTCTTCTTCTTCCTCTTCCATTCTCATATTATCATTATCATTATCATTATTATTATCCCTCTTCTTCTTCCTCCTCTTCCATTCTCATATTATCATTATCATTATTACTATCCCTCTTCCTCTTCATCCTCTTCCAGTCTCTTATTATCATTATTATTACTATTCCATCTTCTTCGTCGTCGTCGTCGTCGGCCTCTTCCTCTCCACCATTCTCTTGTTGTTCTTGTTCTTGTTCTTGTTCTTGTTCTTCTCCGTCGCTATCAAATGTTACAAAAATACGAAGTTCGCGACTTTACTCCATGCAATCCGTGATGGGCGGCGGTGAAGGCACGTGGCGGGTTATTACTGGGCCAGAAGATAAGGCAAGACGCGTCCTTGGATCTTCTCCTCTCGTCGCAGACTACGCGCAATATCGAGAAACAGCGGAGATAGAACGGGGACCCGCCATGGCGACCTTCGTGGGATCCGCGAGCTTCCTTCCCCGCCGGGTGTGGAGAAAGAAGACCGTCGGCTCGCAGCAGGAGCCGCCTCCGAAGGGGAGGAAGCGGACGGGGGGGGAGTCGACGGACTGGATCGCGTCGTCGCTGAGCCGGCGGTTCGGGGTGGGCGCCGGGCTGGCCTGGGCGGGGTTCCTGGCGGTGGGGGTCGTGTCGGAGCAGATCAAGACCCGGCTGGAGGCCAACGAGCAGGAGGCCGGGACGAGGGAGATAGAAGAAGAGGTGGAGATTGAGCTGCCGGGGGGGATAAGGTACAGGGAGATGAGAGTGGGAGGGGGGGCAGCGCCGGCGACGGGGGACTTGGTCGTGGTGGGGTTAAGGGGGAGCGTGAAGGGAAGCGGGGAGGTGTTCGTGGACACGTTCGGGGAAGGGGGGAAGCCGTTGGCGCTGGTGTTGGGGTCGAAGCCGTATACGAAGGGGATGTGCGAGGGGGTGGCGGTGGCGCTAAGGCGGATGAGGGCCGGAGGCCGGGCCAGAGTCGTCGTCCCTCCGGAGCTCGGGTTCGGCGATGGCGGCGCCGAGCTCGGCGGCGGCGTCTTGGTTCCCCCGTCTTCTACCCTCGAGTTCGTCGTCCAGCTCGACCGGGTTTCCATCGCCCCCGCTTGATCCCCCTCCCTCCCTGGTTTTCTCTGAATCGACGACTCACCCTCTCTGTTCCAGAGAGTGTGTTTGGGTGAGAGAGAGAAAGGGAGAGTATGAGTCTTTTGTGTGTGTGTGTGTGTGTGTGTGTGTGAGAGAGAGAGAGAGAGAGGTGACTGTGTGTGAGAGAGAAAGAGGGAGAGTGTGAGTGTTTGTGTGTGTATGAGAGAGAGAGAGAGAGTGGGAGGGAGAGAAAGCGAGTGTGTGAGAAAGAAGGAGAGAGAGAGAAAGAGAGACAGTGTGTGAGAGAGAAAGAGAGAGAGCGGTGAGAGAGAAAAAGAGAGTGTGTGTGAGAGAGAAAGAGAGACAGTGTGTGTGAGAGAGAGAGAGAGAGAAAGAGAGTAAGAGAGAGAGGAGAGAGAAAGAGAGGGTGTGTGTGAGAGAGAGAAAGAGAGAGACAGAGAGTAAGAGAGAGTGTATGTGTGAGTGAGAGAGAGAGAGAGCGGTGAGAGAAAAAAAGAGAGAGTGAGAGAGAGAGTGTGTGTGTGAGAGAGAGAAAGAGAGAAGAGAGTTTGTGAGAAAAAAATAGAGTGCGTTAGAGAATGAGAGAGAGAGAGAGAGTGAGAGATTTAAAATTGAGTCAGTTGTGAATTTGAAGTGCTTGTTAAATGCCTAAAGATTTTATTTCAAACATGGCTAAATGGGAATGTTTTTGAGAGAGGGAGCAAAAATCTTGAGACTTCGTCCTGCAAGTAGTTGTTTGATGAAGAGAGCACTCAGGTATAGCAGAAAGAAAACTTCATGATTGTTGATGGGTGATTTATGCTTCATTATTGAAAATATGCGAGGAATTAAATAATGACAAATCCACGAAGTCACAATCCATGAAGGACACGCCCAGAAATTAAAATTTCATCTTTTAAGAATAATATGAAATTCAGTTTCATTTGTAGCAAGTTGAGTTGTCCCTAGAACCAACACATACAGTTATGAAAATCAAAGTAAAACATGATACCTAAAGAAATTCAAAATTCACTTGCACGTGAATGCAGTGTTTAAAAAAGAATGCGAACTTCGGTTTCATGGGCATTTTTACTGAACCTAACTATTATTAATTTTAGTTTTTTTTAAAAAAAAGAATGTCTTTGAAGAAGATATCAGTATAGCCAGTTGAGTTGTCCCAATAACTCACACATGCAATCTATATGAGTCAATCCTTTGTGTTGAAGGCGCGTTGGTGGCTCACTAATCACTCTAGCATATCACTGTAACTGATTCAGAAGTTCGAGTTTGGATAACCAATTAAAATGACAGAAAGTTAACCCATCTTTTTATTGATGAGACTGCACCACATTTCAAGGATCTAACCACTCTTGGGTCATGACACATCATCATTGCCAATACCCCGTTTGTGGTCCTATCTTTACTTATTATTATTATCAGGATTTCCCATTCTTAATTTTCTTATAAATGTTCATTTTTTAGTTAGTTTCTCTCTCCTCATACCCAAAAACAGGCCAATGCTCTAATGGATTATTTGGTGAATCTTGGAATTGAATTATGTTCTCATAATTTGATACTTTCCATGCCTCTCATTCTTTGCACATTGCCACTACGACAAGTCATTGTCTTAAAATGACATCACACACCCAGTCCTCTACTATTGCATGACATTACTTGCCATATTGACCGCCCAATGTAAACAGTCCTTCCCTCACATAGATGCCCCCACCATTTAATTGGATACATGTCCGGTTTGTCGAAGAACATAGTCTAAAGCTGGAGATTAGTTAGAGAAGAAATCTAGTTTCTAACATCCACCACAACATGTAACTCGACACCACATGTGATGCCCTACTGTGTTATATTAGCACTAAAGGTTCTCTCTTAACTCTTTAGTGAATCATAGTTTTCTTCCAGTATTTTCTCGTGTGTTTTTTCACCACAGTGGAATATATCCATGAATTTATGCCTTCAATAGTTTGAGAGTTTTTAATTGGAGCTATGTTTTATTGAAGTGGTTGTAAAAAAGCACTCCCACACTCACTGAACAAAAGGGGATGTACCATCATTATTTTCTCCAAATTTAAAGTGTGAACCATCCCATCCCATGTCTTTCAGAGTCATCCTGTATCATAAACTATGGGTTTTCCCAATAGTTGAGCCAAGTGTGAACATTTTAAGGATTGCTAGGCAAAGTGGAAAGAGAAGATCTAGAAGAGACAACTGATGTATGCTGTGTAATATCCCATGTCATTTTTACACTGTATTGATATTTATATAGATTTGTCTCTTTCATGTTGTGTTGGATCTATGCAACTTTAGTGGGATTACAACTTGCATCAGTCAAGGTTGAATCTTGAGAGAGCTGTTAATCAGCCAATTCACTAGCGTTAGAGATTCTTACCTGATTTTAAGGCCTCTTCTAGCAAAATTCAAGTCATTTTAAAAGAATTAGTCAAAGTTTAGGCCTAACTTTCCATATGATATACCTGCGCTATACAATTGCAAATGACTAATTGCAATTATTGCTCTAACATTTGTCACATAGCACATTTATGAGTTCCAACTGGTTCTACAGGACAATGCTAAGCATCTATTCAAAATTCATAAAAAGAGACAAAATCAGAGTCTAGGGGAGTTCAGAGTCAACATTCCACGTGGCTCCGACATGGACGCATGCGTGGCGGGATGGGGTTGGGTATAAAATCCTTAGTTATTGCGGTCAACTGGAGTTCAGAGTCAACATTCCATTTCGCTCCACGTGGACGCCTGTGTGGGGGGATGGGGTCGGGTATAAAATATTACAAGTCGTTCATTATCGCGGTCAAGTATACTTCAGACTTAACATTCCACGTGGCTCCGACGTGGATGCCTGCGTGGCAGGATGGGGTTGGGTTTACAGTATATCTTCGGAAGTCTTTCGTTATTTAGGTCAACGGGAGTTCAGAGTCAACATTCCACGTGGCTCCGACGTGGACGCTTGCGTGGCGGGATTGGGTTGGGTATATAATCCATACTAGTCGTTCGTTCAGGCGGAGAGAACGGTTAAATGGAGGTATCGCCGGCTGCCTGCTTCTCGCGGATCGGAACGTGGCGAAGATCGGTCGACGCTGCTGTTCGTCGTCGACATGGCCTTCGATCCGCCTTCTCCGGGGAGTTCTGCTGGATTGCAACTCCATCGCCGTGCAATCGAACAGTACGATCTACTATCGCCATCGCGGCCTCTTCATCTGCTTCCTTCGATCTTTCTCCCCCGCCGATCGATTACGACGAAGAGGATTTCACGGTGAGTTGGTTGTTAATAGATTTTTCGATTAACTTATTTGTATACCGCTGAATTGGCAATGAGAGCGCTGGAAATTGAAGTTTTATTTGGGAGGAGTGTTGCGGGAAATGCGGCTGTGTCGCGGCTCTGGATTCAACTATACTAGCAGCTTTTATACTTGTTAGTAGTAAGAAAATTTTTATTTGAAGGAAACGAAAGGCGAGTACGAATAGGATCTAATGGTGAGTTGTTTCTTGATAGATTTTCCGATTAAGTTCATTATATCCCGTTGAATCGTCAATAAGAACGCTGGAATTTGATGTCTTATTTGGTAGTGGCGTTGAGGGAAATGCAGCTGTCTCGCGGCCCTGATTCAACTATTTTATCTGCGTCTATACTTGTTCATAGTGAAGAAAAGTGTATTTGAAGGAAACGAAAGGCATATACGAATAGGATCTAACGGTGAGATGTTTCTTGATCGATTTTTGATTGAGTTCTTAGTATCTCGTTGAATTGTCAACGACAGCGCTGAAAAATTGAAGCTTTATTTAGGTGGAGTGTTGATGGAAATCCGCTGTCTCGCTCCCCCCGCCTGAACCAGAATCGTCATCGTATAGAACAGAAGCGGATACAACTATGTTATCAGCTCCTAAGCTTCTTAGTAGTGAACAAAATTATTCGTGAACTTTTCTGGTGGATTCATATTTGATACTTCAAGAAAGGAGAGACCTATACGAATTGTGCGCCGTGAATTGAGCAATCATTTTGAATGCGCTGAGAGATAGTATGCTCCTGATGTCATAGATTTCTAGAAATAGTTGACAAAATCCTAGAAACGGATAAACTTGAAGATTATCAGGTGAAAGATCTCCTTTAGTCCTTGAAATCATGGGTTTTGAGCATCAGTAAAAGGGCTTTGGTCTGAGACAAAAATAAGATAAAGATGACTTCCTTTTCTTAAAAAGACAAAGATAAAAATGCCTTAAATTTGCCTTCAGAGGCATTCTGAACAATATGTTCAAAGGAAAAGGAAACCTGCGTCGACTTCCTTTCGTGACTTGTCCCAAGCTTTTATGACGTATTGTGCTTCGGGCTGCGGTTTATTCATGTGCCTTTTTTGTATTAATAAGTAGATGTTAAAACGTTCTGTTATTTATTTTCAGGTCAGGCAGACACCTCCCGCGTCCAAAGATTTTTCAGCCACTGCTCTCGGATCATTTGCTGATGATAATATGGCAATAGATGCGGCGTATAACGGAGTTGCGGTAGTAGCACTCCAAAATTCTTTTTATGCCGCTTTATCATTTCATTTTTCAGGCTTTAGTTCTGGTAAAATTGAAATATAATTTCTGCATAGATCATGGTCTTTAGAAGTATCTGCAAACGACTTTGAACTTTTTCTATCGATTTGCTGCCACCTCGTACTTGAAAGTTTATGCGTCCATTGTAGTTAGAAGACTACAGTTGCAAGTTACCCTCCATTCTATTTCTGAGAAAAAAAATCGACCAAATTAACAAGGCTTTGCTCTTCTCGTGAACATTGGGTAGGATTTTATCCTCAATCTTTTGGTAGTTCGAGCGCATAACACCCATTAATGTCCAGACTCTTAATCCGGAAGACATTATTTGGCTCACTTCAGTTCAAGATAATGCCAAAGCACTTTCTGGTCTCTTCTTTAATATTTTAAAGGGATTTATAAGAATTAAATACTTATAACATTTTACATTGTCGCATATTTCTCCCCCTGCTTGATGAATTTTTGTTTCTAACATGGAGAAAACTTTCTGACGACTAAAGTTTACACCGTCGTTTCTCAATGTTTTATGAGGTTCCAAGTGAAAATTTCTCATCTCAACAATCAATCAACAACTTTTTCTATAATTTTTCTGTCAGCCCTGATATTGATACAAATATGCTATGGAAGTCCCCATTGATGTCTCTTCTTCCATTTTTTGCTCCTAGGTGGTCGACCTGACACACTTTGGGCGCCTTAGAGGTACGTCTTTTATGATATGATTTAATTTATGTCATCCTAATAAAATTTTAAGAAGTTAAAATTTTCTCCAGCTGAAAATATCTACTATAGATAAAACAAAGTAAGTTTTAAATCATGATGTACGCAAAATTAGTTGTCTCCAGTATCTCAAAGTAGTTTCCCATAGCTTGTAACTGAACACTCATGGACATCATCCCGCATTCATCGGGTTCGGAATCATTCTTCGAGACTGATTTGAGTCAAGACATGTGACTTCGTCAACCGTGCCTATAATATTCATCGATGTTTTATGTTTCAAAAATTATATATATATATATTTATCGATGTTTTCAAATTTTAGCTTAGTTTTATCCTCTCTCTACGCAACCGTGGACGCATGGATATTTTTAGGACGGTACGTCATTTTTTATTAGTTTTGAGAGGATTTGCGTCCCTTGGAAATCAGATTCATACCACAGTTCCACCATTTAGTCTCAGTTTGGTGAGCTGTCTAAAATTCGATTTAAATCCTGATTGGAGAATCAGATTCAGCTTCATTACCGTCTGTCTTTATCTTATTTTCTTGATATACTGTATTTTTCTTGTGATTTTCTCCTCAGTGAGTGGAGACGATCGAATTCAATTTCTCCACAACCAGACCACGGCTAACTTTCAGGCGCTGTCAGAGGGACAGGTTGCTATAGAGTCAATATAAAATACTTTTCATTCCTTAGGCGGGAAATTTATATCGACCTAATCTTCAGGGTTGTGATACTGTTCTTGTTACATCAACTGCGAGAACAATTGATATTGCTCACGCGTGGGTTATGGTAAAGATTTTTTTCTCTGGCTGATGATTCTTCTCTTGAAGAGATAATTTATTGTTTCCAAATATTTCCCTGCAGAAATGTAAAGTTCTTTTGGCAACATTGGGCATCATTTATTTTAAATATTCGATTATTTTATCTTGCAGAAAAATGCCATTGTGTTGACAGTCTCACCAACAACCCGTAAAACTATTGCAGACATGCTTGCGAGGTCCGTTTTCAAAACAAAATCGCGATCTATGATTTTGAGAATCTACATCTACTCCTGCTTTTGGTTCACTGTTTCTTGTTCTATGGCTTCACCGCTGCCCTGTCTCAACTTCCTAAACATTCCTTACGCTATGCCCACTATTATTCACTCGATGTTCACACTTTAGTGTCTCAAACACATTGATTTCTCTTCCTGAGTTTCTTGATCAAGTTTCATGAGTTCTATTGATGCTCTTAGTTTTTATTAATGTGTTGCGTATATGTCTTTTTGGGAAGTATATGTTCAAAGGCAAGCTGTCTAGGGTATTTGTGTTATTGATTCTGTGTTTTCTTTTTGAAATTTTTTGTGTTCTAGGTATATATTTTTTGCTGATAAGGTGGAAATCAATGATATCACAGAAAAAACGTCTTTTTTCGCTCTGATTGGCCCCAAAAGTGTGCAAGTTAAGAAATAATTCCCTTTACTTATTTCATCTCTTTTGGATATCTTTTTTTTTGATCGACTGATCCTTATTGTAAATTGGCCGGTACTGTGTCAAAGGTTATGGAAGCCTTGACGCTTCAAGACGCAGTAGGGCAGCCGTACGGCACTCATTATCATTACACGGTAAGCATTATCGCATTTTTATGTTCATCGAGATGTCCAGCAAATGTCTCTCTCTCTCTCTCTCTCTCTCTCTCTCTCTCTCTCTCTCTCTCTCTCTCTCTCTCTCTCTCACACACACACACACACACACACAGAGGCACTCTCTCCTAAAAAGGAGAAGGCAAAGACTAAATTTTTTTTTTGAAGAAAACAAGGATTAAAATTTTTAATATACTTTGAAGGATCCCACGCTGTTGAACCCATAGTAGACGATGAAATATCAAATAATTAAAATACACATCGGTGCGCATAATGCTACTAAAAATACTGATTATTTTTATGAATCTGTTTTTCTGGGCCACCAGGTCAACGGCGCCCCAGTCACTGTAGGAGTGGGAAGCCTCCTCTCCAAGGAAGGATTCTGCCTGCTGACGTCACCTGAGTCAGCCGAGCCCATCTGGAGGGCTCTCCTTCGCCAAGGGGCCATACCCATGGGACCCACGGCCTGGGAGAGACTGAGGATCCTCAATGGTAGTTTCACTCAGATTCACAATTAATTAATCTGCTAGACCATTGTTTGGTAAATTTTCAATTGGTCGGTATTTTTCTAATTAGATGAAAAATCTCCCTTTGGTGCAGGTAGGCCGGCACCGGAAAAGGAGTTGACCAATGATTACAACGTTCTGGAGGCTGGCCTGTGGATGACCATCTCCCTTGACAAGGGTCTTCCTGTCTTTTCCCATCTCCAAAATCTTTCTTTGATTAACAAAAATCATACACATAAGCAATCATTCTAAATTATATGAATGGTATTCTTGCGTAGGTTGCTACAAGGGCCAGGAGACGATCTCCAGACTGATCACCTACGATGGTGTCAAGCAGCGCCTGTGGGCCCTCCGCCTAGCGGGCCCAGCTGAGCCCGGCAGCCCAATTACTGTCAACGGCCAAACGGTCAATGCCCTCGTTCCCCCATCATCATCGTCAATTTGTCATCATCATCTTCTTCTTCTTCTTTCTCAGTTGGGGCTGTGTGAACAGGTGGGTGTGCTCACGAGCTACGCCGTGGGAAGAGAAGGCGGCGGCGAAGAGCACGTGGGTCTGGGGTACATCAAGAGGAAAGCTGCTGCTTCAGCTGGTCTGGCAGTGACCGTCAGCGGCGTCACTGCAACCCTCAATTCTGCCCCCTTCCTCAGCCACTCCCTGGTAAGTTTGACTTTAAAACCTTGTTCACCGTTGACTTCTGGCAAGGGGAGCGTTGACTTTCACCCAATCCTTGTCCAATTTTTTTCTCAGGAGAGGAAATAGCCAGCCAAGTCACCAGAAGCCATTGCAGGAGCATTCCCCGGCAGCAAAATGGTGGAAGCGGGTGGCATCTCTCACCACAATCTCCCTGCCGGCGGCGGCGCTGACCCGCTGCAGGAAGACATGGCAGTCATCGCAGACCCTCAGGTTCTTGATCACCACCACTTTGTCCTCGGGCTCCGTCTCCAGAAGCGCAAATGCCACGGCCAGCCTCTCGCTGTGCCGGCTGCCCCCGGCGGCGCCACCAGCCAGCGCCTCCAGCTCCTCCAAAGTCCCCAGGATCTCCGAATTCCGCGGGTGCGACACATCATCCGCGACGAACCCGTGGACCCTGCCGAGGATCTCCACATGGCTCATCCCCGGGTCCTTCCTCAGCCCCTGCCCCCGCGCCATCGCCCGCACCCGTGCCGCACCGCCCAGCGCGCCAGCCTCCGCGTAGATGTTCGCCATGAGGACGTAGTACCCAACGTTCCACGGCTCAAGCGCCGCCACATGGCCGAACGCCAGCTCGGCAGTGGCGACGTCGCGGTGGATCTTGCACGCCCCCAGCAGCGCGCCCCACACGGCGGCGTCCGGGCGGACCGGCATCGAGCCGATGAGCCGCCAGGCCTCGCCCAGCCGGCCGGCCCGGCCCAGCAGATCGACCACGCAGGTGTAGTGTTCCGGCCCGGGCGTGACGCCGTAGGTAGCGCCCATGGCGCGGAAGTAGCGGAGTCCTTTGTCGGCCAGCCCGGCGTGGCTGCACGCCGTCAAGACCGCGACCATGGCGGCGCCGTCGGGGCGGACCCCGGCTGCCGCCATGCGGTCGAAGAGCTCAGTGGCTCGTCTGCCAAGTCCGTGGGCTCCGTAGCCGACGATGAGCGCGGTCCAGGAGACAACAGTCCGGTGGCGCATTCCGTCGAACAGCTCCTGCGCGCGGGCGAGGTCCCCGCACCGCGCGTTCATGCTGATCAGCGCGTTGACCACGAAGGTATTCTCCCGCATGGCTCCACAAGTCAACGCCAAGCGCTCCAGGTCGCGGCCCAGCGCGCGCGCGCCGAGGGCGGCGCAGCAGGAGACAGCGGCGACGACGGTGACTGCGTCGGGCCGCACCCCGGCGCGGGCCATCTCCCGGTACGTCTCCAGCGCCTCCCACGCCATCCCGTTCTGCGCGTACGCCGTCACCATCGCGTTCCAACGGACCACCGTCTGAAGGCGAGAAGAAGAAGGGGGGGAGAGGTCGAAGACGCGGCGGGCGGCGGGGACGGAGCCGTAACGGGAGTAGACGGAGATGAGGCAGTTGGCGACGGCGGCGGCGGACTTGACGGCGCACGCGTGGAGAGAGGAGAAGAAGGGGAAGGGCAGGGGGGGGCAGCAGGGGAGGAGGCCGAGCAGGGTCACGGAGTTGAAGCGCACGCCGCGGCGGAGCATATGGCGGAAGGCGGCGGCGGCGGCGCGCGGGCGGCCGGCGCGCGCCAGCGCGGAGACGAGGGCGTTGTGGGCGGCGGGGAGGGGGGGGGCGGGGCGGAGGAGGCGGCGGGAGAGGGCGGGGCGGGAGAGGCGGGCGTAGGCGGAGACGAGGGAGGTGAGGACGAAGGGGTGGGCGAGCCAGCCGGTGCGGACGGCTCGGGCGTGGAGGTGGGCGGCGGCGCAGGCGGGGAGGGCGAGCTCGACGCAGGAGGTTAGCAAGCCCGGCAAGACGCAGAAGAAGGGCCACTCTCGCCCGCGCCGGACGGCGTCGCGGTAGCGAAGGAGGCGATGGGCGTGGCTGCTCGCCATCGCCAAGTTCGAGCAACGAGGCGCGGACCAGTACCCCGGCCAGGCCAGGCTCTCATCATAGTGCAGGGACGCGGACGGGACGTGGAGGTTCGGGACGAAATTTGTCCCGTCCTACGTCCCATGTTAGCGTAGGGACGGACGGGATGGTTTTTCGTCCGTGGTAAAAAACCGTCCCGTCCAATAACCCCAGGACGATTTTTCATCCCGTCCAGTCCTTCCGGGACGAATTTTTGTCCCGAAATTCGTCCCAAACGAAAAAAATACATTATATATTTATAATATTCTCCTCGCGAGGCCACGTGGCAACATCTCAATCATCGGATGTGAATCCGGCCGTTCTCCGTCCAAATTCGTCCGTCCGTCGTCCGGAGACCTCCAGATGGACGATTTTTCGTCCCATGGGACAATTTGTCGTCCCATGGGACGAAAACCGTCCCATTCGGCGTTCCCAAGGATGAATTTTTGTCCCAGAATTCATCTTTGCCCCTGGACAGGACAATTTTTTTGTCCGGGGACGAAAAAAACCGTCCCGTCCACGTCCCCGATCTATACTCATCCCCAGCACCCGAACAGTACTAACACGTCACACATTGGAGAAGAGAGAGAGAGAGAGGGAGAGACATACAGACGCAGAGACGGATGTAGAGAGAGAGATACAGACGCAGAGACAGATGTAGAGAGAGACGGAGAGAGACATACAGACGCAGAGACGGATGTAGAGAAAGACGGAGAGAGAGACATACAGAGATACATACAGATGTAGAAAGATAGGCACACAAACATACAGACGTATATACAGATTAGGGTTTGACGGTCCCGGTCCGGTCCGGTTTTCTGGCATGGACCTAAACCGTACCTGAAGTTCAGTCCGGTCCCGGTCCGGTCTTGTTCAGTCCCGGTCTGGTTCGGTAGGGGGGGTGGTAGAGGAGCACGTGGGTGGTGGAGGTGTTGTGCGCGTGGAGCAGCGGCGATGAGCGCTTGGGGCGGGTGATGGGAAGGACGACCGGGCAGGGGATGGGTAGTGCGTGGGACAGGGTCAGTTCCAGTCCGGTGTTTTGGCATGAACCTAAACCTTACCTGAAGTTTGGCCAGTTCCAATCCGGTTTTGTTCGGTCTCGGTTTGATCCGGTCCGACCGGTCCCTGGTCCAAAATTCAAAGCCTAATACAGATAGGCTTTGACATTTTGTACTGGGGACCTGTCTGACCGGACCGAACAAGACCGGACCGGACTCTTTCCCACGCACTACTCATCCCCCTCCCCGTTGCCCTTCCCATCACCCGCCCCAAGCGCTCATTGCCGCTGCTCTGTGTGCACAACGCCTCCGCAACCCCCATGCTCCTCCGCCACTCTCGGTACCGGACCGAACAAGACCGGACCGGAACCGGACTGAACTTCAGGTACGGTTTAGGTCCATGCCAGAAAACCGGACCGGACCAGGACCGTCAAACCCTACATATAGATGTCGAGAGAGAAAGAGAGATAGACGTACAGACGTAGAGATGTAGAGAGTCAAGGAGAGAGAGATATACACAGCTACAGACATACATACAGATGTAAAGAGATAGGCATACAGACATGCAGACGTACATACAGATGTCGAGAGAGAGAGATAGATAGATGGACAGACGTAGAGAGTCAAGGAGAGATAGATATGTTAGATCTGTAGGAGGCTTGCGCCGATTCTCTTGGATGATGAAGATCGTACGTGAATGTAAGTCATTATAAAACATACCTCGATCCATCGCGTCTTATCTTAATCGAATCGAACAAGCTTGAGGGGAGGCCTTTTGGATCAATACAGGATGACCCAAGGACCTGGACCCTATTCATAGAAAGAGGTGATACTTAATCCTCTTAGTCTATCTTAATTAATACCATCATTATAATTGAGGCAGGCTTAGCCTCTACACAATTAATTATCATAATTATTGTTATAAATGTACTAATCTCGTCATTAAGTGAATCATATATAAATTGGGTTTTACAACTTATAGCTTAACAATGTGCAATTATATACATGCATATATATATAATTCTCCATAGATTAAGAAATTAATCTAACAAGATTGATGGTGATGCCCTCAAGTTATCTAGGTTTTTTTTCCTAGGTTTAGTTAAAATTTCATGTTTTAGTTAGGGTTTCCCTTGTTTCTCATGGGGCCTATATATAGGACCCCTAGGTTAAGAAGTGGAGAAGTCTCTTTTGAATTTTTGGAAAAAAAAGGAACCAAAAAGGGGAGAGAAAAGAGAAAAGAGGGTGAGAGAGAGAAGGGCGGACGGGAACGGGGCCGACTTTGGCCGCCCGCTACCGTTCTGCCCCCCCCTCCTGTTCCGTCGGGACATGCCGACGGAACCCTAGGCGGCGGCCGTCGCCACCGCCGGGGTCCCAGGTCTGGGGCTTCCACCGCCCCGACCCCAAGGGCCGATCCCGTCCACGGGGCCTACCCCCGCCGCACAGGGCCGCCACCCGCGCTGCCCTGGGCCACCGCACGACCCCGCCCTTGGCCGCTGCACGCTGCCGCCCTCGACACCACACGTCGCCGCACCTGGCCGCCGCCGCTCGCGCCGCCGCCGCCGACGCCGCTGCGCCGTTGCCGCGACGCCGTTGCACCGACCGCCGCGACGCCGCTGCTGCCGCTGCCTCGCGGCCCTCATCGTAGCCGCCGTCATCGCTGTTGCAGCTGACGCCGTGCCGCCACAGACCGCTATCCCGACGCCTGCCACATTACCATTTGCCGCCGTCTCGTCATCCTGGCGGTAGACCTACCCACCCTCCCGTCGTGGGGGCCTGCCAACGTCTCGACAAAGACCACGTGGACGCAGACCATGTGGAGATCTGTCATCCTCGGCTTCATCGAATTGAGGCCCCTCGCAGGACCTTTCCGGGACACCCCAGAGTGGGATGTGCGATCCCAGATGATCGTCCCCGAGTAGGATGAGCGGATCACGCGCCCGCCGTAGGACGTCGCCGACATCATCCTACATCAAAGATATACAGAGATACAGACATACATACAGATGTAGAGAGATAGGCATACAGACATACATACAAATGTCGAGAAAGAGAGAGAGAGAGAGAGAGAGAGAGATGTACATACAGATGTCAAGAGAGATAGACACAAACATACATACGTACATAACAGATGTAGAGAGTTAGGCATACAGACATACAGATGTCCACAGAGAAAGAGAGAGATAGACATACAGATGTAGAGACAGATGTCGAGAGAGGAGAGAGAGACATACGGAGATACAGACATGCATACAGATGTAGAGAGATATGCATATAGACATACAGACGTACATACAGATGTCAAGAAAGAGAGAGATAGATATACAGATGTAGAGACAAACGGAGAGAGTGGAGAGAGAAGACATACAGAGATACAGACATACATACAAATGTAGAGAGATAGGCATACAGGCATAGAGAGTTACATACAGATGTCAAGAGAGAAAGAGAGAGGTAGACATATAGACATACTGATGTCGAGAAAGAGAAGATGCGGAGAGGGAAGAGAGTGGAATACAAACAGACATAGAGAGAGAAAGAGACACAGTGAGACAGATGTAGAAAGAGAAAGAGTGAGATTGGGAGATCATACACTATTCTTTCAAGTCAATAGCTACACCATGTTTTATTCAAGTTCATCGAAATAAATATCTATTTATTATAATTTTCATGTCATGTTTATGATAAAGTATATGAATATCTGTAATAACCTAATGATTTATGATGAGATCATAATGTAATGATCACTAGTCTTTGCACATGTAATCTTAATAATCCTATATATTAGATACTCAAGATGTGCAATCAACTTATTCCAATAAAATATCATTGGCTGGTCTTAGTTGTACAAATATGGTTAATCTTGTAGCCATTCATGTGGAGACACTTCGGACATATTGTGGATGTTGTTTGGAGAAAGAGTTCATTGAATTGATCACTATGAATTCCCAAATAGTATTATATGTGATTATTAATCAAGTTGATTCATGACGCAGTTGTAAAAGTGATCCATTGACCTATGACACTGAGGACATCTCGTGGAGGGAGGACTAAGTTTCCCCCACGGCTTATGACTCTTAAACCATGGATTCAAACAAGACTTAGCTCAGATATAGCAAGAAGTATGGGAATGTGATTGAGTAGTCAGGTGGGGATTGTTCGCCCACAATATAGGAAGAGATTGACTCAAGGAAGACGGTACAGTTAAATCCCTAGCTCAGGTGGTGATGATATGATACTGAAGGAGGCATTATTCAAGGATCCTCATTACGCATCAATATTAACTAAATGACAAATTAGGGTTTGAAGATTAACCATACATTAAGTTGTTTGGGAGTCTCACGCAGATTATAGATTATACATACACAATAACTGAAGATGGTAGAGGTTCCATGAGTTTGTATCTTCTATAGCATAAGCTGTAGGTTTGCATACCACGAGTTGAAAACTTAACCTATAGGCTAAGTTAAATTGTCCTTCATGAATTAAGTTGTATGATACTAAAATTAATCAACAAGGCTAGCTAATAACTATTATTGGGTCATTGAAGTTATTAACTATAATGATAATTGGGCCCAGAGGGTCACACACACAAGATTAATGGGGCATTAGTGGATATATTTTTTACTTAAAAGGGATTTTTGTAAAAAACCTTATTCATTTATTCATTCAACCAAGAAGAGTATCCTAATGGTGAGAAGATTTACAAGAGCTTCAATAATTGTTGGAGAAGAATAAGTGAAAATCTAAGGGCACCTTCGTCACGCGGATACTTCTAGAGGGCGAACATGAGAACAAACTCAAATTTTATCTCCAATAGACCAAGTCAAGAATGGAATAAGTTCCCAACAAAAAACATATTAAGTGCTTTGTTTTAAGCAAGCAGAACTAATTTATATGAATAGAAATATTTATATGATATGCTGAATGAGACTAGGCATCTACTATGTTGGCCCTTATCAACTCCATGAAAGCCAATTTGAAGCTTGCTCATGTCATCGACAAACACAACACTAACATATCAACTTATCAACACATGGTGGCCTAGCTCATGTACCTGGCACACATGCGTAATGATATTTTGTTACACTGTTAATATTCTTACGCAATTTATGATGTGCCCTATAGTGTCTTTTTTGCAAGCAGCTCATTTGCGTACTTTGCTCCTTGAAGGGCACAATTGTCCTTGGCATGGCCTTCAAATGAGATAATCCATGGTGATTCCGACTTTTCTGGTGTGAGGGTCTATTGTAAATGTAAAAAACTGTGTCATGTGATAATCTAGTCATCTGGCACATCAATACTCAAAATTTTGTCTCAACCTTCAGCTCTAAAGCCAAAATTTGGTGGATTTATCAAAGGTGTTTGTGAGACCATGTGGATTCAGAGTCTCCTCTAAGAATTTGTATTGCCTCTCAATAACCCTGTCATGCTTCTCAACAACAATAAGTATGTTGTCAGTCTCAGGCATGGCGCCTCTAAACAGGAACAGATAAAACACATGGGCCTCCACCATCCCTATTCATCAAGCACCAATTCGATCAACATGTTCTTCAAATTCACAATTTACCTACCCAACACCAAATGACTGATCTTCTCACCAAGAGGCTGACCAATATTCAACACGATTATCTTGTGTCCAAGAAACTCCTGGATAATCTCGGCTCTCCAGCTTGCAAAGATGTGTTATGAAGAAGCACATGATGCTCACAGTCTGTCTCTTTTGTGAAAAGTAGCCATTAAAACGTTCATTTTACCCCCTATATATATGTTCATTACTTAATAGAAGGTGTGATTTTTTCATTCTTTTTCATTCGCTTCATCAGCTACTGCCTCCCTAGTTCTTCATGTATATGGCCCAACAGGAACTCACATGTGACTTTTTGGCAGTGTATTGTCTAAAATTTGTTTTAAATCCTAATAGGAGAATACAAATCAACTTCATTAAAATATGCTTGTATCTTGTTTTCTTGGTATGATGTATTTTGCTCAATTTTTACTGTTTTTTGCTTCGTGACTTCATTCCTCGTATCGATTTCCAATGTTTTCCAGACTCTATACTTAGTACTATTCACTCGATGTTGACACTATAGTTACTCAAACAGGTTGATTTCCCTTCCTGAGTTTCTAGATCAAGTTTCATGATTCTTGTTGATGATTTTAATTTTTATTAACTTGCCACACCTTTTAGGGAAATAGCTGTTCAAAGACATGCTGCCTAGGGTATTTGTGACATCGATACTGTGCCTTTTTAAAAACTTTTTCGTGTTCTAGGTACATTTTTTTGCTGACAGGGTAGAAGTCAATGATATCACAGAAGAAACGTCCTTCACTCTGATGGGGCCCAAAAGTTTACTACTAAAGAAATAACTCCCTTCACTTCATCTCTAACAGATCTTTTGCAGAACTCATGGACAGATAATTGAAAATTGGCCGGTTCTGTGATACAGTTGGGCAACCTTTATCACTCGTTATAATATTCCTGTTCATCTTGAAGTCTGGCAAATATCTCCTTGGCCCATCAAGCTAATTTCTATCAGAATTTCCACCCAAGCTAATCTCCCTCCCGTCAAGCTAATTTCTATCAGTAGCAGAGACAATAGATATAACAGCTCGCTATCAAAAAATTAACAGGCCATACAAGCACCCGTATATGAACAAGAAGCACCAACCAAAGACGGGTCAAAATCCTCTTACCACCCGCCGCCGCCGCCACCAGCACCGCTGCCAGAGCCGCCGCTTGACCAGCCGGCAGCTGCAGCACCGACCAACGGCGACCTGCTGCTTCCAGCCCAGCCTCCGTCCTGGCTTTCTCTCCCTCCGCTGCGGTTGTGCCCTGGCTTCCTCTCCGAAAATCTTCCCCCTGCACCCAAACAATGACATCATGAATGTGAGAAGAAAACGTAGAGAGAAAGAGAGAGGGAGACAGTAACAGAGGGAGAGAGACAGAAACTGAGAGAGAGAAAGGGAGACAGATGGTGAGGAAGAGAGAGAGGGAGACCGATGTAGAGAGAAAGAGAGAAGAAGGGAGACCGACATAGAGAGAGAAAGAGAGACAGGGAGGCCAACAGAGATGAGGAAGAGGGAGAGGGAGTCCTTCCGAGAGAGAGAATGAGAAAAGGGCAGACTGACGTAGAGAGAGAGAAAGAGATGGAGGGAGACTGGCTAGAGAAAAAAAGAGAGATGTAGAGAAAGAAAGAGAGTCACAGACAGACAGACGTAGGGAAAGGAGGGAGGAGACAGACGTAGAAAAAGAGAGAGACAGAGACAGAAAGAGAGAGAGGGAGATAGAGAGAGAGAGAGAGAGAGAGAGAGGGAGACAAGTAAGAGGAAGAGAGGACCTGAGGTGATGGAGTTGGAGCGAGACGGGGCGGGGCTCCGGATTGGGACGACGGCAGCGAGGGATCGGATGGAGGGGGGGGCGGCAGGATCAAGTGGGTCGTCAATGTGGCGCTGGAAGAAGGAGACGAGGCGGTCCAGGTGGTCGAAGTCACGCTTCCTGAAGCGGAAGCCCTTTGGGTAGACGCCAACATACTCATGGTGCGGGTTGGCACTGCGGATGTAGGTGAGAATGAAGCTTCCTGGATGGTCATGCGATATGCCAAAGGCGTATGCGATCCTTGCTGGGTTATCTATCTTCTCGGCCCGCAGCGCCTCGTCCACCTCCACCTTGCTCCCTCCCCTGAACTTGCGGTACCCCAGCATGGCCCGCATGTGCCCCACCAACGGGTCCACGTAACGGTCCATCACCTGCACGTACCGGTAAGAGGCATGAATAGACGACGGAACTTGACATACCAGACAGGACATGACATCATTTCGGACCGGTCACAGAGTTTTTTGCTTAGTTCTGTTTCCATTAGTCTGAGGGAATGGACAAAATGGATGACTCAATGGCACCCAATGATGGCAGTGCATCAAGAAAAAATCAAACAGGCACGTGATGACGGGTAGAACACAAGCCACCAAGGATTTAGTTCCATTTTCAGTTCCGAGGTCAGGACAGATGACTGATGGCGGTCAAGGACGGAACGGATGACGGGTAGACATCTATTCCCGACCCTTGACCCTCATCAGTAAGGTTCAATGGCCAACAACGGTGCGGATGGAACGGGATGAAAGGGTCATTTGGACACTCATCTATCACAATCTGACAGGCTGGACGGATGCTGGAATGAATGGAAGATGGTTCTAAACCTAGAGTAAACCAGCGGCACCCACTGACAGGACGGAACGGGACAGAAGGCATAAAGGCTTTCATTATGTTTCCCGTTCAAAGGTCAGGATGGATGACTGATGGTAAGGAACGGAACGGATGACTGCATGACATCCGCCCCAAACCTTAGCCACCAGACTCAATTCCTTGGCCCATCTAGTTTCCTAATAAAAAGTCAACGGTATCTGACCTCATCGAGATCCTCAAAGGTGTCGTCGCCGATGGAGAGCTTCTTCCCGAGGCGGAGCAGGCTGGCCATGTCCCGCATGTCCTTGTCGCTCTCCACTATCTCCTTGTGCGTGTACACCCCATCGCTCACCTTGATTGTCAGTGTCAGGTAAGACGGTCCCTTTGAGCTCGGCCGCACTATGCTCTCCCCCGCCTCCTTCTCCGCCAGCAGCTGACATAAACATAATTTCCTCCATCAGTTACAAGCAATCGTTCTATTTTCTCTCTACAAATCTATCCAAACATCTGAAAGATAATCCAGTTGATGAAACAATCAAACAAGCATCACATATGTACATATATATATATATGAAAGATGACAGTGATGAAAGAGAGGATGCAACCAAATATGGATTATAGATGACCCGATTGATGAATCCAACCGAGCAAAAATACAAGCGTGAATGATGAGACGGTTGATGAAAGCAAGAGAGAAACAAACAGAAGGCAAGAAAGAGTGCAGATTTATTAGTGAAAGACGACCAGTTGATGAATGAAGGAGAGTAAGAGGCACATCTATACCAGAAATGACCCAGTTGATAAGATCACACGTATATGATATTAGATGTGAAAGATGAGCCAGAGAAAAGGTGGGTTTGAGGAACCAAGCAAACAAGCATGTAAAATAAGCAGATTGCCAGACAGAGAGATTAGAGGACAGAAGGGTAGAGAATGATACCTGGATGGCCTCCTCAGAAGAGATATTTTGGAAGCGCGGATGGACAATCATGCGGGGCCGGAAGTGGCGGCGCCGGGGTAGGGCCGGGTCCTTGGCAGAATCCTGTGATGGAGTCGGGCCGCGTGGGAGTTCACCCTCGACATAGTACCGATCACGTGGCAGTCCCTGGACAGCGCGTTTGAGGTCGCTCTCCCTGCAGGTCAGATAGGCCTGGCATCTGTGCTTGTGCACCGCCTTGATCCGGCAGGTCAGCACATCCCCCTCACGCACCTTCTCATGCACCCGCCCTGCCTCATCCCGGTCATCACACAGGTCCTCTGCCACAGAGATGACTCCCCTCAGCCCTGAGTCCAATGCGCAGACAATCCGCTGCTCCTGCACCCACCGAACAGTAACCTGCACCACCCTCCCCACTGCGAGAGTCTCGTCTGTCTCACCAGACACCATGAGAAACTCCTCGTCCTGGTCCGGTTCCTTGAATGTCGCCCTGCGCTCTGCAAACCCACAGAGCAGCTCCATCTTGATGTCCCGCAGGGTCTCCCGCTTCCTGGCGCCACCCGGAAGCCGCCGCTCAACATCCTCAGCGTACTTGCCCACATGAAGCGCGCGGAGGACCTCAGGCTTGTCCCGCACGTGTTCCACTGCCATCTCCTGCGCGTCCTCGTCCATGTCCTCCACTGCCTCCCCCAGGTCATGGGCACACACAACCTTAGCCATTGCCTTCGCTAACTCGTATGACTCAGGGTGGATACGTGTGTCATCCAGCAGGTCCATCATGTGCGCAGCCGCCGCCCCTGCTGCTCCGCCACTGTGGCGCACGCGGAGGAAGCCCACACAGTTGATAAAGACCTTCTTCTTTAGCACCCCCATGGCCAGCTCCTTGCGGCTGAGCACACTGCCAGCGCGGGCTAGTGCCTTTTGGAGAGCAGCTGCCTTTCGCGGGCCCAGCCCAGAGATGAACTGTAGCTGGGCAAAGAGCCACTCGTGGGATGCTGCAAGGTTGACATCGAGGCCCACCTGATTGGTCACCTCCACCATGATCTGTTCCACCATCTCATACTTGTCATCTGTTGACAGCAGCTCCTCCAGGGGGCACAACTTCCATGACAGAATCTCCTTGCCTGGTCCGCACAATGTTGCCACCATTGCCAGTGGGTTCTGCAGGTACCGGCCCAGCCCCACCGCTCGCCGCACAATCCCTATCAAACAGGCACCACCATATCTTATATCATCCACATGATACACTCTTTCTACTAACCATCATCATGAAAAAGATCATAAGGAAACTGATGATGCGGAAGAGAACGATAATGATGATGAGCAAGACGTCATCCATCATTCCAACATCAGCAAGAAAAGGATAATGATAACGATGACGATGATGGATCACCATGACAGAGATCATGAAAATGTCAATGATGCATAGGAGATGGTGGTCATCTTTCCACCAGAACTAAGATGCAGGTGGACGGTGGCAGACAGTGGAGATGACAATGATGAAGATGATGACGAGAACTATGATGATGATGATGGATCACAATAATCGAGACTATGAATATGAAGAAGAGATTGTGGTAATCTACCCATGATAACCAAGAAGATGATAACGATGATGGTGAGGACAATGCTGACGATGATGATGGTGATAACATTGAGATAGTGATGGTTACCAGGTTGTTTGGGAAGCTGCTCAGAAGATTCTCGAGAAGTTTCAAACAGCCGGGGCAGAGACTCGTCACCGAAAACAGGGGAAGTTCTGTCGAAACCAGGGGCCATGTCCCTGGGGTGATGCTCCACTATTCTGTATATGATCTGAGAAAGAGTACAGAACAAAAAATCCATCATTTTGACAGACATGAACAAACCAACAGAGACTTGCCTTTAATGTGATGATTACCTCATTGATCTCGTCCTTCAGGGTCTTGCAGGTCATATTAGCAGCACCAACACAGACTGCGTGTGGCTGGTGATCAATCATAAACTTGAGAACCTCCTCCTGGTCCTTCTTCTTCCTTGGCGGATGGTCGCCATTGCCTGACGACTTGAGATTGATCGAACCCGCATACAACACATCCAGCAACTCCCCTGCTGCATCCAACATCACAAAAGTCGTCGCCGGCTTACCGGGCCCCCAGCAAACAGCCATGACCTTCCGTGCAGCTTCCTCGTCCTCCTCGGAGTCCGGCCGCTGGTATGGAGCGACAGACACCTTGTTCCACAGCCGCTTCCCATACTCATTCAGCAGCCAGCTCTTTGCGCGGGCAGCCAGTAAAGCCCTGGCTTCCTTCTCCATGGATGGAAGCACGTGATTGAAGAAGGCATCCTCCAGAATCAGCCGCCGTTGCTCATTCCACAGCTGCGCGGACTTGCTGACACACTCACTAAGATAGTTGTCCTTGGCCTCAGATATCAGCTTCTGGAGTGCCCTCTCTGGCATTTTAATGGTGACCTGAAGGAGTTTCTCTTCCTCAGCTTTCTCAATCAGCAGCCACTGAGCGTCATCAAACTTGGAAAGAGGCTTCTCCCGCAGCCACTTGGCACCTGCAACAGGGTGGAAGGGATCTATGGTAGAATTTCCTTCTGGTGTAGGACTCGTGGACACGACTGCTTCTTCCATGTAGACGCCCCTGACATACTTCCTCACAATTGGCTCGCAGCTGATCTCCACAGCGGCCTATTATATTGAAAAAAATCAAAAGAAAAATGACATCCGTGTTAACGAAATTAAATTATAATAAAAAATTGGTTGAGAATGAAAATCCAAGAATTTCTGCTCTGCATTTCAGAATAAACACTGTAAACGAAGAGGATGAGAAAGAAAACCAAGAATATCTGCTTCGAATGTCAAAAAATACTGCAATGACGTTTAGGAAATTGAACTACATCTGCTGTGTATGTCAAAATACCGCATCAGCGTTTCTGAAATTAGATTATTACAAACGAAATGTGTGAGATAATCTCTGGTATGTATGTAAAAAATACATTTCGCTTGTAATTAATCTAATTTCCCAATCGCCGATGCAGTATTTTTTACATACATACCAGAGATTATCTCACACATTTCGTTTGTAATAATCTAATTACAAACGAAATAAGAGAATCACAAGAAACGGGTGAGATAACCCACAAATCTCGCGTGTGTATGTTAAATAATACAGCAATTGCGTTTCCATAAACTAGACTATTATAAACAAAATGGGTGAGAAAACCCACATATCCCAGTTATGTATGCCAAAGATCTAAATTTTTCGAATATGTTTTCCGTTATGGACATGAGAAAAACCTATTAATGCGTGCTTACCATGTGTCTGGCACCTTTAAGCACATCTTGTGAGGATTCGAACATGGCACACATGAAATTAGACGCCGCTTCATCAGGAGTTTCCTTTGTATCTTCTAATTCGTCCAGCCTCTAAACGATAATAACAACGAGATCGATTATTCACATTTATAGACATGATGAAACATCTTATTCCAACTGGAGAAAAGAAAGAGGACGAAATTTGTACCATTTTTTCCAGCGCCAGATGCAAGCCAAATTGCTCTGAACTGAAGCCAAAATTCTTTGCAACCTCCCACAACCCTGCCTTGCAGCACACGCTGTACAAGGATTTTCTCTTTGGTCTCTTAAACTGCCCCTCGTCGACCTCCATTTCACTCGAGGGAAAATGTAAGTTAAATTTCATGTCGACATCCTCAACTTCCCTCTCTGAGTTAGCATCCTCCAGAGCCTTAGTTACAGAGTTATACAGCTGATTGATCAAGTCTAGCCTCGTCTCCTCTTCCACCCTTCGGGCCTCCTCTTCATACCGCTTCTCGTAGTAAGCCTTAAGAGCAGCTTTCCTCTTTCGCAGAAGCAACCACTTCCTATCTAGACTGTGCACAGCCCACAAAGCCTACAACAATTAAGCCAAGACAGTGAGATGAAATCTCATAAAACTAAAAACGTAGTTCATGGAATTGTTAAATAACCTTGTGCCATTTTATTTTTTGTTTCGCCTCAGTGCCATCAGCCTCCTCTTTTTCTGTTGAATCCACGCTTGGATCCTTCAGCAGACTAAGACAGAGTTCCTTCCGATACATTGCAATGAATGGAACCTAAGGGAAGGTCATTGCATCAGAAGAATGAAAAATAAAATCAAAATAAAGTGAATAAGGACTCTTACATCAAGCTTTTGAACATGAAGCATCCCAAGAACGTGCCCGATATCTTCTTTGTTGATTCCTTTGATCATCTGGGGATCACCCAAGAGCGGTGAAACCCCAGGAGTAGTTAGTTGGGCATATATCCAAGAGCTTTCTTCTTCTATGCTTTGGTCATCGACAGGAGGAGGTCCTGTGATCTCTTCAGATAGCTGAAGAAAGCATCAACAAGAGTAGAACTTTAAGCCCACTGAGGAATCGACAATTTAGCCAAAGTTCATGGTCCAAAGTAAGAACTTTAAATTAAGGCAACCTGTATCCTTTCCGGTATATCTGTTTCTCTGATGATCTTGTCCCTCGGCGTCATATACTTCTCTTCAAGGATCAAGGGCTCAAATTCTTCTTCAAGTTTCTTCTCTCCCCAGGCAGCCTCACTTCTGCCCTTCGAAAGCCCTTGTTTTCTGCGCTCCAGAAGCTCGTCTACATCTCCGAAGATCTCATGGGCTTCCTGCAAAGCCGATGAGGACACACCAAATGCTTGCCTCATCTTCTTCTTCTTTGTTTTCTTTCGCCTGTTTCAGAAATTCAGCAACTATAAATGATACAGCTCCCAACCCTAATAGAGAGAGAGAGAGATGAACCTGATGGGAACACCATTTTCGTCTAAGTCCTCCTCATCAACAATGAAATCTGCCATCTCGTCTTCTTCTCCCATATATGCGTCTTCCTCCTCTTCCAATTGCTCCTCTTCCTCGGCAATATCCTCAAGAGGAACGGCTGAGAAATGTTATGTTACATTATGATACATGATACTGAATTTAATGGCTTATCAACTGAATCTAGAAATGAATCGGTAAAATCCTCTTAGGTACAATATAAAGAAATCATTCTCTTTGTTGAGTGCAGAAATGTATTATACCTTTTTATCCAAATCAAATTAATAAATAAAAAAAATTCAAATTAATAAACAAAGGTCAATGCCAAGCGTCCTGGTAGAAAGTACAGCTCAAGAAGATACCTTCGTCATCTCCAAAGAGACTACGCTTGAGTTTTTCCTCTGCAGAACGACCACCGCGGCCATCTTTCTCAGATTCCTCTTCATCAGAAAAACCTGATCTTTCATCTTCAGCGCCCCTACCCGCCTTCTTAAGACGCTTGAACTTCGTACTCCCCTGCTCACAAGATTGGTAAAAATAAAAATTACAGTTGATGGGCAATTAAAAGATGTCAGCACTCACAGGTTTAGGCCGATGAAAGCCAGTGATGTTATTATCTTGCAGCAATTCGTAATCGTCTTCGTCAAGAACATAGTGCTTCTCTGATTCTCTGGGGAAAATAAAAGGATTTTCACAAAAAAATCC
Source organism: Wolffia australiana (assembly GCF_029677425.1). Lineage (NCBI taxonomy): Eukaryota > Viridiplantae > Streptophyta > Magnoliopsida > Alismatales > Araceae > Wolffia > Wolffia australiana. The sequence continues at coordinate 6,040,781 of NC_135850.1, forward strand.
AGTTATAAATGAGTCGTATGTTCTACACGAACCTTTTTTTCTTTCTCTTTTTCTTCTGCCTCTCTTCGTCGCTCCCGCCCCTGTTCTCCTCTTCCTCTTCCTGTTCTTCCTCTTCCTCCTCGTCATCGTCTACTATAAACCCATCTTTCTCGTACTCATCCTGTCCCTCCTCTAAACAAAAAACACACAACATAGTCAGTGGTCAGCCAAGCAACTCGAATTCGCTGGGAATTATAAAAAAAGAGCTTATTTTGATCTGCGAGATACCCATCAGACTGCAACCCAAGAATTCCTACTGAATTTGATTTTTTTTTTCAAACCTTCTTCGTCTTCTTCATCCTCATCGTCCGCCCTCGCCCTCACATCATCATCCTCTGCGGCATCCCCGTCCACAATCCCAACATCATCCTCCTCCTCTCCGACATCATCTGCGGGAAATCTCAAAAATCAGCGAATCAACGAATTGCAACAGAAGCCGAAGTTCAAACCCCAGATCGCAGTCGATGAACAAGAGATTAAATTTCTCACCCTCCTCATCCGAGACGACTCTCCCGCCCATGATCAGCCCTTGGGCGAAAGCCCAAGCCGAGCCCTTGATTGAAACCACAAATCACCCTTGATTGAACCAAGTCGGAAACCCTAGAGCGCGACAACGGGTCAACTGGGAAGAAGGGGAAATGCCTCAAACGAGGAACAGAAGAAGGAGAGGAGATCACCTACCGAAGAGAAGCCGTCGAGCAAATCGGGAAGAGGCGATTTACAACTCTGGGTGGCGATCAGAAGCAGCGAATCAGTACCTCGAACGCGAATCCACCGCCCAGAACGATGAATTTGATCGGATTTTATACCGTGTTACCTCTTCTCAAATTACTGAATAAACCTTCGGAAAAAGTATTTATATTTCTAAGGAGGACGCCGAAATAGTCATCATCCATATTCGAATGAGAGGTTGCAGTACCCAATATCCGATATAGTTGTGCATTTTATGTGCTTATTTTGATTACAATGATCATAAATGCGTGTTATTGATGTTTAAAAGAATTTCTATTTTTCTTGATTTTACGGTATATTAACATTTTTCTGGCATTAATTTCATGAATAAAATAATTTATTTCAAGGGTTTATTATATTTTTAAAATGATATTATGATTTTTCTGGATTTCCTTGTATTGCTATGAATTTTTTTTAATTCCAATCCATAAAGAAAAGTTACTGAGTCAGAAAATATAATTACGAATTTATTTATATATTTATATTGAATTAATTGTTATTCTTCCTTCGAAGGAGTGTGTGCCATGCTAGCAGTCCGCTATACAAATCAGAGGGAGATACTCGAATAGTTTAGATGGCTCCAAATTCAAACTAAGATATATGATAGATATATATAGTGATCCACAAGGGGTTTCGAGCTGAGATATTTAGGGTAGTTCTATTTTTCCCCCCTCTATCCATTCACCATATTGGATCTATAAATATAACTCTTCATCTTTGTAAAAAATGCATCCTTGGATTTTATTTCTTCTTAAAATTAACAGAGTGATTTGCTTATTCACAATCTAGTTTGGGTCTGTTATTGTACTCCAAAAGTTAAGGATTGAAGGAGTGATACTCGGATCAAGACACCTAAAGGAAAAGGCCTTCTCAGATTATCGACCACGTGAAGATGATGTTAATGTGATATTTGTCTTTTTTCAACTCGTGTCTTCTTCCTTTTTCCTAAGTTATCATCGCCAATAACTAGGTTCCCACTATCACGCACACCACCTCCAACTCTATCACTTGTTGGCGTGTATCCGCCTCCATCTTTGTTGCTTCAACGACAATAAAATCATCATCACTTACCCCACTTTGTCAATTGTTGACGCGTATTCGCCATCATTACTGTCACTAATGGATATTATGTGGACGTCAAGCCAATCACACCACCATGTTTATTTAAGTTCATTGAATAAATTATTATGTTCATTATTATTCCACTGTGATGTTTACAATGAAGTCCATGAATACGTGCAATGACAAAGTGAATTATGATGAGATCATAATACAGTGATCATTAGTCTTTAAACATGTATTCTAAATATTCCTATTTGATGGATAGTCAAGACGGACATCGAATTGTCCAGATAGAATGACACTAATCGATCCTACTTATACGATAAGTATAGCTAATCCTGTGGCCATTAGTGTGGTGCCACTAAGGACATATAGTGGATGCTCTCTGAAGAAAGAGCTCACTGAATTGATCTGTATGAATCCCTGAATGGTATTATACTTTACGTCAATCAGGTTGATTCATGTCTCGATTGTATAAGTGATCCATTATTAGAGACAACAAGAACATCTCGTGAATGGACGACTACATTTTGACTACGTCTTATAAGCCTCTAGTCACGGGATTCAAATAAGTCATATCTCGGATGTAATACGAAGCTCGTGGAGATGATTGAGTGGTCAAGACAGGATCATTCACCCTCGGTATAAGAGGAGATTGACTCAAGGTAGAAGATGCAGAAAAATCCTTGGCCAGGGTAGTGAGGATATCGGAGAAGGCGTTCTCTAATTATCCCCGCTACGCATCATTAATAATCGAATGACGGATTAGGGTTTGACGATAAACCATACCCTAAGTCTTCTGAGAGCTTCACGCGGATGATGGATTATACATATACGGTAATCGATTGTCGTAAAGCAATCACAATGTGTTGATTGGCACCCCACATCATGGAAACTTAATCTATCGATTAGGTTTAATTGATATTTAGTTAATTAACCTATATGTTGATATAGTTAATCAATAAAGTTGATCAATAACTTTTTATTGGGCCACTAAATTTATTAACTAGAATGATACATGGGCCTAAAAGGTCACACTCATGATATCATAGGGGCATTGGTGAATACATTTTACTTTGTGGGGTTTTTGAGAAAAACTTAAGTTAAATAAGAATAGGGAAGGGACACTTATTTCAAGCATCCATGCCAAACAGAATTGAGAGCCCCCCGTTCTCCACTATGTTCTCTTCTCAAATCAACCAAGGAGAGTATCTTCATAGTGAGAAGGTCTTCAAGATTTTGAAGGAGAGTTGAAAAAGAAGAAGTGGAGATCCAAGTGCCAATTGATCGTGTGGATACTTTTAGAGGTCAGACACGTGAATGTTGTCAAAACGATCTCAGAGCAGCAAAGTCAAGGGTGGAACAAGTTCCCCACAAGGACATTTGATGTATGTTTCAAAAATCGATTTTGAATCGATTAACACGCTTCCGCACCCATGGAATCATGTTTGCTATGAATGAACCAAGTCACAAAACCAACAGTCGCAACTAGCGAGGCATGTCTTTCATCCATTCCACTCTATTCGTGTACATCGCCGTGAACCGCCATCTAGTGCTCCCAAGGCACTACCTAAGGTACTTAAATTAGAGTTAATTAATATTTTATTGTAAATTATATTAATAATTGCAAAAATAATTCTATTAGAATTAAATAAATTAGGCTAATTAGAACACATATTTTCTAATCATCGTATAATTATTTCTAATCTAATTTCACTGAAATAGACATTAAAAAACCAAAAAACACAAATTAAAGCTAAAATTCACTCATTCAGTTAGGAATCAGTAAGACAAAAGAAGCTAACAAGGCTGATGACGAGGAGGACAACGTGGCTCTAGATTGGTGATCAATGGGTCCATGGCTGTAATTTAATCATTTTTAAAGTGGCATCCAAAATCCAAGGAAATATACATAATTTATGCCCGTTGATGTCGGACGTCGTCGTTGGTGTCGTCTGACGGATAAATCACTAAGTGAATGTAACTACATGATGCGAATGAACCAAGGTGGATGTACGTGCAGGACTCTACTTGTGGGGCTTGCCAAACTTCCGAAATGGGGGATCGGTGACGGTGGTGGTGACTTTTTGACCCTCGTTGGAGCGACGACGGCGACTACAGCGCCGAACAACATAATTCTGTAGGGGCTTGTGCATAACGGACGGGCTCGGTCCGTACCTAGGAAGATGCTCACAAGTATTTTCTCGATAATATTCTCTCACCTACCTAACCTGAGCGCGGTGGAGTGCAATCGAAATATTATAGAAAGATGTAACCTCTTCGGCAGTGGTGTTCATCGTCGACGTCTTCGTTAATGCTGGAGTCAACGTGGGCAGGAAGCTGGAGGAGTATGTGCCGTTGGTTAGGGCACAAAGAAAACTCGACTGGCCATGGTGATGCGGTGCAGGAGCGTAATGTCGGAGAGCGGAGGCAAAGAGATAGACACGGTCGAGGAAGCAAGGGTTACAGCGTCGAGGCAGCTTGATCCTCGGCTGGTTCAGCAAGCGCAACCTATGGGCAGGACAGCATGAACGGAGGTAGTGATGGCGCACGCTATCGAAGATCGTCAATGACGTCGTCCGCGCCGCCGGCCACTGTCATCGAAAGCCGGGTGAAAGATGCTCGTTATCGCCTTTTGATTTTTGTTGTTTCCATGGAATTTCAGTCGTGGATTCTTGTCTTGTTCTAGCGTCGGCCGGGGCTAACGCGACCCTTCAATGCGCCACTGAAGAATCAAGACTCCTGAGAAACGGTTGTGGGAGAGAAGGACGGGAAAGCCAAATTCCAAGGCCGCTCAGGATCCTCGACTGATCAGGGAAGAGAAAAGGAATTTGGCGCTGCCGTCAATGCTCTCCTCCGACGGCAATTGGACCTACTCTTCCTCCCCGTGCCCTTTGATGGCCGCTAGATGACTCGATCTGATCCACGAGATTCCTCTCAGGGCATCGCCCAATCAGATAAGAGACAAGGGAATTTGGCACTACCGTTGACGCCACCCTCCGACGGGACGGCCCCGCCGACTTCCCCTGTTCCCTTGAACGAGATGATTCTGCTCGCCCTCGGTCTTTGCTGACGCCGGGAACTTCACCGTCGCCATATACCTTTGATTGGCTTGTGGGAGGTTTCCCGGGGACGCTTCAGCCCAATGTCATCAGCCTGCCAACATCGTTTGTGGCTAGATTATCAAGGGGTACTAGCCGCCGCCGTGCGCTGTTCTCAGACTGGGAATTGATATCCCAGCGCAATCGGATGGCTGTGGCAAATCGTGATGATCGTTTGAAAGGGATCTGTGGACTTGGCCGCGGGCTTGAGGACGTCTAAGCAGCCATTTGTCGGTAACTGATCGTTGCCACTCGCACGAGCTCAACGATCGCTTGGGCTGCCTACTGTAGGTTAACCCGTCGGGTGCGGCAGAGCTGCTTGAGCCGCGACGGTGCCGCTGGTCGCTCTCCGTCCTCACTCCTCCCCCCCTTCACCTACGCTCCGGCATCTTTGCATCGGTCGTCGAGCCTCCGTCCACTCTCCGGCATCTCTCAACCCCACCCGCTCCGAATTGCCGCCAACGTCGACAAAATACTGCACCGTGAGCCACGCCGACAAGGTACGTCATCCTCGCACGTCGCTCGTTCATTTACCGTTTGTAGTATATTTTCGATTTGACTCCACTGCGCTCGGGCTAGGTAGGTGAGAGAGGATTTGAGAGAACACTACGACGTTTGAGTGTCTTACCTGTACGAACGAGTACGTCCGTTACGTGTGAGCCCTACGGATAGATTCTGTTCCGCCGTAGACGCCTTTGTCGCTCCGACGACGTTCAAGAGGCCACCGTCGCCCCACCCGGTGACCCGTCCAAGCTTGGAGCTCGGCACCTCCCTCAAGTCAAAGCCTGCATGTACGACACGTATGACATTCATTTAGAGCATCGTAGTTACATCGACCCGTTAGGGTTCATCCGTCGGACGACGACACCGTCGACGTTCAATACCATCACCTCTTATCGGCACTGAACCATCATATTCAGTGTCAACCGGACAATGTCCCCGACAATGTCCGACATCAGGTAGGCAGCAGACACGAACAGCAGGTGACTCCAAATGCAAGAGCTCAAAGAGGCACGTGTGCAAGGAAAGCAATGGTGTGCGCCGTGTGAGTAACGATGCAATGGTCACCGAATGAACGAGGCGGCGAGACCTCATGAGTCCTGGTTATGTGGATGCACAACGCGAAGAGGCGTAATGGCGACTGTGCCTGGTCAACGACCGTGAGAGAACGCGCACGCGCCACCGGCTCAAGGTCTCGTGGTCTTTGAGATCACATTGCGAGGCAGAATGACGGTCGTGCCTGGTTAACACTCGTGAGAAAATGCATGCGCACCACCGTTCGAAGATCCATGGTCTTTGGGTCACCGTTGGCAACGAGTCGCCGATAATCAGCCAGACATCTGCATCGAGTCCCGGCAAAATGGCCGCAGGAATTCACATGGCGGTGTGCAAACTAGTGCGCGTGAAAGAATGCGTTGCGCCCTGCAAGGCCTCCGCGAAGGGCTGATTCAAGTGGAGGTTCTGGCATACGGTGGTTCATGGGGCCGGACAGGGTAGGTCGTTGGAGTGGCGACTTGCTGGAGATTGGTTTTGGATGGGGCCAACAGGCGAAGTGGTCGAGGTGTCACACGGCGGTGCAAATGGAACGAGGAGACCGGATATGCAATCAACGCCAAGCCTCACACGCCTGAGGAACACCGATCGGGTTTTCTTGGCGTCGTTGTCTCTTATGGCATGCACGCATGTGGGATCTTGTCCCTTGGCACTGCACGAGCAACTTTGGTGGTGCAACGATCCCAGACTCTTTTCTTCCCCTTCACCTCTTCTTCTCTTCTTCTCCTTCCTCCTCCTCCTTCTCCTTCTCCTTCTTCTTGAATGTGAGATCTGAACAACGTGGTAACTGCCACAAACTTGAAAAAATCCAGATCTGAGAACAAGACATGGTCCCATCATGGCCTTATATAGGGCCATGATGGGCCCTTACAAGGAGTCCATGAAGAGAATGTCCAATAAGAACCTCCCCCCCATTTTACAACATGAGAAAAAAAAGACATTACGAAATCAAAAGATGTGAAACTAAAATGATACGGGGGGGACTGAAAGCACGACGACATGGGTGCATCATGACGAGTAGGGTGCACTCGTCGTGATGAACACAACACAGAATTTAAGACAACTGAAAACAGATAACAAAAACACGAAGATACATACGTGAACATGCTCTACCGGGGGTATTTAAACCCGGGCGTCTTCACGGATGCTTTGGCATGTCGATCGGACTGGACATGGACGGTGATGCTGATGACGACGAAGACTGCTCCTCTGATGATTCGTTGGCGTCATCAGGATGCGCTCCATCAACCGTGACAGTCATCCTCCTCGAGTTTAGATGGTGGTTTCTGGCTGAGGGAGATCGCCATAGGAAATCTGATGGATTGGGAGGATCCATAGGGCTAGTCCACACCATCTACTGCTATCAGAGGACCTTCACAGGCCTTAAAAAAATAGATCTTTGAGCCCACTTCATTATCTCCTAGCCATTCTTCTTAACAAAGATGGGAGACCCGTCCTTGGGGTTTTGGTAGTTGTGTGGGGATGGTGACTGCTCCCTAGAAGCTTGGAGAACTAAGTATGGCACCGACGGAACTCTGGCTCACCTTGGATTCACACCAACACGGAGACACACACCAAAGCTAGGGGACAGGTGATGTTGGACGTCGTCCAGCCGACACGGAATATGATGGTTCAGTGCCGATAAAGGATGATGGTATCAAACGTCGATGGTGTCGTTGTTCGACGGATGAACCCTAATGGTTCGTGTTGTACATGCATGCTCTGACTCGAGGGAGGCGCCGAGCTTCAAGCTTTGATGGGGTTGCCGAGTGATGGCGACGGTGGCCTCTCGAACCTTGTCGGAGCGACGAAGGTGTCCACAGCCGAACGGAATCTCTCCGTAGGGCTCGCACATAACGGACGTACTCATTCGCACCAGTAAGACACTCAAATGTCGTTGTTCTCTTAATACCTCTCTCACCTACCTAGCCCGAGCGGGGTGGAGTCAAGACAAAAATATACTGCAAAAGGTAAATAAACGAACGACGGGAGAGGACGGCGTACGTCATTGGCGGTGGCTCGTCGTGCAGGATTTGTCGACGGTCGGCGGCGGTCGAAGCAGGTATGGTAGAGGGGTGTCGGAGAGCGACGGTGCGGCTCAACGAGCAATGATGATGTTGAAGCTCTATGTAAAGGTCGGAGGAGCCGGGGAGGCAAGAGAGTGACCAAAGGGGGCGGGCTGTTTAGCTCAAGCCCGCGCCCCGATGTGGAAGTCGCGTCCTGAAAGGAGGGGCTCAGCGCGACCGGGTAGCGGTGGCGAGTTTCAGCCAATGTGGCGTCAGACGGGGCTCGGTGGCTCAGCCGGGTGAATGCAGCTCTGCCTCCATCAAGTCACTTGGTCGAGCGGATGGTGCGCGAGAATCGGCGAGTGTCTGAGTCGTCGTCCGTGGCAAATGCAAGGAGTTGCTAGGCCGGATCCTGATCAGGGGGTGTCCGGGGGACCGTAATCCCGACCCCGAATGAGAATACCGTGAGCGGACGGGCGGGCACCTAGGACCCAACACAACGTCACCGTGATTGTAGGGTGATCTCCGCCCGGGCGCGCATTGGAGCGCCAAGGGTCAGTCAACGGTCGGGTCGACACAGGAGGAGAAGAGCGATCAGATCGTGGACGCGAACTTGATACGACTTCTCAACATCCCTCAAGGGCCCAGACGTTCAGCCGGTTGACTAGTCAGCTCGGCCTCCTGCCTCAAACCGTCTCAGGAATCCAGGGGCGTCCTGACTCCCGCTCGGTGCAAGAAGATGACCCTAACCGTTCTATCGGGGCAGCGCAAGACAAGGGACACGGACGGCTTCGCTGGGCGACGGGAGTGCGTAACTCCTGGTGGGGATCCGGGGATGCTTCGGTGTGAGTCCGGAGTGCTTTCTTGCTCCACCACGACCGCTCGAGGGGCGCACAACGCGGAGATGCATTGCACCTATGCGCAATGATGAAAAACTGCCGGGAGGAGCCTGGAGGGGTCTTGAACTGGATCTGCTGGCCTAACCTCCCTCTCACAGGTTTGGATCCACGGCCAGAACGAGGTGGCAAATTTGGGCCGACGCCTCTTGTTCTAACCCTTCTACGCCGCTTCTCTTCTCCCTCAATTCCTCCTCCCTCTTTCTTCTTCTGTAAACGAGGGAGGGAGACCAGACAAGAACGTAAACAACTTAATCAAATTCTTCCTGGTCTAATTCATTAGGGCGCCTCCTCTTCCCTTATAAAGTGGAGAGGAAATGGGCCCCCCAAATTGGGTCAACCAAGGGGAATAAGGGGTCCATTAAGGGGGGCCCTTATAAATTGGGCCCCCCTCATTACAAAATGAAAAGGGGAAAATAAAACAAACTTAAAAATAAAAGAAACAAGAAAAGAAGGGCACAAAGGGGGGATCCAAATTGGCTAAGGACCCCTCCCCATGACGACGACGAAGGATGTCAAGACACGTCGCGGACGCAACGAGAACACATTAACGAGTCGAGAAAAACACAAACATGAGAACGAACGGAGAAAATAAAACACGATACTTCGAGCAATGTCACCTGATCTTCGACGATGATGGTGGCGATGCGGACGATGTTGTCGATGATCTTCGATGGCGTGAGCTATCAACAGGTGAACTGATACATCCATTTGGTAGATCTTTGCTAGTTTATCATTCATAGATACTCAAAGTTGATTTGAATCAAAGTCGTGATTTGGTTTTCTATCAAGTTTCAGTGTCCAGCCTCTTTGAGGCCTTTTGGCAAACATGTAACTGGATTCATCAATTTCACCCAAATTTCCTCCCAATTTTCTCCCATGGAAGTACCAGTTATCTGTTAATTATATAAATCTTATAACCTTACCATCTTATAAGATTTTTATTCCCCATTCACATACAGTATATATATGTACATCTTAATTACTTCTATTCTTCCTATTATATTCTAGTATTCCCTCTCTTGTTCTAATTAGAAAGAAACTAGTATCATCGTGTCACCTTAATTGATACACTCCTATCTACATCAATAATCACCTCACCTGATTCATAAAAAATTATACAACTGAATAATCTATTTGTTACTATCATTAATCTTCTCCTCCCTTTTCTTATCTCTTTTTTTCATCTAATATATTTCCCTACTCAAATCCCCACCCGAATCTCAAAATCTCTCATTATTACATTTCTCCCCTATCAAATATATAATATACATCTTAACTAATATCAAAAATAATTTATGCACCATCTATCTTATTATCTTTATTTAACATAACACTGAAAATACTTTCATTATGTCATTTACTATCTCCAATACCCACAAAAATATTAACCCTAAAAATAATATAATGAAGATATTATCGTATAAATATATTACTTCTACCTTTCCCTATATGTTTATAGATCTCGCGACATATTTCCACTTACTATTCATCCTCTTACTCTTCCCTGTATTTTCATTCTTGCATTATCCATGTCTTACTAAAGTATATAACTAATTTATTTTATTATCATCTTACTTTCCCTGACTCTAACTCAACTATCAGATATATCTCCAAAGCCAAGTCCCTGTGGATATGACCTCACTCTCATTATACATAGTTACAGCTCACTCTTTTTTACTGAAATTTGGTAAAACCAGATCAAACCGATACTGTTGGTTCGAGAATCAGGGGTTTATCGAAAGTTCAGCACCGGGTTCGGTACTGTGAGCAAACTCAACTGAATTCTGGACCAAAACTGAGTGGGGGATTATTAATGACTGGAGATTCGAAGCTGGGACATCTGCACATAAAAATAGGAACCCATGTCAGCTACGCTAATTCTATTTGGTAGGGAATATGTTATTAAATATTTATATGTAATTAAATATTTGTATGGAATTAAATATTTGTATGGAATTAAATATCTATATGAAAATACACAAATAACATAAGTATAAAAATATACTCAAAACATAAACACAGAAGTACTTAAATATGTAAATAACTTAAATACACAACTACATAAATGCACAAATATATACATACACAAAATGCAAATAACTAATTACATAAATACCAAATTGCGTAAATACACAAATACCTAAATATGCAATTGTGTAAATACCTAAATATTTTGAATATGTAAATACATACATATTAAAATAAGTAAATATGTAAATACATAAATATGTAAATCTATACATACACAAATATATAAATTGAAATATAAATATAAATATATAAAATTATGCACAAATGAAGTTTCTTATTTTATTCTGTGGGGAATCCATGAAAAGTCTTTTTCTAGTAAAGTTTAATGTTTAATGATTTTTAATTAATATGTTTCACCTAAATTTTGACTTTGATTTTTAAATTTTCAACTTGATTTTTTTCAGATACATGTGACCGAACTTATAGGTTTTACCAAACCAAAACTGATCTTTATGCCAACTGAGACCGCACTGAAGTTTAGGTACAGGAGTAGGTTTTCTCAAAAACCGATACCGAGTCCTAAACTGTCATTGCCTATGCGCATTTGATTATGTATACTTACACACTTTATTTGATCTAGACAAAATAATTTACAACAACATGAAAAGACATGCAAAAGTTAGTTCCATCAAATACTGAGACTGGCATCCATATTCGGAAGATGGGTTGAATGGTGGTATCTGAAATCGGTTGCAGTACCAAGATCAGTATCCATCTTCGCATAAGATGTCGGACAGGGAAACTGGATATTGGCTGCAGTACTAAAATTGGGATCCGTCTTCCCATAAGAGGTTGGATAATGATATCGATGTTAGTTGTAGCTATCATTTTCCTGACTCCCATCTAACTATTTAAAATAGTTTTTTTCTTATGTATTCAGAATACTTCGAAATGGACTAAGTAAGAATACAATTAATTTAAGTAACTGTAAGTAGGCTCCGGGAAACTACGCATTAGTGACAAAGTTTTAATCCACAACGATGTATGTTGGGTTAACTTTTGGGGAAGTACTTTCATTTCTGCCCATAAGTGAGGTTGTTACTAACTTGCTATGTTTTTTTGTAGCATTTTGAATTCTTTGGACACTATATCTCGTTTTAAACCCTGGAGGAAAAGTATTTCTGCGCCTGCCCTACGTCGTTGTCAATTTTCAGAGCGTTTGAATTATTTTGACATCGTATTCACTTCATACCGAACTACACCTCAAATCAGTAAACTTTGGGGAAAAGTTAATATTATTTATGTTTTCAAGGCACTTCAAGTAGTTAGGCAAAACATATCATACCAATAATTTTTACTTACAACCGGTCATAATAAAAGTTTTTCTTATTAATTTATTTATAGACATGGATTAAAGAAAGAAAATGGAAAACCTATCATAACTTCTAATCTTGTGTTTCTGTCTCTGCTACATGATAAAGATCTATCTCCATCTCATGCCACGAATTTCAGCAGGAAAAACATGAAGTGTTGAGAGAGAGAGAGAGAGCAAGAGAGAGAAATAGAGCATCCAAATGGATGGTGGAGATGGCATCAACTTAGTTTTCTCCTCACCAAGCCCTTGAAGAAGTCCAAACTGCAACCACAAGAAACAAGCAACTAGGTGAAACATAAGCCTCCCTTTCTCTCTCAACATTTCTCCCTCCCTCTCTCATATTTTGAAGATTCTATTGTTTTAATATCTTCTCTTCCACTGTACCCATGCCTTTCTGTGCTTCTAAACCTCCCTGTATATCTCTTTTTCTCTGGCAATCTCTATCAACTCTCACCCCCCCTCTATCTTTCGCGCTCTCCTCTTTCTCTCAAACAAACTCTCAACTCCTCTATCTTTCCCTCTCCTCTCTTTCTCTCACCACAAAATGCCTCTCTATCTTTTCCCAACCCTTGTTTCTAATTTACAAATATCTCCTCTCCGTCCATGTATCTGGTCTTCTATCTGTCTCACTCTCAGTCTACCTCTCAAGTCTCTTCCCCTCAATCTTTCCCTCTCTCCTCTTTCACATACAAACATCCTATATATTCCCCCAACCCTTGTTTCTGACAAACCATGTCTCTCTCTCCAGCCAGTATTACCGAAGAACATGGAGAAATTCGACTCAGCAAAACCTTAAAAGGTGATTCCACCATTGCCATTTCTTTTTACTAGGCAAGAGGAAAAAACAATGCTAGAAGATGAAGGAAGACAGAATAATCACCTGTTGCCATCAGGATGAAGCTCAAAGAGGTTATCGGCATCGTCGGCAGCCAACAAATACCCAGATTTTGTCAATCCCTGGATTTCATTTCCCAGATGTAATTTCGGTCATTTATTTTGTGCGTAAACCAAAAGATTTACCTGTACAGTCACAGCAGTCTTCCCCTGGTCCTCCTCTATGACTACCCTCTGTCCACTGTTCATGAAATCACTACAGATCACACAATATCCAGGATGGGTACAGTGGAAGACAGAGAGATTAAAATAACTATGGGTACAGAGGGCTGAAAAACAATGACAATGATGATGTCCATGATGATGACAATAATGATGACGACTGCATGATTAAATACTTTATCTAAGTTTAAAATGATATACGATAATGTCGGACCTTGGAAACTGAAAGATAATGAGAAATTTGTCATCACTCGATGAGAAACGGTGACAATAATGGTCTCTAATCAACGGATGTATGATGACGACAATGACAAGGATGACTCTCAGAAATTGGATAACAATGATGATGATGAGAACAAAGACGGCTCAAGTAGGCAATGATGAGAGGCAGAGGATCTCTGGACAGTTAAGGGGGAAGGAGCCGAGAAAACAAGAGAGAGACCAAGGAGAGGTTGAGCCAAGCTGCAATTTCTGTTCATAATTCATGGTTTCTTCCCCAAGGGAGGCTTACATCTATTTAACGAGAATTATCCTTAGATGGAGTTAATCAAAATACCCCCTAATGAGCTTAAGTGCCAAACATACCCCTGAGAGGACAAAATATTATCATTATTGAAGCAGAGAAGTAACTTCTTATGGGGCTCTATCATTACTCCAGACCTTGGCGTTGACCTATGAGAATTGAGCTTAAAAATAGAGTTTCATTCCTAAATTAATGAAATAAGCTATTGAAATATCATACTAAAAAGCAAAATATTTCATATCCAAATTAAATAAGATTAAAACGCAGCAGTGAAATAGCGACAAAAAAAAGGAACAAAGCCTTGCCTGTGAAGCCAAGTTTTGTAGTAAAGCTCCTCTAGAACATGAAATCCTGAAGAACACCAAAAAGGCGAGTATCATTTCAACCACGATTAATGTACCAAGAGATAAAAGCCACTCTTTTCATTGAGATCAATACGGAATAATTAGTGAATTATACGACCAAAATAAAATCGTGCGTTCCGAGCTTAAGCCAGTGGAGCATAGCATGCTCAACAACTCTATACAAAGAAGGCAAGAAAATAGTTCCTATCAAAAGCTGCCTAAAACACCAGACTGTAACTAATAAAAGACATCTCTGCCCCTAAAATATCAAATAGGATCGGGTCAGATTGGTTCACACCACTATGATAAAAAAAGTTTCATCAATCTCTGAGAACGATCGGACCGATTTGATACATCTCATCAGATAGGATCGTCCATTCTACCAATCGTTTGGATTGCATCACTGAACCTTAATTGGTCCAAAAATTGAGTATGCTAAGGTTAGGCCAGTATAACCTAGCATACTCGCCAACTTTTTAGACAAAAGACAAGAAGATTAATCACAATAGATTCAGTCAAAAAAAATTAATCACAATAAAAGCTGACCAAAAAATTGACTGCACCAAATATAAGATACTTTGGTATCTGAATAAAAATATATATATATATAAGAAAGGTTCACCTTCTTTCATAAATCTCTCATATAGACGCTCAAAATTGTTGAAGAAAGATGCAAGGATTTCTTCTCGTTGTAGAGGTTGCGAAACAGATGATATCTCTCTTCGAGCCGCATTCAAAGATGTGGTCGGCTTTTCATTATCCAGGTTTAACCCAACACCTACAGAACCCAGTTCCTCTTTAGACAAGTTTCTAATAATCTATTCAGAAAACATGCAAGAAAAATAGAATTCGCAGTTCCATGCAAGGCCTCATTTGCCCAAGAGAGAAAGACTAGGAGGGTTTAAGCCAAGCTGCAACTTCAATTCTTCATTCTAAGTGCCTCCCTAAAGGGAGGGCTACCACTATTTAAAGGGAAACATTCACCGGATGAAGGGAACCACCAAAATACCTCTGGCACGTAAAATGATAGAAGTATGCCTGTAGCGGTTGGGGATCATTTCAATGTATCGCCAAAGATGGAAAATATGAAAACGCAAGGATATAATGCCATAAAATAAAGAAATTTTTACCAGCACTGACATTGAACTTCTTTGACTTATAAGTTGAGGTACACAAGACGCCTCCGACCTTTAGGCCATGAAGATAAAGATCATTTGGCCATTTGATTTTAACGTCAAGAGAAGGGCCCTGAAATGTAGTTCAATAATTATTGAAACATATAATGAATTTTTTTCCTAAAAAATTCTTCTTTCGACAGCATGTGAAAGCCACAAGCAATGCCCAGTTTCCTTACTGGAGATGTAAGACTTTCCTGTCAACGAAGATTCTCAGAGCACAGAAGAGAGAGAAACTATTTAAAAGAAAAAAAAATCAACTATCTGTGGCCTTCAATCTATCTAATATGTTCTACATTAGTAGTTCCAAGGATAAACTCCCGCTTAAAATTTTCTCACTAGAAGTTCTCGATGATTCGCGCCACTCTAAAAAGAAAGATGAAAACTTACTCTCTCACTAAAATTATGTAATTGAAACCGTTCAATCACTTACTTTCCCTCTGCACACCTCCTTAATCGCCTCTGTAACAGCGAGAGAAACAACGTACTGCAACAGCGGAACAACGCGACCATCTTCCATCTCCAGCGTGAAGGAAAACATCAGACAACCGGCAGGTGACTCCCACACATTCTTCGTCCGGCCTGCAGATCAGCGAAAGATCAACGACCCAAATTCTATCAAGGAGTATTCAGTTCAAATTTATGTTAAAAACAGCTTCTTTTACATGAAATTTGTAAAAACAGTTAAAATTTATCTTCTTTCAGAAGCCCCAGATAAATATTAAGTCCAAAATCGGAATTTCTGGCCAACCTCTGCCCTTCGATTGCAAATCAGCAACGCACACGGAGCCCAATGGGATCTCTAGAAAGTTCCTGCAGATACCCAGATTGAATTACATAGAAAAACACAAGAACGTTCAACGGGACAAACTTACTGGGAAATGAAGTCCTGGGTAGACGGCAGAGAAGGAGACCAAAAGAGAAGCCTTCCAAAAACAGTTGTAGACAGCGATTCCATGTAAGAACTTGCCTTGAAAGTCGCACTGGATGAGAACGGGGAAAGGTTTAACTCGATTTCGCTGCCGTCTTCATTGAGTTTGAGGGTGTTCTTGGAGGCCAGAGATTTGGCCAGGTCCTTCTCCGAGCTGTCCTTCCCAAACCAGACCAGAAAACGAGAATTTTCACTTCCCCTCCCCATGTTTTCTATCAGATTAGATGATCTCGGAGGGGAATCTGAAGAAGGGGACGAACAGCAGTTTGCAAGCGACGAGAGAGATGGGAAATGAAGCCGAGACTGCCAGCGCAAAGAGCGTAGGCGATGGACGGGATTGGAGGAAGCAGGAGAGAGCGCCGGATGAGTCCACAGCATCGAGATTAACGAAATGAGAAGATGGGCAACGATAATCCCCAAGAGTGGCAACTGGGTATTGCAGACGTAGCGAACATTTAGTCACACCACCGTTCGTCACGGCTCGTCATCCGTCCCGTCACGTCTGGGTAGGCATCTGCAAACGTCATCCGTCACGTCACACGTCACCGTGACGGTCACGTGACGGATGACGTGATGGTGACAGTGACGAATCAGATGGGCCGTGACGGTGACGGTGACACGTGACGGGTTGCCCGTGACGGTGACGGGGTAGTCCAGACGCGTGACGTGACGAAAAGTCCGTCACAGATGACGCCCAAAAAGATTACACTTATATTCCTGTACCGATACCAATATTACAATTTTGCAAGATTCAAAAGGGTTATAATATATCTCAAGTCCCGACCATATCGAACAAAGAGATACCAAAGCTCTGTTGAAGGCGTATTCTATGTTTTGAAATGATCCTGGACGGTACATCCCGTCCACCTATGAGCATCATAAATTTGTATAATAATTTTATTAAAGGCTCTACCCAACTCCTTCGTTCGAGAGCATCTCAGCTACAAGCTTAACAAAAAAGTGAATGTCGTTCAAATCTTTCAAAATGATAAAAAACGAGGATCTTCTTCTTGGGCAATCCATAAACCATTAAATCATAATGCCTGATAGTTACATGAGTTGGAAAGAAAACTTTCGAATGCCACGTGGAATAAAATGCAAGAAATCCCCTGCACCGTAGTTTAGGAATTAACAATGAGACATTCAAACAAACAAAACAAGGTGAACGACTTGCACGTCCAGTTTCCCGACGATGGACCCATCCTTGAGGACTTCAAAGAAGAAAGGTTTCCCCGGAGGTCCGCTCCATGGCGGAATCACATATGGCGTATAACGAAGGATTACCTCAGTAAATCGACTTAGGCGTTGAGTTCAGAGCCCTCAGGGATGGAGGTCCCATGGGGACTTTCACAGGGGGGTAGTAATTTCCATCACCAGTGAAGGTGACGCCATCACCGTGACGGTGATGAGACGGAACGAGGATACATGGACGCGTGACGGGTACGAGACGGATTTTTTTGAAAATCCTTAGACGCGTGATGTGACGGTGACGTGACGAACATTTCATCATGTCACCGTTTGTCACGGCTCGTCATCCGTCCCGTCATGTCTGGGGCATCACGTCTTAGATGTGCCGTTCCCTAGTCTTGCTTGATTGTTGGAGTAATGGGACCCGTTGATCAATGGAAGATTAAAGATTGCACCCCGACAACTTCATATGATTGTTTTGAAGAAAATATTGAATCATTTTCCTAAGATTCTAGTTAGTTTGTCGTTTAGTGATTCCCAAAGTTGGTGAAACTGGAAAGAGAAAATCTGGGAGGACTCTGGATATTGATAACAATTTCACTCGTGGATAACAGTTCCGATGACAGATGTGTACTCCGCACAACTGTTGGATATTTTTTCCCTGACGGATTTTATGTGGGCATCAAGCCAATCACACAACCATGTTTTATTTAAGTTTGTTGGATAAAATATTTCATCATTATTATTCCCCCCTGTGATGCTTATAATGAAGTCTATAATATAAATACGTGCAATGGCCTAGTGAATTGTGATAAGACCATAGTACAATGAATACTAGTTGTTTAAACATATATTCTAAATACTCTTATTCGATGGATAGTGGAGATGTACATTTAATTGCCGGAATAGAATAACACTAGATGATCTTACTTATACGATAATTACAACTAATCTTATGGTTGTTAGTGTGGAGTCGCTAAGGGCAATCAGTGGGTGCTCTATGCAGAAAGAGTCCATTTAATTGATATGTATGAATCCCTAAATGATATTATACCAAAATGTCAATTAGGTTTATCCATGTCACAATTGTATAAGTGATACGTTAACTTGAGACACCAAGAATATCTCACTGATGGATGACAATGTTTTGATTATGGGATACGAGTCTCTAACCATGGGATTCAAACAAGTCTTAGCTCGAACATAGTAAGAAGCAAGCAGAGGTGACTAAGTGGTCAAGAGGAGATCATCCACCCTTGGCATACTAGGATATTGACTTAGGAAGGCAATGTTGCTAAATCCATGGCCAAGGTAGTGAGAAAATTGGCAAAGGCATTCTCCAATAATCTCCATTACGCGTCAATACTGATCTAATAACTGTAAGGTTTGACAATTACTGTACTTTAAGTTGTTTGGGAATCTCACGAGGATGAAAGATTATACATATATGATAATCGATGACGATAGAGGTTCCATGAGGAGTTTAAACACTGCTTAGTATCTTCTAGAGCACCAGGTGTAGTTTGGCACCTCACATACTACAAAATTAACTTATTGACTGGGTTAAATCAATCCTTAGTTAATTAATGTAGATGTTGATATAGTTATTTAATAAGGTTAGAATTTTTTTATTATTGGGCCACTAAAGTTATTAACTAGAATGAAATATAAATGGACGTAGATAGTTGCACTCCTAAAATTATAGGGGCATTGATGGATATACTGAACAGATTTTTATGAAAAATCCTAATTGAAGTAGAAATAGGGTGGGGTACCCATTTCAGGCACCCAAGGCAACCAGAGCTGGGTGCCCCTTTTTATTCCTTCTAAATTTCTCCATTCATCTAAGAAAAGTGTCTTCATGGCGAGAATATTAATAATAGCCCCAAGAAGAATTTTACAAGAAGAAGTTGAGATCCAAGAGTGCCTTGATTGCGTTGACACTTCTAGAGGATGGACACATGAACAGATTCAAAAGAATCTCCAAGGGAGCAACTCAATGGTGGAACAAGATCCCCACAAGGTACACATGATGTGTAGTGTCTTAAAGGTCAATTTGGAATCAATTGTCACTTCCATTGCGTAGAAAATTGTTTCATACGCTTTCAATCAAAGCACTAGAACCAAACACTAAAATTGTGTAAAAATCGAACAAAATCTTTATCCATATCTATGATCAAATATCCAATTTCTCATTTGATATCTAGACAATAACACCCTACTGTTCACTTGCACAACCTTGATGCGAATCTAAACCGATTTAATTATTGTTTGGTTTAGTACCAAGGATTCTCCGAGCCCATTTTTTGATATCTTTCTACTGAAGAGCACTCACTATCTTCTAGCTACAAGATAAATCATACTCATCAAAAAAAATTAGATATTGCTATAATGTTGAAATATTTTGATATCATTCTTGACAGTCCTTTTAGTAGGAATACTTGGAATACATGTTTCAAGATTAGTAATCAATATTATAACCTTTACATTACTTGATCTTTCATTGCATATGTTCAGAAACTTTATTATAAGCAACACACACACGTTCTAAAGAATTGACATTCTATCAATGAATGTTGAATGAGATACAGAATGTATCATCGATTTGTTGTGCACTTATGTTACAGTCATAAATGACTAAAAAATAGGGTTTTCAATTATTTCCCAGTCTCTTCTCATTATTTCTGGATTTAGGAAAAAAATAGCTCCAACAAAAGGATATGGTGCTTCTTGATTCTATTCCTCTATGAAGACTGTCTTATGTATTTTTTTGCCCACAAGAAAGGGCGCATTGAGTATATCCATCTAGTTTTATCTTTCTGGATTTTGGGTGTTTACAATTTATTGATTGAAATTATTTTACTATTCAATCTTAAATTTTATTGAACTTTTTATCTAATGCATTATATTTGACCTTTTTTTTTAATCCCATTTTTAACCAATTTTTTGTTGCTGAACTAAATTTTGAGGGATTGTGAATTTCTAGTTTTTTCATTCAATTTATTTTATTAATTTACTGATCAATCAATATTTATGACTTTATTTTTCTTACTGTTAAATCATTATTTGGTTTTTTTAATTCAATGCTTTGCATTTGACCTCTTATTTTCAATCCCATTGTAACCACTTTTTTGTTGCTGAATAAAATTTTGAGGGATCATGAATCTCCAGTTTTTTCATTCAATTCATTTTATTCATTTCCTGATAAGTTATTATTTAGGATCCATCCTCTTTCTATCTAAAAATTTCGTCAATATTTCTATCAGCTACTGAATTTTGAGTTATGTTGACATCCACAAAATTTGCTATTATGAATGTAGTGAAAGAATTATTTTAAAGGTACTGATTCTTCAACATCAATCTACACTCAAATATGATTTCCTATACTGAAACTCAGGGTTGAAAGTTATTTGTGGCCAATGTTGGACATTTCAAAACAGCTTGAGAAAGAATCTTTTTTTTTTCAAAGACTCGTCAAAAAATGTTCATCGAAGTAATCTACATTGATCCAACTATGGTTCCTGCTGATCATGTTTGAATTCTTCATTACTCTGTTTGAAAAATAAGAATTCCAAATTACCAGTTTGAATGTGCAACCTTCTTGTAATAGGGTTAATATTTTTTCATTCCTAACATGTTTTGAAATTCGGTTAATGATTCATTTATATTTACATAATTCAATTGTTTTGTGAGACATGATCATTGGGTACTTCATTAAATATCTGATACATAATCTCAATATATCATTCTTATTTTTTAAAAATATATAGTCATTTTTATTTAATTTTATAATAGGTAGTTTATAGATAGTTTATTGCAGATGAAAATATCATATCCGTAACCTTTTATATGAAATTATTTATTATGAGATCTTCACAGCTGTTGAGCTATTGGCCTCATTGATCTGATTTTTTTATTACCAAATTAATTCTCTAGTGTTTTGAATTTATATCATTATAAATGGTTTGTGTTGATCATTGATATCGACCACAACTCTATTTGTGGAAATATTATGAGTTGACAAATAGGTCAACCTAGCATAATTTTTATAAAAAGTGATTGAAGAAGAGCATCAAGGTTGATGTAAGATCACTTCAAGGGAACAAAATGATGGTGACAAGGATGTAAAGCTCCAAAAAAAATGCACATGCAAGGAGAGTTCTAAGCATTGTGATGTGCTAATGGAGGAGACTTGGGATTTTAAGAAGTCATCCTATACCTGGGGGAGAGCTTAAAGAAGTGAAACTAGACGATGCTTGGGGTTGTAAATTTTGCATACTAGACGTGCAAAGTGGATGATTAAGCAGGAATTTTTTAATAATTTTTCAAGAGACAAATTGACTTACTGTGGTTACATTATGGGACACATTTGATAAGTAAAATCTGATGAAGTATATGTGATTGGCAAGCCAATTACACATTTCATATTTTGTTCCATATTCATTAGTATAATGTATTAATTATGGTGTGTGTGATATTTATAATGCAGTCCAATAATACATGATCCGATCATAATATAAATATCTATAGTCATTAAGCATGAGTTCCAAATATTCCTATTAAAACAATAATCGAGATGGATGTTGTAATATCTAGATAAATAATACTATATGATCCTACTCATATGATGAGTATGGTTGGTTCCGTGGCCATTAGTGTGGAGAGGTTAAGAACAAATGGCGGGTGCTCTTTAGCATAAAGAGTTCACTAAATTGATCCATACGAATCTCTCAATGGCATTATACCAAACTATTAATTACGATGATTTACATCATGGTTATGTAAGTGGTCATTAGACCTGAGACACCAATGACTGATGGCGAGGACGCCAACGCATCAACATTGGACGCGTCACCACCATCAACCGAAGTCAACGCCACCTCTACAGACACGCCGCCACCATCATCGGACGAAGTCAACACACCGGTGTCACGCACGTCTCCATGCTTGCACGCTCCTTCACGCATCATGACACATCGCCAACGGCAGATCAACAACTGCCCCTTGACGTGACACGAGTCACGTCTCTCGTCTTTAATTTCTCGTCGTTAAGATGTATTTTCTCTTTCCTCCAAGGCCTATATGTATAGGTGACGCCGAACGTCGTCACGACGTCGTCCGGTCGTCACCGAGGGTATGGGCTCGGTGTCGTATCGCTAACTAATCGGACCACGTCAAAGGATGTCGTCCGATGGATGCGAGTGAACAAGTATAAATGACGATATGAATGAATGAAAGTCCTAATATCGTACGTGTTTGCGCCGACGAGCAGTGATTGCCGTTCCAGAGAAATGACGGGTCGCTTGAGTGAGGCCTGATGGGCCTCCTGAACCTCGCCCGAGAGGGTCGAGGGCGAGTATGTCACCGAACAGGAAATTCCCGCTGAAGTGATCACACACGTCGGGTGTTCCCGACTCGTACCGGACGGGTAAAGACTCTCGTGAAATGTCGTCGTTGTCTCAACCTGTCTCACGCTCACCTATCTAACCCGAGCGCGGTAGAGGCGAACCGAAAGTGCACTGAAGAAGGTAAAGGACGTATGGAGAGCGGGTGTAAGGGATACCTTCGTCGCGCTGGCGACTAATATTCGTAATCGGAGATCCGTAGGGAAGTGGGAGTCCGAGGCGGCAGTTATATGTAGGCGAGGGTGCTGGCGCTGGAGTAGTTGTCGTCGGTGGCAGCTCGTTGACGGGGTCGCCCGATCGATGCAACGCCGATCGCTGGAGTCGAGGACAGTGGCACGGAACCGTGCTCACTAAGCGTCTGCCAACCGGAATGGGTCGCCACAGGTGGGAAGATGGGGATATCGGTCGATGGCGTGTTCGGCAGTGGGATGGGCCGGAGGATGGATGATGGAGGGGAAAAGGGCGATGCGGTAGAAGGGGTGAGTAGTTGGCGAGCACGGGGGGAATTCACCGGCGGGTGAAGGGCGCGCGCGCCTCTTGGAGGGGGCAGATGGCAGGAACGGACGGGAAATGGGGAGTGAGAGCGCGACGGGGAGAAGCGGTAGAAGGGGTTAACGTGGCGGGGAAGAAAGGAGGGGCGCGAGAGCGAGCGGCGTGGGGGAGGGGAAGTGGTTATGAAGCCAGAGAAGTGGAGTGGACGACGAGAGGGAGGGGGAGGGACGATGACAGATGCGGGAAATGGACAGAATGCACGGCCGAGCGGGTACAACGGCCGCGCGGGGAGGGGAAGGATGAGGAATGGATGTACGGCTGCGGGATGAGAAAGAGGGCGGTGATAGGAGATGGAGAGGGAGAAGGGGCGGCGGTGGGACGTGCGGGAAAGGGGGGGACGGTGACAAAGCTGGCAGGAGCGGCGCCGGCGGTTTCTACGGCCGCGGGCGGCGGCCGGGCGGCGGACGGCGGCGGGCGTCCGGCGGGTGGTGCTCCTCTTCCTCTTTCTTCCTTTCCTCTTCTCCTTCTTCTTCTCCTTTCCCTTCTTCTTCTCCTTTCTTCTTCTTCTTCCTCTTCTTCTTCTTCTTCTTTCCTTCTTCCTCTCCGCGAACGTGACTCTTCGACTCCACGTAGAAAATAACTTCCCAATTTGTTCAAAGAGTGGTCTTGGACGCCCACCTCTTCCCCTTATATAATGGGTGAAGGTGGGTCCCCCTTTTAGCAACAAAGAAAAATATAAGAAAATAGGAAAAGAAAGATAATGGGCTTGTCGGGCCCATGTGAGGGGAAGATGTACTCATATGGGCTCTTCCCCTCACTACACGACGACACGTAAGACACGGTGACGAAAAATAAAAGATGTAAAGAGACGACAGATAAGATACGAAACGAAAGCGAAGGGGAAAAGTGGGTTGCTCCGATGATGATGTGCGCGTACGTCATGCCGAGTATTTGAACTCGGGGTTGCGCGTCGCTGCGGCGGCTCGTCGTGTCGGCTGGACACGTGACGGTGGCGGGCTTGATGACGATGGTGGCTCCTCGCGATCTGGCTCGATGACGTCCGGTGGCTCCTCGCGTGCTAGCTCGATGACGTCTTGTGAGGCTGAGCCATCAATAGGCCATTGTTTCAAGAAACAGTTAGGCAAGTTTATTTCAAGAATTGAGTTATCTTTCTCTTCTTGGAGTGCTTGCCCCAACCCTACCCTCCTCGCTATCTCTGATCTCCACCGCCGCCGCTGCCGTCGCTGCCTCGCATCGCCGGCTACCTCTGCTCCCTTCTCGCCGTCGCCGCTCCCCCAGGACAGCCCTAGGCTGCCCGCCCAGGGCCGCCCGAGGCCGTCCCAAACCGCCCACCCAGGACCGCCCCAGGCCGCCCACGCAGGGCTGCCCAAGGGCGCCACAGGCTGCCCGCCCAAGGCCGCCCCGGGCCGCCCACGCAGTGCCGCCCAAGGCCACCCGCCCAGGACCGCCCCAGGCCACCCACGCAGGGCCGCCCAAGGCCGCCCCAGGCAGCCCACACAGGGCCGTCCAAGGCTGCCCCAGCCCCGCCCTCCTGGGGCCGCCCAAGGCTGCCCAGGCCGCCCGCTCAGGGTCGCCCTAGGCTGCCCCAGGCTGCCCGCCCAAGGATCGCCCCAGGCCGCCCGCCCAGGGCCGCCCTAGGCCATCCGTCCCAAGGCCGCCCGCGCATGCCATGTGCCGGTCACCCGCGCTTCCGGATGCCCTCGAAGCTTCTTACCGCGGTGCATACTGTTTAGGTTTCGAGGCGCTGCCCCGAACCCCGCAAGGGGGCGCCCCCCCCCTTGCCCCCCCCCCCCAAACTTACTGCGCAGTTGGATCCGCGACACCCTGTCTTAGCGCACATCAATCGTCCCGCCAACGACGCCACACGCCCATGCACTCTGGCCACTAAAGCGCGGAACGTCTCATTGCCAAGGCCGCTCAACACCCGTAACGTCCAGATCTTCTCGTCCAGTGGGCCGATCAATGCCCAGAGTCGTCTAGTCTCGTCACGAATCAGAATTACCCGCAGCCTCTTCACGCACTAAGGTGCCAAGGTATGCATGAACTCTTTGGTGTCACTGTGTTCTTCGTCCAGTATTCCGCGAGAATTCTCCACCGCCAACAGATTTGATTTGATTTGGAATTCCCAAAATCTCTCTCCTTCGTGAGTTTTCCTCGTGACGTGAATTCGTGTATTGGATTTGGTGCTTTGGCATCGTCGCGGTGGTTGAAGACAGTACTCCCACCCTCGACGAGGAACGAGGCTGCACCACCAGCATTTCATCGGTTTTAAGCTCCGAATTCAATCGTGTGGATTTCTGTGGTCTGTTTTATCCATCCTACCAAACTCGTCAGCACCCTCCTTAGTTGCCCTTATTCACCCTAGGTGTCCGGCATCAATGACATATTGTGAACATTCAGTATTACTCTAACTACGACATTTGACTTATAAATCATATAGTTAATTGTGAACATTCAATATTACTCTAACTACGACACTTGAGATGTCTGGATGCTACGCACTTGAGCATCTCAACATGTCTCGCTTGAGAATCACATAAGTATCATTTTGAAGATCATTTTGATTCTTTTCCAAGTCTTTCGCTATACGAATTCCTTGAGTTTCATCCATATCAAAGTGATAAAACCCAAAAGAATAATTTTTCTAAGAGAGATGTGAGTTAAGACGATAAATAAGAAATCTACCGATAAAATTTTCCAATCATTGAGTGAGCACACTAATTCACCCTCTTAGTATTCTACAAGTGGTATACGTGCAAGACTTGCTCATAGATTATTTCTAGTCTACATGTTGATCTTTAATGGGAGGTGATCATGAGCCTCTATGACCTTATAACTTGATGGAAATAACTATGCCATGCGAAAAGGACAAATAGAAGCACACACCATGGGTGTGAATTATTGTGTATGGAATATGGTGGCCAACAGAGTTAAAAAATCCCTCGACTCATTTACAATGGAAGTGCCATAACATAATGGAACTCAAAATAAATTTATCTCGGGTTCCATTAACTCAATACTCTTTCATCGAGTACTAATATAACAGATGAGAATTTTAGAAAATCACTCACAAAGGTTCATTACATAAATATTTGAAGTGTCAACACAATCCGCTTGGTCGATTCAATGCACTAAGAAGTGCCTTAAAAACTTTGAAAAAAATATTCTAATTGTTGGTTGAATAGAAAACTTCAAAATTCACTATCTAGAAGATGGGAAGTGAATTTATGAACCATAGAGGAGGAAAATAATATGATAGCAACTTATATGTGATAGATATTATGTGGCCATCAAGCCAAATCACACTACCATATTTATTTAAGTTCATTGAATAAAAGTTTACGTTCATTATTATTCCAGTGTGATGTTTATAATGAAGTCCATGAATACGTGCAATGACATAGTGAATTATGATGAGATCATACTATAGAGATCACTAGTCTTTAAACATGTATTTTAAATATTCATTTTCAATGGATATTTGAGATGGACGTCGAATTATCTAGATAGAATAGCACTAACTGATCCTAATTATATGATAAGTATAGTTGATCCTTTGGCTATTAGTGTGACGACACTAAGGACAAATACTGGATGCTCTTTGGAGAAAGAGTTCATTAAATTGATCCAAATAATCCTTGAATAGTATTGTACCTGGACGTCAATAAGGTTGATTCATGTCATGGTTGTATAAGTGATCCATTGACCTAGGACACAAAGGACATCTCGTGAACGGAAGACTACATTTTGACTACAACTTACGAGCCTTTAATCCTGGAATTCAAACAAATCATAGCTCAGATGTAGTAAAAAGCTCACATAGATGATTGAAAGGTATAGATGGGATCATCCACCCTTGGTATAAGAGGAGATTGACTCAAGGAAGACGATGCATAAAATCTCTGTTCAGGGTACTAATTGAATGACAGATTAGGGTTTGACAATCAACCATACCCAAAGTCTTTTGAGAGGCTTGCACTAATGATGGATTATACATGTGCGGTAATTGATGACGGTAAAGCTTCCATGAGAGAGTTCAACATTATGTGTACCTTGGCACCCCGCGGCCTGGAATAAGGTTAGTCAATAATTGATATAGTTAATTAATAAGGTTAGTCAATAATTGGCATTGGGCCACTAAAGTTATTTACTAGAATGATACATGGGCCTAGGGGGTCACACGCAAAAATTCATAAGTGCATTGTGGATATATTTTACTTTTAGGGTTTTTGAAAAACTTCAAGTGAAATATAAAGAGAGAAAGGGCTCTCATTTCAAGAACCCATGCAAGCCAAATTTGAGAGGCCCTCCCTTTCTCCACTCTCTTCTCCATTCATCCAAGGAGAGTGTCTTCATGGTAAGAAGATCTTCTAGATTTTCAAAAAGAGTTGAAGAGAAGATGTGGAGATCCAAACGTCGAGTGATCGCGTGGATACTTCTAGAGGCTGGATGAGTGAATGGCTTCAGAATGATCTCAGAGCGGCAAAGTCAAGGGTGGAACCAGTTTCCCAAAAGGTACATTTGATGTTCAATTTTAAGATTGATTATGAATCGATCGACACGTTTCCACATCCATGGAAATGTGTTTTACATGGACAAACCAAGGCATTGAACCAACAATCAAGTAGATACTTCTAGAGGCCGGGCAAGTGAATGGCTTCAGAACAATCTCAGAGTGGAAAAGTCAATGGTAGAACAAGTTCCCCATAAGGTACATACAATGTACTGATTTTATAGATTGATTGAGAATTGATAAGCCTAAAAATGATGTTTAAATATGTCCTTGTTTGGGCTTTTAGACTTATGCAATAAAATTTATAATAACCCTTAATCACTAAATACTGTGTATAGAGCAAGCCAGTGGTCGAACAACAGGGAGGCACTTAGCAAGAATTTTTATCCGATTTTTAATAATTTAAATCAAGAATGAATTAATTTTGCACACAATAGACTTTAATTATGTTTATAATTAATCAAAATTAAGTAGAAACTTAATTTTGATTTTAATTTTATTTTTGGTCAAGACACTCAAGGTAGGATAATTTTAATTATAAGACCAGATTAATTCGGATTACAAATTTCCCAATTTTTAAGACAATGTTTATGTATTAAAATTGGGAATTAATAATCAAGAAAGGGATTTTGAAATTGGACTTCAAGATGGACAAATTTTTTAGATGACATTTTATATTTAGGTTTTTTATATATTGAATTAAATTTCCAAACAATCAATTTCCAAATCTAGTGAGAGAAAATAGACGAATTAACCTAGAGAGAGAAAGTGGAAGAATTTGGGGAAAAGGTGAAATTCGACCCTAATCTAAAAATATGAAAATGCAGAATTGATCCAAATCTATGTAAAACTAAAGATTAAAAATCAGATCTTGAATCAAAATCAAAATACAATGCTAATTTTATTTCAAAACAACTTTCAAGGGCATGTACATTTCACCGATGCCTTGACATTTTAGAATTGTTCAAGAAGAAGTTCAAAACACAAATTAGAAACTTACAATTTTTAATGATGAATCCAAATATGTCGACTTCCAAAGCAACTCGTGCCCTTCCTGGCCAAATCCTTGGGGAGAGCTTTAAAAAAGTAATTTTGCCTTTTTCCAGACCTTTATTTAAAGATTCAACCGCGTAGATCGTAGGAAGGTAAAAGACAAACATGAACTCAAAATTTCAACTCAATCAGATGTCTAGATCTCAAGATATCATCGATTTATTGGCGTTTAATCTCAACCGTTGGATCTTTTATCTCTCTTCAAAATATCTCATAAAATGCCATTTTCTGATTGGCTGGTGTTTTTTTATCATTTTCCCCATTCTCAGATCACGTTCTGACATGTCTTATGCGCTTCCACAGGTTGCAATGATCGCGACATGATTGCTGCATTTAAATGGCTAGAAAAGCGCCACGTCGCCCTGTATTTAAAAAAGAAAAGAAAAGACAAGCTACTTTTTGTTAGCATTTAGTACACGCTCTTTTCGACTGTATAAATATTAATATATTATAAAATGCCAAATAAATAAAGTGTATTATTTAAATTTGGAAAATCATTTCTTGGCTAAATATTGTTCAAAAAATTATAAAAAATATGGAAAAATTCAAGAAAAATTAGGAAATCCCTTACCAACCTTTAGCCAATTATTTAAGGCCCTGTAAAAAATATTTCTTCAATGAAATAAGGTTAAATACTATGTAAAAATAATAAGACATTAGAAACAATAATAAAATCAAATATGTAAATATGGACATTAAAACGCATAAATATAATGTAATATTCATCAATTAAACAAGATAATTTGCAAGTTATCAGCATCATGGAAAGCGTGTTTCCCATATTTGAACCAAGGCCCATAACCAACACTATGGAGGATATTTTTGGATAACTCATTACCTTTTGAAATGAATAAGGAAAGGAAAAATGGGGATTCTTCCCTTAAAAATGTTCAACAGACATTAAAGCGGAGTCTCATTAGTGCAATAATATCATACAAGTGAATTATGAAAAAGCTTCAATAAGCTTCAATAAGAAACAAACTTATATTTCAAATGAAGAAAATTCATTATCTGATAAAGGTGAATTAGTAATGATTTCTTTGAGAATAGCTTGAATGAATAAAAACCAAATGGGAAAAACAAGAGAAACAAAACTGTGTTTCAATGTAAAAAAGGCCACTTAACGAAT
Source organism: Wolffia australiana (assembly GCF_029677425.1). NCBI lineage: Eukaryota > Viridiplantae > Streptophyta > Magnoliopsida > Alismatales > Araceae > Wolffia > Wolffia australiana. The sequence continues at coordinate 6,070,849 of NC_135850.1, forward strand.
GAATGTCCAAACAAGAGATCTACGGGGAAACACTAGAGCATAGAAGGAACATGTCAAAAGGACAACAAGAAACATGAGACAGAATTGAAAGTTACTTGGATAAATTCAATTGACAAGGATGTCAACTCGTCAAAAAATGAAGGAGAGCATGCCAACAACTACATGATGTCTAATCAAGTCAAGATACTTGGTTTGACAAATAAACAAACGCAGAGGACATGCGTGACATCATGATAGAACTAAAATAAAAGTCAATAAAAATATAGGAGAAATATGTATGATATTAATCAACTAAATGCAAGAATCTCAATGCTTACTCAAGAACTAAAAAAAGATCACGATGATTCTATGGATGAAATTCCTCAGTAGATGATGATGATGATGAAGAGTTAAATGTGTTGATATTATAAATAAAATGAAATATGAAAGTCAAGTTATTCTCTAAAAAAATACAATTAGAGTTAGACAGAAAAAAAAATGTCTCGTTCTAGGCAGTAATGCAGAAAAGGCGAATGTCACTCTTGGATGAAATGATAAGAAAAATCTTGGGATTCATCCTTTACCTTATTGGGATTGTTAGTAACAAAATTTCTTGTGTTTTCAATTTTAATTAGCCTACGATTTTTCTACCTAAGAAATGAGGTAGAGGAAATGGGAGACAATTATTTTTTTAGACAGCTTAGGCTAATCCTTAATGTTGTCTGGGGGTATTCGTCCTGAGGTGATGATGTGCCCTATTGCGTTTGTGTGAATGACCCCCAAGCAAATCACTTGGAAATAGGCTTAACAAGGATACCAAGAAGAAAAAAGTTGATGAAGCTTTGTTGTCCTCAACCCCAAAGGAAGTCGCTTGATCTACTTCAACTTGGCCCCCAAAGTCTTCTTCTTATGGCCTTGACAGCCTTCTTCTTATGGCCCCCAAAGCCTTAACCTGACTGACCAATATATTTCTAAACAATGTCTTCTCCTCAACAACACTTAGCATGACAACTACTTAAATAGTATTAAAGAAAAGGACCACTTTTATGTATTTCAATAAGAATATTTTGAGATCAGAAATTTATTATTTCAGGTATAAAAATTCATAAATATAACTATGAATTCCCTTTATTAATACCTCCTTGTTTGTGGTCTTTCTTTCTTCAAGTTTTTCTATGGATGAAATTCTTGATTCGCGTTTGACCTCACACCAAATGATACGATTCTACTTGGATTAGTTTCCTAAAAAAATTTCACACAACTCTTATCTCATGCAAAGTGTTCAAAATCAAATCAAATAAATCTCTAGAATTCAATCTTTCCGCATTCTTGGTTTACCATCTGATTCCTATGTTCAACTTCATGGCCCTGTAAATCTTTCAAAACTCAGCCAAATTATGTGATTTTAAGTGATTTGTTTTTTCACGGATGTTAGAAATGATTCATATGTTGAAAAAAATCTCGAAATCATTATAAAAGCTATGCTAAAGATTATAAACTTATCACAAGGTCAAGGATGTGCAAATTTTGGAGGTCTGCATTTTTTCCTTTGAATCTTGAAACAATTTACACCAAAAACCATGGTTCTAAGTTCTTTGGACTTGGATTGATATTAACAAAAAATAATATCTTTAAAGAATGCTCAAAAACTGCTTGAAACTTGCTCCCGGGTTTGAGAGATCTCTCTAGCTTTTGGACTGCAATTTTCAAAAGGCAAAGAGAAGAGAATTTGAAATTAGAGCTCAAAACTGTATATATGGACTTAGAAATCCAAAAGAGCATGATGTAATTTCTCAGAAGTCCAACAGTAATATGTATTGATTATGACTAAGAAATTTTAGAAAATTATCATTTTAATTTTGAATTTTGATATTTACAATTTTGTCATAAGTTCAAAATATCTTTCAAGAGTTTCAGCTTATGCCAAAGATTAATAGCAAAAAACTAGCCGTTATGCCAAAGATTTCAGCTTTAAAATAAGCTTAAACTTTTAGGTATGTTTACCACATCATTTTAATCAAGATATCAGTATTTGATAGTAATATATTTGTGTAATTAATTTTCATTAAATTATCTTTTAATTGAGCCTTAAATGCTTGAAGGTAGTAATTAGGAATCAAAATAAGTTCTTAAAGAAATGAAATGGAGTCAAATTCAGAAAAAATAGTTGAAAAGTGTTAGAAAATATATTTATCTTCATGTCATAGAAAGTACAAGCCCTGAATACAGGATTTGACTTGTTCACTGTATGATGGAAATAAGTAGCCTTTTAATATAACTAAAGCTGCTATTTTATCTTCACTTACAATCAGTCAACTAGTTGATTGAGGACCTATTTTTCTTTGGTCACAACTCTTATCGAGGCATGCATTACTTTGAAAATTCATCAAAACACACATTAAAACATTGTGCAAAACTGCCTTTAATGCTTAATCTTCATATCTGAAATTAATGAGAATATGTGTTGCACTTTCCTCTCAATTGAGCCAAAGCAAATTAATGATGCACATACAAGTGAATCATGGAAAACGATAATGCAAGGAAAACTAGTTCAGTTTTAGAGCAGGGTTGGAGTTTAATCCCATGACCTGATGGGTAGAATATCATAGTAGCAAAGGGGATTTGCAATAATAAATTAAATAAGGACGGAAAGCAATTATAAATAAAACAATAATGGTTCCTCCATGTTATGTTCAATAAGAAGGCCTACATTATAACCTATGCTCTAGTTGCAACGATGGAGGCGATTTTTATACTGTTGTCATTTTCATGTGAAAATAAATTTGAATTATTACAAATGGATGTAGAAAAGTGAATTCTTAGATTAAATAATTAAAGAATACATGTATGTTGAACAACCTTCAGGATTTGAAGTCGGTAAAGGTCCTGATTGGGTGTTTAAATTATGGAAAATCCATTACGGTCTCAAACAAGTTCCAAGAGCTTCGCATAGGAAATCGAGCAATTTTTTTTGAAGATGAGTATGCTAGAGGGTATGTTGATATGTCCATATTCATGAAAAAATAAAATAAGGACATTAGTGTGGTTCAAATTCATATAGATGGCATAATATTTGGCAATGAGTTCCTTTGCAAGAAATTTGCTCAATAAATGCAAAGCGAATACAAACTGAGTATGATGGGGGAATTGAACTATTTCCTCTGTTTATGTATAAACAAGACTCCTACAAGTTTGTTTATATCACATATAGAGGGAGACAACATGCAAAAAAAAATTGAGGAAGAAAAATGGGAAAAGAGCGGGAGAGAGAGAGAAATAATTTGTTGCTGTCACTTCGGTTGCCTCAAGCAATTAACTCTCAACTCTCAACCTATTCTACATACAAATATATAAGTTTAATAAAAATGTTAAAACTTACAAGCTGACATCCGTTTCCAATAGGGGACATCGAAACATGACAATCAATTGAAATAAGAAACATTGACATATAACAACAGTTCCAATAGCAGATACAGACTCCTACAGTTCCCTTACTGTAGTAAATGTGAACCAAATCTATATCAATATTTGTATCCATAATCAATATCCCTAATAATTATATTGCAGGGATGTGACGGGACGGTTTTTCGTCCCAGAGCAAAAAAATCTTCCCGTTCGCGAGGTTGGACGAAAATCTGGACAGAAATTCTTCCCGAGACCTCCAGACGGGGCGGTTTTCGTCCACTCGGACGACAAAACCATCCCGTCCGGATGTCTTGACGAAAAATCCATCCCATCTGCGTCCCTGCACTGATTCCGGATGTCGTATGGGATGATCTTCGTCCCCCCGTCCATCGTCCACAGACGATCCAGAACTATGCTAATATTATCTATTCATCCAATTATATCCAATAAACATTTTCTGATTACATATCTGAACAGTAGCACCCTAAAATTGTATCCAGTGGGGGGGGGGGTTGTTCTTATTCTTCATCTTACGTCATCTTCCGGGTTTGAACTCTGAAGTGAAAACGCGAATAAAGATCGATCTTTCAGGGCGGCAAAGGGCGCAAATTTGAATCTTGCGGGAGACCCACCTCTCAAAATCTCGTTCTGCTCAGCGGGTTCTTCTCAGAATGATCGATCGTCGTCTTCGCCATTGCTGGTGAGCTCTCCCTGGCCGACATGCCGTTGAACTCGAGCCCTTTCGACAATGAAGAGGAATGGGTCTTCTAACCCTCCACCTCCGATCCCTCCCACTCGCCCATTGTTACCAGTTCGCCCACCGCTCTCCTCCGCCGAAGCAAGCCTTACAGTCTCCTCTTCCATCTCCTCCTCTTCCCAGTCTCCGCAGGACTTCCTTCGCCATGTCCAGGCCGCCCTCAAGCGCCATCGCCCTCACTGTAAGCCATTTTCAAGCTCAAATCCTCTTTCGGATTGTAGCTTTTGATCTCTAATTTTGCATTTCTGATGGTAATTTTGCTTCTGCTTGCTTCCCCAGCTATGGATCTGAGCGGTCTACGCGCTAGCAGGGTTCCTGTCTCTTCTACTACGCCGCCCTGCTCGACATCCTCAACCCTAACTTCGACGCTGACAAACTTAGCTTCGTCCAATGAGCGCAAATCCGCTGTTACTCTATCGTCTCCCTCCCCGCAGACAGCTGCTGAAGCAAAACCCGAGTCTAAATCACATCAAAGTAGATCTCCATTACAGCGGAATGCGCTTCTTTCCTTTCTACCTTCCTCTTGCTTGTTCTTATTTGTCTCTTTCGCACAGGTGACGACGACATCGCTGCTCATTTGACTTCTCTTTCGTTGGCAGAGCGAGAAGGAAGCACAGACCCAGAACGGAATCAGTGTAATCTTCTTCAGCAAACGGAGATTTCCGGATTCCCCGTCAAGCAGGAAGATAAATCAGGAGCAAGAGAAGGTCAGCGGAACGGTGATCCAATCACTCAACCATCGGTGAATCGTTCAAGCTCAGACCCAAAACCCAATCAGTGTAATCTTCTCCAGCAAACGGAGGTTTCTGGTTTTCATATGAAGATTGAAGATGGAACAGAAGCAAGGGAAGCTCAGCAGATCGCTGATCCGATTACTCAAGCATCAGTGACTGGTTCTTGTGCCACTGCTCTTTCTCTTCATCCTGCTCAGGGTTTGCAATCCACCCGCCAAACACTTCCTGGGCAGACTGTTGGGTCAACGCAAATGTCTTCTTGTGTGGTTAATAGCGAGATCAAGCCTCCAGAAACTACTTCTGGCGTCCATGAAATTGATTCCAAAGTCAATCAACAATCTGAAAAGCCACAAAATCAAGTGAATAATGACGATGGTGGGTCAAAGGGGGAGCCTTCGCAATCTACAAGAGGGGAAAAACCTTCTTCTAAAAAGAGAAAGTATGATGCAGACTCGTTTTTTAAAGTTCAAGGAAAGCTGTACCAGAAGCTGGGTAAAATTGGCAGCGGTGGTAGCAGCGAGGTTTATAAGGTGATAACGTCGGACTGTACTATTTATGCTCTAAAGAAAATCATTCTCAAAGGCCGGGATTATCCCACGGCTTATGGGTTCTGTCAGGAAATCGAATATCTGAAAAAGTTAAGAGGGAAAAGCAACATTATTCAGCTGATTGACTATGAGGTACATAATTCATATAAAACAAGGCCCGCAAGTGTTTATTCTAATATTTTCCGTTTCTAAAGTCGTTTTTGTTTTAGAACTCGTAGGGTTTGATATCCAAATATCACATTTAAGAGGGGTTTTGCTTTTTCTTGGAATTTTATTTCTTGAAAATTTTTAACTTCTTTGGACTGTGTTAGGTGCTAGGGCTGAGGTTTTGGTGAATTTAGAATGATGGGAAAACAAATCTAAAAAGCAAATGGATCTGAAAGTATGAAAGAAAGATTCCTGAGAGAATAACTCTCAGTAATACTTGTTTTCAAAAAGAAAACTCAGTAACATTTTGGGAACAATAAGTAAGCGGAGGTTGATAATCGATTACACCTCGATGTAGAAACTTAAGCGTTGTATAAAGATTTATTTTGGCCTGTTAATTACTTCCATATCATTCCAAAAACTTTATTGTTGGGCAACTTATTTGCTCTCCGAAAGGAAAAAATATTAGATTTTATGAACTTCGTTTGATTCACAGTCGTTTTAATCTTTTTTGCGAATCTCCTCTGGGATATGAAGTGAGATTTTGAGATAATGATATGCAGCAAGTTGGGAGTAGCCGGTAGCCTTTCCCAGTTATTTTTGAAAGTTTATTTTTCTTTCCAAACCTTAAAACTCTTGTAAAAAACATTTTCGTCAAATATATATATATATTATATATATGTAGAAAATATTTAGTTGATTGTCATTCCTGATACTCCTCATTTTCTCAAATTCGTCTCTACCTTAGCCTCGAGTTTCATTATCTATTAACGGTTCTCGATTAAATGTTTTGGGATTTAAAACCATTTTGTTGACTTACGTGAAGTAACTTGGAATTATGTGAAGCTTCATTATTTTTTTGTAGGGGAAATTCAGATAAAAGAAGATATGATAATTCTCTTAGAGTTCTCTTTCAAATCCAGTTTTGTCTTTATAAGAATATCCTTTTTGGTCTTCCGTATTTGGCCATTTCATTCCATATCCTTTCGTAGGTAACTGACAAGACTCTGTTTGAAGAGGTTCTAACTAGAGGCACGAATTCCAAACACAGCAGTATAAAGGATGATGTATACATTTATATGGTGTTGGAATATGGAGAAATTGATTTGGCGCGCATGCTTTCACTCAAGTGGAAAGATTTTGATAAATGCAACTGGATAAGTTATGAGACCTGGATTCGGTTTTATTGGCTGGTAACTTCTTTTTTATTTGTTTTCAGTTATTTAATTATTTGGTTATGTTGGATAAAGTGCCTTTATTCCATTCCGCCTGATATAATCTGACCTCAGTTAATTGGAAATATCCAGCTCCTTGTTGCATCTATGATGGATTCATAACGTTTATGAACTAAATGTTGTATTGTTGCATCATAGAAGCTGATGTACATGACCTTATATTGAAGAGAGACACATCAGCTTCAGACACATTCTTGGGTCTGTTCCATTAGATTGAAGAGTATACTATATTCCGTGCATTGAAAGTAGGGTTCAGCGTTATATGACGAAATTATCATCTAAACTTTCATCATTGTCATCGCCATCATTGTTGCAGACGAGGGACAGTGATGAGTTTGTCATCATCACAAGGTCATTTGATGATGATAATGGTGATTTCATCATCACCATTATCCTTGACCCAGACGAGTAACTCTATCGCAATTGTCATCCTGGTGAAGACGAATAACGAGGATGACGGTGACTGATCATCATCCTCTCTGGGATGCCAAATTCTAATTGGGGGAGCATGGTGGATATATTATTGAACTTAAGAAGAAAGTATTTCTTGACAAAGGTTTGTGCATCCCATCAAATAATGGAGTTCTCATGAGGTTTCTTTTGTTATAAACATTTATGACCTTGTAATTTCGCTTCTTTCAAAAGTAAAATCAACGGTAGAACGCATAAACATGAATAAAATTACACACGCAGCCTGTACATTTTTTAAAATATTGTTTGGTTACTTTTCCAATATTTTCAGCAAATGCTGGAAGCTGTGAACACCATCCATGAAGAGCGCATTGTACACTCTGATCTGAAACCTGCCAACTTCCTGCTCGTCCAAGGTTCACTCAAGCTCATTGACTTTGGGATTGCCAAGGCCATCTCAAGCGACACAACAAACATCCAACGTGATTCACAGGTACTAACCCCGTAATTGTCCATTCATCCTAATTAAGGAAAATAATGCAAATCTGTTATCATCCTGATTAACATCGCCAGAAATTTCAGAAAATTCAGTCTTATCCGCTGTTAGACTTCAAAATCTGACCATTATGATCATCATGATACAGGAATCAAATTCATTCGCAGGTCCAAATCCCTATGTTCATTCCCCAAAATTGTGGAAAGTCACCCATTCATCATGCTGGTGTTAATGCCTGTATCATGATGATGATAGTAGACTGCCATCATTATCATCACTGTAGTCATCATCATCATCGTCATCGCCACCATCATCATCCTCAACACCATTTACAGGTCCAGATCCCTTTCTTAATACCCTCTTACGCATAGAAGGTCGCCCATCCATAGTGATAATTAAATTCCTGTATCATGATGATGATGATAGTAGACTGTCTTCATTAGCATCATTATAGCCATCGTTATCATCATCATTGATGTCATCAGAATTACCGTCGTCATCATCATCATCATCATCATCATCATTGTTGTAGTTAGCATAGTGATAATCTTCAATAATAAGGAAGTACTTACAGGTGGGGACGCTGAACTACATGTCTCCGGAGGCATACTTGTGCAATGAACATGATGCCGGGGGGAACATGATCAAATGCGGAAGGCCCTCAGACATCTGGTCGCTGGGTTGCATTCTGTATCAGATGGTCTACGGACAAACACCATTTGCAGACCACAAGAGCATCTGGGCCAAATACAAAGTGGTGACAGACCGGAATCACAAGATAGTATATAAGCCCGTATCTAATCCTTCTCTTGTTGACTTGATGAAAAAGTGTCTAGCATGGGACCGGAATGAACGGTGGAGGATACCCCAACTGCTTCAGCATCCATTTCTGGCCCCATCCATCACTCTTACTGACGTGGACCCACCTGATTCAGATAAAAATCAAAGGAAATTGAAGTCTCTGTTTCGAAGGATCGAGGCATATTCTCGTCTACCAGAGGGCTCAAACATGGCTGACGAGTTGGAAAAGTTTGTGGCTGAACGTAATATCTGTTCAATTGATGTACATGATCTTGGATAAAGAGGTTTCTAATCTTTAGATATCCGCAGTAAATGAGCTCCTCATCCACAGGCAAGTGGCATCCAATTTTTTCAAATTATATATTCGGAGTAGTTAATGAGTTCTTGATCTACAAAAAAGGTAATGAGCATCCAATTTTTTCAAGTTATATATTAGGAGTAATTAATGAGTTCTTGATCTACAAAAAAGGTAATAAGCATTCAATTTTTTTATAAAGGCAAAGGAAATGCATGGGTTAAAGGTAGGGAAATAAGTTTTTAGTGAAATTACAGTACTTAATGTACCAAGGCTTAGTCTAGTACACTCTTCAATTAGCTGCTGTTAAGGGCTTGCATTTGTCTGACACAACGTGCTTCTTCCAGCTGACTCAGCAACGATCCCATAAAATCTGTTTTTGTCCCGTGTGTAATCCGCAATATATCCACAGCTTTTGTGAAGGATTTAAGAGCGACATCCGTGTACTCAAGTAGCCTTGTAATCATAGAATCACGGCAAAAAGGACATTATTAGCAAAGCAGAAAATATATAAAATGCGTTCTGCAGCATAGAATTATGCAACCAGAACAGAAAATCAGATGATCAATCAAAATGTTATCTAGTGTCAATTACGCAAAGGAACTATAGAGTTTAAGATGGGGACAACTACGCTGGGTTTACTTGGGAACATAAATATGATTAAGGAGAGATGGATACCATTCTAATTTTCCACATGTGTAATGTTGAAGTCCAACCAGGGGATGAATAGCTGGATAAAGCCCTACAGAAAAGATCCATTCCAAATAATTCCAGCATTTCAAGAAGAGAAAAAAATGAGGGGAAAATGAAGACCTACTCTCATACACAAATATTGTTAATCGGCAATATGTCAAGGCTTGGCTCCAGCTTTCAAGCTCCATATATATCTGAACATAGGAGAAAATGCTAGCTAGGATTATTGCTATTAGCAGTAAAATGTTTTCATAGTTCATTAAGGGAATCCCAAGAAATTTAAGGGAATAAAGTCTGCCATGGCTACAGTATGACTTCGCACATTATAATTCCACATGTCCCAATTTGACTAACGATTTAATCCTTAAGGTACATGAAAACAAATGATTGGTTTACTACATTCATTCGGAGCCTGTAAATTATTATTTTATATTATCTTAGTTTTAAAGATTTATAATTAAATATAAGAAATCCTTTTTGATGCGCCTACTAACTGCGGTGGTAATGAACCTAAGGTGTATCCTTCTTGGCTTGAGAGCCTACAGAACCGAACCTTTAGAAGAAAGGAAGAGAAAAGGCAGGGAAAAAAATGAAAGTTACCTTCAGAAGAGTTTCACGGGTTCTCAAAAGGTCAATGGAAAGAGGGTGGCACAATTTGAGTTGATATTCTTCGATTTTCTTAAATAATGCATTCGCTTCACTGTAATCTAGACCTGAGTTAAGACTGATTTATCATCTTAAAACATGTAGTAGTCAATAAGGCGTGCAATTCAGCTCTGCAAAAGGTTCGAGAAACAGTACATTTAAAGGCCAATTAACTGTTGGATAAAGAACATAATGACAATGATTCAAAACGTTACTCCAGAAGAGAATCTATCTGAAGCTGATAAGAACCTTGATCTAGGTTTGTATTGTGGGAAAGAGGTAGAGGGCAAAGTTAGATGCTCTCAAGGATAGAGTTAGAACAGGACTGATCGGAAAGCTTCAACGAGGTTGGCGAGTAACAGGAATAATCGGAGAGATAAAATGGAAGAAGCAGAGATCAACTGGGGATGAGGTAGAGGCGATCATGAGGGATGAGAATCACAGAGGAGAGACAGGACTTAGACATCGAGAGGAGAAGAGATAAAGGGCTTCAACTTCATTCTTCTTAGTTGCCCTCCTAGAGTTAAGGTTGCCCGACTTAAAGGAAATACATAAGGGCCAAACAACCAAAATGCCCCTAGAGGGCTATTACGATAAAAATAACCCTAGATAAGATGGGTATCATGTTATTGTTCAAAAAAAAAAGATGGGTATCATGTAAGAGATAAACATAGCACACAACATAAATCACGATTTCATTTTCGAAGAGGAAATATAATGACTAACAGATTAATATCATTTTTTTTTCTGAAAGAACAGATTAATTTCATTTTATACAGGATACTGTTGCATGACAGGGAGTCAGAACCCTTGTCCTTCAGAAATTTTATTTCATCTTCCATCTTATTTATCTCTTGACGATCTCGAAAAAGACCACATTGCTGGCATATGAAGCCCCTGCTGTCTGGACAAGGAAAGAGTCGTAAACTTTCTAAAGACCAAGAAATTGGAATAAGTAGCAAGGAAGACAGTGTAAAAAGGTAGGATAAATTCAGGAAAGAACACTGAGTTTCATACCGTAATCGAATTCCAGAAAGCCATTGCATGTCATTTTTTTGCAACGGTAACCTTCCATGATGGCAACTTCTTTTGCATGATCGTTATCATTCTATTAAAAAGCAGAAAAATCATGCTAAAGTCTTTAGTTTGTCGAAGAAAGTATACAAACATGGAAATTTTTTAACAAAATTGACATTTGCCCTACCATTGTCACACACTGACGGCATGCACACACAAAGTAATATTGTTCGCTCAATTCCTTCTGCCGTTTCTTTGCCGTTGCGGCAGTATCTATATAACTTACTGAAACCTTGAAATTAGAAGAAAAGAATGGTCATTATATAAGTAAAACAATGTGGGATGAAGGTGGTGAAGAATTCCCAGGTGAGGTGTGATTGATAAAATGTTCATTTTGAGATAATAATAGACAACTACAATGCACAAATTAGTGAGCTACCTCAGTTCCCTTAGTTATGGGCTCGATGGCTCGGACAACACCCACCTTGCCTTCAAATACTAAAACAGCGTTCGGCAAGCAACTGCAATCTCCAATATTTTAGAATACAATGTTCCTGCTGATTCTATGTTCATGCTGATTATTCGAAATAGATTATGAACACCGATAATAAATATGAACTCGGAGGAGAGAACCTGTGGTTAATTATAGATATTACAGGGTATAGTCCAGTTCCCCTGGGCTGGAGTTCACTATCACAGATAGTGTGGGCATTGCATGAGAGCTACATCAAAGAATAGAATTTCAACAGATCTTCTAGAAAATAGACAACATTTTCGAAGCTATTTGCACTAATGACAATCATTTAAATACCTTTGAGAAGATTTCTGTAACTTCTTTTAAATTGATGTCCATGTCAGGAAGTATCAGACTCACAAGGTTTGCCATCTGGGCGTAGAGTATGAGCTGTTCATCGCGAAGATCAGACATATCTCGAGGCAAAAAGAGTTAATGGTAGAATAAGAATGTAACCATTGAGGAACTTAAAAGCTATTCGCAGGCCAAAATGGCAAATGATCAGGATACGAGAAACCAGCGCTTCCACCAGCTCATAGTTATCTGTTTCCGTGCATCTAATCACCTAAAAATGAAAGAAAAAAACCGTCATAGTAGGTGATACACAGTTCTAACGCAAATACTCAATGAATGAGTTTGAATGACTGTAAGAGAGACCGTGGAGGATTCAAGTGGTTTTAATCGGACCTTCATTGATGGGAAAAATGAGGAAAGATGCATCAAAAAATTTAGAAAGATTACAATAAATGTTGTTCCCTAGTCTAATTAGCCATTGAAGGAAATAATGTAAGTGCCAAGAGATTCGTCAAGAAATAAAGAAAGACAATACATTCTTAAATATCTAAATAAGAACACAAGGGTACAAATAACAATACCTTATCCTCCTGAAGCTTTCTCCTCAGCAGTAATCTCACTATTAAACATATTGTCGGAGTCAACATATTTCTCCTCTCTTTGCTCAGTTTTGAAAGGGCTTTACATTCAAGTTGGTGCAATTTCCAATCTGATTTCTGGGAAATTTATAATCCAAGGATTTCACAGGATTCATTTAAAAATATATAGATTTCCTTTAGAAGCAAATATTAAAAGAGTGGAAAAGTGGAAAAAAAACGATAATTAGGGGCCCTTGATTTGTTTCTGGCTCATCTAAGTGACGTGTAAAATTCCAGATATTCCATTCAAGAGCACCTACGTTGTTGTTTGCTCTCTAGACATGGGTAAGTTGATAATCATATGGTCCTGTTAATGCACATTATAGTTATCGTAGGGTCCTCCTACTTTCCCAGATAAGAACTCTTCTACTGAAACAAAGAAAAACATGTCGAAAGTTTCAAAAGAGCAATCAGGCTCAGGGTAATCGAAAACTGAGATTGTTCACCGGTCCAGGACAATTATTTCCAGCCTTTATGATTTAAATGTCAATCTCCAATGGTTTACAAGAATCCTTAGAATTTCTAAGAATCGTCTCTTGTTCTATAAAAGCAAGATAATTATAGAGGATCGGTAAAAGTACTAAATAAATATTATTTTTTTCTAACATTCGAATCTGTGTCATCAACTTTCCAAGAGACAAGAAGAAAAAAAATCGGGAAATACATACCTGACATGATCTTCCACAGTACCAAGCCATCTGACATGATGAACATCTTTTAAGATTATTTGGACAAAAACATTCCTCACAACTTGGGCCGGCGGAGGAGGAGAACTTTGGTTTTGAGGCGTAAGGTTCCTGCTGAATGACAACCTCTCCTGCATCATCAACTCCCACAATTCAAAATGAGAGAGTAAAATAAAAGAAAGAGATAGAGCCTATTCTCCAGAAACTGCTGAATTGTCATTCGAACTCATACATTCGAAGAGCTCTTAAAGAAAAATGTAATGCATAGGAGTTTAAGCATAGTAAAAAAAGCCACACAAACTTGAAATGGACGAATATAAAACAGAAAATGAAATGAAAAAAAAGAGCTTGAACATCTCTGCCCTTCAAAGATAGAAACTTTATAATCGCAGGAAACCTAACCCACAAACAGGAACCAAAATAACCAGAAATCTACAGAGGAGAGAGGCATAAAACGAAGTTGCACCTGGGGAAAAGTCGCGGAGGGCGACGAGGCCACGCCCTTTATTAGGAAATTCGACGCTTGCAAGGCCGCTGTTTGCGAGAGCGATTTGAAGCTCTTCCATCCACTCGCTCCTCTCTCTGTAGAGCTCTGAGAACAGCGGGAAGGAACGCCCCCCCATGTTTAAAAGACTTGTCTGCTGCTTCTCCTCAGAATCTCCAGTCTGCTTATGAAAAAAATTGGCTTTAAAATGCTAAAATGGAGAATTCTTTTAAACAAATTCTTCGGTGTGATCATATTTAAAGCTAATTCTTTGAGAGAGAGAGAGAGAGAGAGAGAGAGAGAGAGAGAGAGAGAGAGAGAGAGAGAGAGAGAGAGAGAGAGAGAGAGAGAGAGAGAGAGAGAGAGAGAGAGAGAGAGAGAGAGAGATATAGGAACCTAATTAAAGTTTCTAAGTGGATCAAGCATTTTATGGATTGAAACTGAATGTAGATCACTGGGGCCAGAAAATAGATTAGGACTTGATCTAACCCACTGGGTTGGATTGTGTTACAATGCTCGGATTGAATAACCCAAACCGATTTGATTCAAACTGCCAGTCCGGGTCAGACAGGATTGAATTGTTCGAATTAAAATGAAATAAAGAAAATGAATATGTATAGTAAATGAAAAGAGAGAGAGAGAGAGAGAGAGAGAGAGAGAGAGAGAGAGAGAGAGAGAGAGAGAGAGAGAGAGAGAGAGAGAGAGAGAGAGAGTCTCCAAAAATGTTGAAGGCAAAAAATCAAACTCGAGACGGGAACCTAGTTAAGTTTCTAAATAAAAGAATCTTGAAAGTATCGTATAATTTTTTTTACACATTCTGATTTCATATGACTTGATGTTATCTTCGTGCAACTACTTGTAGAGTGTCATCAAGTTTTCATATTGATTTTCTACAAATGCCAAGTCCATTGATATATTTAGGAAACGGCATATCCGGGACGTGAAGCCCCGAACATGACGGGACGGATGACGATACGTGACAGACGGTGACGTGATGAAACTTTCGTCACATCACCGTCCCATCACACGCCCTAGCATTTTCAAAAAATCTGTCACGTTCTCATCATGTGCCACTACTTGCGGCATCCCATCACATCCCCATCACTGGACAGTGCCATTGTCACGTGTGACGGAAAAAAACCCTGAAAATCGTAGTTCGCAAATCACATGCATATGTTCTTTCTCTCACAAGGCACAACGTGTGGTCTGACTCGTGATGACGAAGGGGTTTGAGGAAGGAAGACTGGACAAAGTCTTGAAGGAATGAAGTCTGGGAGGAATGACAGCTGACTCGCGACAGTCAAGTCTTGGAGGCAGAGAGTGGTCTGGTAAGTGCGTCCCGTTTCCTTGGTTTTGCTTTTATTCTTCTTTTTTTTATTTTTCTTCATATTCTTCTTCGGTTTCTTTTCTGCCTCTTCTTTTGTGCTGTTTCTCTTGACGGAAATCATCTTGCTCAACATGAAAAGGGTTGAAAGGAGCATTGTTGTTTATTGGGCATTCACAACTGGGTAATCATCTTCTAATCTGACTATTCCGTAATGGGATCATTCACAATTTCAATTTTTACATGATGAAGATTGAAGTCGGTTGCTTAATTTCTGTTAGTTTTGTACAGCAAGTTGGATAATAATCTTGAAACTAAATGTAATAAAAACTTCCTATAATAATTTAACCAGTTTTTTTCTCTTTTGATCTGCCAAATGATTTTCTTTCCATAGACTTGTATTTTTTTTATTTAAATTTGGATCTCTCAGATAAAACCATAACTGTATTTTATTTCTCATGAATTGCCTCACTAGAAGTATTTTATTCATATTGAAAATGACTAATGGATTAGTTAAATAGATAACTATATGAATGTCTCCTACTTTTGTGCCCTGATAAAGAGAGTAAGGCAGAAACTTATTCGCTGGAATTTGAATGTTTACTCTCTCTCATTGTTTCTCTCATGGAAAGTTATTCATTGTTTACTTTCTCTTATGTATTATATGACTGTTTGAATTTAGGTAAATGAGGTTATTTTAAAATTTAGATAAATGAGCATTTTTGTGAATTTAGCTCAATGCAATGTCTTCAAATTTATCTAATAAATTATCTGAGAAGAGTTTATCTCATCTCAATGAGCTAGTCTTTGATGGAATTTCCACGTGGCGACATGTGCGTTGACTCGGGTGGAGAGTCATTGGCAAATGAGGTTCTGGAAATCCCTCTGCGTTTGGTTGGGGCATCTCGTACCAAACGCAAAGGGAAGGTAGAAATATTGAGATATTTCACAGAGGTTGGGTCAAGCATATGCATGTGCCTATTATGCCGCTAACAAAAAGATGACCCACTACGAAATAGGTTGAGGCGCCAAGAGGGGTCCATGAACATATCATGGAGGCATTTGCAGTTCAGTCATGGTGGAATCTATGCTAAGTTGAAGGGCATTCCTTCTGATCAACGCTCTATAACTGAGACATACAGGCAGGGTTCTGTAGTGATGAAGATACTAGAGAAGACGAAGGAGATTATAGCGCAATTTTTTGTCTCACGGACTCCCCATGGGCCATCGTGGACAATGTGGGGCTCAAGATCATGTGGAAGTACGTTGCTGAGATGACAGTTGACCCGCGAGGATTGAAGGTAATAAAGGCTGCAACACAAAAGCTATATGAGGTCATGAAAGGGAGGCTCGTAGAGTTATTAGAAAATTTCCCCAATGTCTCGTTGACACTGGATGTGTGGACTACTGAGAATTATTGTGGCCTTCTGGGCATCACGGTTCATTGGGTGAACAACCGGTGTGAACTATGTGAACATGTGCTTGCAATACACGAGCTAGTGGGGAAACACGATGGGGAGAATATGAGCATAATTGTGAAAAATGACTTCGGTTTGAGAACGAAGGTCGGCCACAACCCATCAAGCTTCATTCTGTAGTATACTACTTTATAACATAACTTACTATTTTTCACTGTAGATTAGCACTATCACTACAAACAATGCCTCAAGCAACGGGGGGATGATATCACTACTAGAAAAGGAGCTTAGGCCGGCGAATGACCATTTCACAGTGGACCGACACATTACATGTGCTGCCCACGTGTTGAACATCATTGTTCAAGTTGCCTTGAAGTCATTGCATGTAGCAGTGAATATACATCCCCTCGGATTGTAGACAGCTGCATAATTGACGAAGGAGATGATATTGCATATGACACTGACATAGATGATTTGGATGCCATGCGCGAGGCCGCGACGAGTCATGTAGACATGGTGATTCATGATACTGCCCCTTTCTTGGGGGATGCGGTGGCCCGTATGAGAGCCTTACTCACAAGCATCCGAGCAAAACTCAACGATGTCATCAGTACGTGAAGACATCCAAAGATATCGGGCAAAAGAACCAAATCCCATTAGACTGCCCAACACGATGGAACAATGCGCATGACATGTTACATGCTGCATTGGAGAAGGGAAAGGTCATCGATTTCATGGCTTTACGATTATTGTCTCTAACAGAGAAGGACTTGAGAGTCTCTTGTGAAGATTGTCATTTTGTAGGCCAACAAACTATGTTAGTGGCTTGAAGACAGTGAGAGTTTTGGAAGCACTACGTATTTTCAAGGCCTTGATGAGATATATTGATACTATCCTACATAAGCTTGATATGTCTACAATCTTCACTTTGGGAAGAAAGTTGACCGCTGGTCAAATCGCATCTATACGACAAGCTTGTGAGAGCATGAATATTAAGATATTGATGTATGAGTAAATTATATCAAGGATTGTGCTATCACAACAACAACCATTCTTGACCCTTTCAACATGGGGTTGTCACTCAGTCCTAGGGTAAGTCATGATGCTATGGTATTTGTGCGACGACTAATGCCTCTTCATGGGGACCAAGATCTAGCTTGTAATGACCATGAGGATGATGACTGGCTGATGTCAAACGTTGTTGGGGACGTCGTCCGGCTGGCATTGAGTATGATGGTTTGGTACCGATAAGGGATGATGGTATCGAACGTTGACGGCGTTGTTGTCCGACGGATGAAACCCTTGTTGGTTTGATGCTTTGGTTTGTCCATGGAAATCACGTTTCCATGGATGCGGAAGCGTGGTGGATCGATTCACAATCGATCTTTTAAAATCAACATACTGAGTGTACCTTTTGGGGAACTCGTTCCACCCTTGACTTTGTCGTTCCAAGATCGTTCTGAAGCTGTTCACGCATCCGGCCTCTAGAAGTATCCATGCGATCACTCGGCGCTTTGATCTCCACATCTTTTTCTTCAACTCTTCTTGAAGATCTAGAAGATCTCCTCACCATGAAGACACTCTTCCTTGGATGAGTGGAGAAGAGAGTGGAGAAGGGGAGAGGCTCTCAAATTATGCTTGCATGGGTCCTTAAAATGAAACCCCTTTCCCTCTTTATATTTCACTTAAGGTTTTTCTCAAAAACCCTCCAAAGAAAAATATATCCACCAATGCCCTTATGACCTTGTGCGTGTGACCCTCTAGGCCCATGTGTCGTTCTTATTAATAACTTTAATGGCTCAATAACATTTATTGACCAACCTTATTAATTAACTATATTAACATATAGATTAATTAAATAAGGATCGATTTAACCCAATCGACAGGTTAAGTTTCCAGCCCGTGGGGTGCCAAGGTACACCTCGTGCTCTAGAAGATACCTAGTAGTCTCGAACTCTCTCATGGAACCTTTACCATCATCGATTACCGTATGTGTATAATCCATTATCCGCGTGAGACTCTCGAATGACTTAGAGTATGGTTTATCGTCAAACCTTAATCCGTCATTAGATTAGTACTGATGCGTAACGGGGATCATTAGAG
The DNA here is from genome assembly GCF_029677425.1 of Wolffia australiana. Taxonomy (NCBI): domain Eukaryota; kingdom Viridiplantae; phylum Streptophyta; class Magnoliopsida; order Alismatales; family Araceae; genus Wolffia; species Wolffia australiana. The sequence goes on from NC_135850.1 coordinate 6,089,473, forward strand.
AATGCCTTCTCCAATATCCTCACTACCTTGGCCAGGGATTTTTCTGCATCGTCTTCCTCGAGTCAATATCCTCTTATACTGAGGGTGGATGATCGCATCTTGACCACTCAATCATCTCTATAAGCTTCTTACTAATCCGATCTACAACTTATTTGAATCCCTTGATTAGAGGCTCGTAAGTCATAGTCAATATGTAGTCGTCCACTCACGAGATGTCCTTGGTGTCTCAGGTCATTGGATCACTTATACAACTGTGAATTGAATCAATCTGATTGACATTTACGTATAATACCATTCAGGGATTCATACGGATCAATTCAGTGTACTCTTTCTCCAAAGCGCACCCACTATCTGTCCTTAGTGTCACCACACAAATAGCTACAAGATCGGCTATACTTATCGTATAAGTTCGATCAGCTAGTGCTATTCTATCTGGATAATTAGATGTCCGTCTCGACTATCCATCAAATAGGAATATTTGGAATACATGTTCTAAGAAGTGATCAGTGTATTATGATCTCATCATAATTCACTCAGTCATTGCACGTATTCATGGACTTCATTATAAACATCACACGGAATAATAATGAACGTAAATATTTTATTCAATGAACTTAAATAAACATGGAATGTGTGATTGACTTGACAACCACATAATATCTATCAACCCTAACGGGTTATGTAACTACGACGTGATGAATGGGTGTCCTACATGTCGTACGTGTAGGCTCCGACTCGAGGGAGGCGCTGAGCTCCAAGCTAGGACGGGGTTGCCGGGTGGCGACGATGGTGGCCTCTCATACCTTGTTGGAGTGACAAAGGCGTCTACCGCCGAACGGATTCTATCCATAGGGCTCGCACGTAACAGACGTACTTGTCCGTACAAGTAAGACACTCGTAGAGTCGTAGTTTTCTTTCAATTTGTCTCTCTCACCTACCTAGCCCAAGCATGGTGGAGTCGAGACGAAAGTATACTACAAAAGGTAAGCAAACGAGCGTCGGGAGAGGATGGCGTACCTTGTCGGCGTGGCTCGCGGTGTAGAATTCCATCGATGTCAGCGGTGGTCAAAACAGGTGGGGCGGAGAGACGCCAAAGAGCAGACGGCGGCTCGGCGAGCAAGGGAGGTGATGCCGGAGCGATGATAAAGGGGCAGAGGAGAGGAGACGAGGGCGGCAGCATTCGCGGCTCAAGCCACGACCGGTCTCAATCGGCGCGACCCAAGTGGTGGCGTGACATCGACCAGATGGGTAGTTATGGCGAGTAGAGTGGCGTCGGGACAACCCACCTTCGGCAGATGATCGACCGTTGGCGCATCAACTGTCGGGGGTGTGGTCGGTTGACCGGACTCACATGGCGCTTGGGGACAATTGCCTCAATGGTTGCAACTCCCGGCGTAGTGCATATAGTCTGATGTGTGTCTCAGCTCGGTGAAGGGGGGAATCAAACACTTGGTGGGCGGCGTCTGAGCGATGGTTCGTAACGATCCGGAGCCCACTCACAGCCTTTGGACGGAGTCGGCGCCAAGTCCACTATTCCCGGAGTAACCCATTACTGGTGTCAATGGGAATTAGGCGTGGCTTCCACCACTGCCCGTGTTCTCGCCTGCGGCAGAACAATCGTAACTGTCTCCCCACCATGAGGGGGTCGACCCTGTGGTCTCCCTGAACAATGGGTAGAGTTTTCCCAATGACACACACGAAATGGGGGCAGCTTCGATCACCTGAACACCACCGGAAGTAGGTGGACCACACATTTCAGGTGGAAATTATCAGCCGGACAGTGCCGATGAGGATTCACGTGCCAGAAAGATGGCGGCAAGAAATTCTTGCGGCTGTTTGAGTTCCTGCGGCAGGTCGGTTGAGGCATCCACTCAGCGACAATGGAAGTCATCCGATCGCTCAGCTGCAGAGCAAAATTGAGCGACAGGTTGGGAGTATTCCCCTAACCTCCACCATCGGGCTTGTGTTCTTGGAGCGAGAATTCACCCGTCGGGAGTTCAATGCACACCCAGCGACTAGGAGTCGAAAGAGACCTGCGGGCAAGTCAAAATTCCTTTCACTATCCACCTCGTTCTCCTCTTCTCCCCTCCCTTTCTGATATCTCTTCACTCTATGAAGGGGGAGACCAGAAATTCAACACGATTCTTTCTTCTGTTCTTCCTGGTCTAAGGGATTAGGGTGCCCCCCTTTTCCCTTATAAAGGGGGAAAGGATGGGCCCTTAAGTGTGTCAACAAAGGGGAGGAATAGGGTCCATAGGGGGCCCTTATAGAATGGGCCCCCATTACACATATAGGGGGAAATTTAAAATTAAAAGAGAATGGAAAGAGGATGAGAAGCCCCCCTCCCATGACGATGAAAACACGGGTACGGAATGCATTGCAGTGTGACAAAACATGACAACGAATGCAGGAAAAAACACAAAACACGAAAACGAAACGATGAAAATGAAGATAGGATATTTGAGCATTATCACCCGATCTTCGACGACGATGGCAGGCGGCGCAAACGACGTTGTCGACGATCTTCGATGGCGTGCGCCATCACTGGCTCACTGAACTTATCGATGGGGTAGCACCCCCCTAGAGAGAAGGAATGATGGGTACCCACTCCAACAGAGGAATTGGAAACTTATCTCCAATCAACAGAGAAGAAGGACACAGATACAACACTAGGATGGTGGGCACGCATAGGTGCACAGACTTACCTTCGACTATCTACCCTTGCGTAAGAGTTTCTTTCAGTATGCGCGACTAGTGCCCCAATAGAGCATTTATTCTCTGCAGAACGTGCAATCATCACTTTAGAGAGGGTACATCTTACTGTTGAAAGCATTGAGCTCCTAGTCACAGTGAAGTGTTGGTTACGTGCCGAGAATGCTCAACTTTGTGATCGCGATAATGTCAAGGACTTTTCTAACGACGACTAGTATGAGGTATTAATACTATTTTTTACCATTATTTGTGTTTTTTATTTGCATTTGCATATCTTTAATTTGTTTGATGTCACCTTTTGTATTTCTCCTTGAGTAACCAATGTGAACTTGATTGATTGTCTGGAATTCATATTCACATTCATATATACTGTATTGAGATTAGGTCTATTGAATGTGTGGGGTGGATGCCAACATAAAGGTTCAGAAACAACAACAAGAAGTCCTGTATTTGTGCTAAGTAATCATCCCAAAGAGACTCTTTCAATGATTGTAGTTTTTTGCCATATATAGTTATTCAATGATTTATTCATTGTGTTAACTTTGAACATTTCTTTGTGTTAAGTTAATAGATGGAGATTTATATTACATTTTAGGTCAAGTAATTTAAACATCATGTTTAGCTTATTGATTAGATGAAATTTTGAATCATATGGCATCCAAAAGTTAACTCAAAATTCTTCATGTTACTCAAAATTCTTCATGTTATTCAAAATTTAATAATACAAGTCATATTCATTATTATTCATGTAGGAGATTAATAATGAAGTCCAAGGTTGTGCGCCACTCATGGTGGCTACTGAACGACGGGTTCCGTAAAATATTTGAAAAAACTCTTTGTACCTTTATAAACACACAATGTAGCTTCAAACATCTCATTTTCTATACTCGACTTATTGATTTGGTTAACTAGATTCAAAGGTTACATGCACTAGGTTCATTGGAAGTTTTTATGTTATATATTTAAAAGTACACCAGGATCATATACTTTAAGTTAAAGGGTTTTTACAGGCAGTCCTGTTATGTTAAAAAATACTCAGTGCAAGTTTCTCCTTGGGTCTCCCCTTTTTATCCCTTCTCCTTGAATGCAATCCCTTCTTGGTGTGACTCGAATGGTGAGAAGGCCTACACAGATCCCTAGTGACACTAATAGAGAATATGATGAGTATATCTGATGTTAAAATTACCATGTGAGTAAACCCCTGATGACTCTCAATAAGTCATCAAATATTTAGACTTTTAAGTATCAAAGCATCAAGAATATTTAGTTAATTCATGTGAGTTGTCATGCATATGCATTATTTTATAAAATTACTAACCCCACTTGATTCTTCGAATCAAGTGGATTATATTTGACATTTTTTGGTTAGTAAGTTCAGAAACAGGTTAAGACAACCAAAGGAGGACGACAAGAATCAAGAGGAGTTGGCGAAAATTCAAGAAGAAGAAAATTCCAAAAATGCCCCCGGGGCATGTGTTAAGAGAAACCTATAAATACTCTCTTGAGAGTTCATTTTGAGGTTGTCCAGAATTTCTCTCAAGGAAGCTAGGGCTTGGAGAGAAAGGATTTCTGCAGACCTTCCAAGGCTGATAAGCATTGGAGCTGGGAGAGAAGCAAGCTGAGGAGTAGCTGGAGCACGACGATCGTCGCCTTGCCTAGAAGGAGTGACACAAGGAGGCGTGAGCGTTTCAGTTTTAGTGCAATCTTCTTCTCCCTTCTAAGACAATCAGAGTTGGGCTGAAGATCACAAGCTGTGTCTTCAGCATTTCCAATTTCTGTTGTTCCTCTGGTTATGCTTGATTTCGAATCTCAGAGTTGATTGAATCGTTTTCCATTCTGTTCTAGCAAAAATTCCATCGTTCTCCACATCAGATTGTGAAATCCATCCCTGAAGAACTTCCAAGCAGCTAGCAACCCAGGCAACAGCCTAGGTTGCCAGCAATCCAAGCCGCGGGGAACAACGCCGCACGCAGCAGCGCTGCGCGCAACAGGCTCGCCCGCGCGCAGCAGCAAAGCGAGCAGCGCTGCGAGCAGGCTCGCCCGCGCGCAGCAGCGCAGCGAGCAGGCTCGCCCGCGCGCAGCAGCGCAGCGAGCAGAGCTCGTCCGCGCACAGCACCGCCGCGAGCAGGCTCGCCCGCACGCAGCAGCACAGCAAGCAAAGCTCGCCCACGCGCAGCAGCGCTGCAGCAGGCTCACCAGCGCGCTGAGACGCCGCGAGCAGGCTTGCCTGCCCGCAGCAGCGCCGCGAGCAGCGCTCGCTTGCGCTGGGTGGCAACGTGCAAGCATGCGCGCAAGTAAGAGCCTGCGTTCAGGCCTACCTGCACGCAGGGTGCTTGCTTATTTGCCCCAAGGGGCAAAGATACACTGTCAGCAGATAAATTCTCTGCTGACTGACCTACTCAGTTAAATTCTATAAAGTTTACTTGTAGAAACTAACTGATAACAATTTAACTTAATTATAGAACTGAACTTAGCAGTCTGAGTTTTAATATACTTCGAATTAAAAAAAAGGAAAATACTCTAAATTTACCTGCTCCTTGTGGATCGACACCCCACTTGCCCTAAGGCTGTGAGGTTATAAATTGTGTTAGATAAGCTCAGTCCTCACACGATTAGACCGATAAATACCCCGTAAAAACACCCCAAAACTGAGATTATCAACCCCCCCAGCAGGCAGTCCTATGATGTCATCGAGCATCTGCACGGCTTGTAATGACTTGTGTGAAGAACCAATCAATAGTGAGTTTTTTATGAGTAAGATGATATGATCATTGGATGTTTCTCATCCTGGATGTTGACCATTATAGAAACCAACATGTGGGATAGTATCTTTTCATGTTATCCCCCATGTTTTTTTAATTGAATAATGGGTTTCTCAAACATGTGCATAGATATTTTTTGTCTCTTGATATTGTTTGTATTTATCTATATAAAGTCAACTTTTTATGGCCCCTGTCTAGTAAACACCTTGAAATAGTGCACTCAAAGGCTATCAATATGGTTAAAAAAGGTCTTCATGTAAGGTATTATGTCCTTCACTCTCAAAATGTTACAAAGATTAGACAATGCTACATCTTGGTGGCCATCTTCTTAACCTTCCAAGATGAAGCTCAGAGTTAAGTTTAACATATTAGATACTAATTAATAAAAAAGAAAATTATAACTAAAAATTTCCACGTTTACCTTATTTTATCTTGGGGAGACTTCTCATCCTCTCATTTTCCTTTTCTTTATTTTCTTTTATATACTTTGACTTTCTCTTGCTTGTCTGCAGGATGCAAAATAAACCTCACGTCGTAGCAACAAACACAAATAGTAACAGTAATGTTTCCCCTCTTCCTCCAGTTTCTTCTTATCTTTATGTAGCCTCTTCCTTCCTAAATTTATTTACTATTTTCTCTTCCATACTCCTCTCTGATCAAATGTTGATTCGACGATTTCCTTTTCGTTACCAGCATGTTATATGATGGTAAGAAAAAATGTAATGTAATTTCCTTTTCTTTATCTCTTCTTATCTCCCTGTCTTCGTCTCCTCTAATTCTCTCTTCCTATGCAGTTTAGTTATGCGTGATTCATTGATAAATAAGGAAATCAGAGAGCAAGGAATTACGATAAATAAGTCAAAATATCAATAGAAATCTCTTTATGACTGTCTTCCAAGCGTATGGCATAGAATCTCCTTTCCTTCCCGATCCTGCATAAAAAAACAAAATATAAAGCCCACAAGATGCAAAATAACCTAAACACCAATCACTGAATTTTTTGTTCGAATCTTCAAGTTTTTGCTCACAATTTGTTGGTGAGGGATACTATCTTCAACCAGCATGTAATATAACATAAAGAAAAAAAAATTGATTTCATTGATCTTTATATATCCTTAATTCCCTGTCTTCATCTTCTCTAATGCTCTCTTCCTAAGGATTTTAGTTGTGCGTGATTCAGATATCATAAGGAAATCCGAGAACAAGCAAAATATGACAAAGAAGTCAAGATATCAATAACTCTCTTGGTGACTGTTTTCTAAGCATCTGGCATAGATCTCCTTTCTTTCTCAATCATGCAATAAAAAACAAAATAGAAGGCCCAAATGGTTCACCTCGGCATTTGCAACCGAGTTATATCAATGATTCATCCGACAAATCTTGACAGACTCTACATGCGTAGAATAGTTTATTAACTTATTTAAGAAAACAAAAATATTTTTTTGAAACAAGTTTGACCTTACTTTTCACTTCAAATTAAGGAAGTAAGAACAAGTTAATACAACATATGAAACACTCAAAATTTCATGAAAAGAGCCCAGATAAAATATTTCAAAGCAAATAATTGGCAGCAATAAAATCCATGAGTAAAATGTAATGATTTTTAAGATTTGTTTCCATTTTTAAAGTTTTTAAAAATATTTCAGGCCCATCATGCATGAGGGACGTCCCATCACATCAACAGTCCGAGCCCGCTCACGTCACTGTCATGGAAAGTTTGTCACCATCACCGTCACCGTCACCGTCATAGGTCACTCATTTTGACCATCACCATCACGTCATCTGTCACGTTGCCATCACCGTGACGTGTGATGTAACTGATGATGGTCGATGTTCCCTAGGTATATCCTTTTTTCCCTTAGTTATTTAATCCTATGGACTCTTCCAAACCTAAGTCTTCTCATCATTATTTAAAGGCCAAAACTCCAAGGATAACATTAAAAACTCAAAAAAAAAACCATATGCCATTGATACTCATTAAAGCCATAAAATCCTTCCACTTAGCTACAGTGAAACTTTGTCACTTACAACATGTTTTAATCATGTACTGATTTAAAAGATACATGATTTACAAATAGTGCCAAGGCTCTATGAATTATACTTACTCAATTTATGAATAATTAATGTATTGATTAAAAAATATATTTGGGGTGTGGGGACCATCAATGAGGAGATAACTGTCATGCCACTTTGAATCCATGCCATCTATTTCATTTCTATTTTAATATCTGTTGTTGAGGTGGAAATTATGATGGCATTGTTGGTTTGTGGGGATATAGTTTTGATGCATGAAAACTTATTTTCATCAGCGGAACCATTGTATCATTTCATAAATGATCTCTAAAACATGTAATGCATTGAGTACCTTTTGGGGAACTTTTTCCACCCTTTACTTGCTTCCTGGGATGAGTTTCTTCAAGCCAATCAATTGCTCGTCATCCAGCGGTATCCACGCAACTAGAAGGTTGTTGGATCTCCTCTCCTTCTTCAATACTCCTTGAATATCTTGTGATTCTTCTCACCATCAAAGTGACTTGTGGAATGAGTGGAGAAGGTAGAAAAATAAAAAAGGAGGGGACATCCAGATTTGGCTTTCCTGGGCACAAAAACCTTGTTATATAACAAGATTTTACTCTAATACGAAAGGGGGGCACCCATATCTCCTCGTTTTTACTCATTAAGGATTTTTCACAAAAACCCTCAAAATAAAGCATATCTTCCAACATCCCTTTAGCCTTATGCAAGTGACCCTATAGGCCCATATATTGTTCTAGTTAATAACTTTCAGTTCCAATAACATTCATTGACCAACCTTATTAATCAACTATATCAACATATAGACTAACTAATAGAGGATCGATTTAACCCAATTGATAGGTTAAGTATCTTTCTCGTGGGGTGCCATGCTACATCTCATGCTCTAAAAGATATATAGTCTTTGGACTCTCTTAGGGAGCCTTGTCTGTCACAGGTTATTGTACATGTATAATCCTTCATCTGATATGAAACTAAATATAATACTCAAAAAAATTAAAATAAAGTACATAAGTAGGAGCAGGCAGTGGTGCAAAAATTAACTAGGTTAATGAGTAAAATTACACCTCATAAAATTTCATAATTAAATGTATGTGTCATAGCTTGAAAAAAATACAAATCATATATGATTTTAGAGGTCATATTTTTGTAATCAATTTCAGTTGTTGGATATGAAACAAGATTGAAGACAATTCAATAAATATTAGATTCTATATAGAAGAGACAATGATTCTGAAAAAAGAACCTTGCTCCATCAATAAAAATAGATCTATAAGTTAGCTCATAAAAGATTAAAATGTAGAAACATGAAAATAATTCTACCTACATGCTAATATAATAAATAAGAGATCTTCCTTGATGTACAAATTTTATCAGGCGTGCAACTAAAGAGGATAGTGAAACAAAAATGAATAATACTCAAAAGATTAGTGATGGAGGACCATTAGTGATGTTCTCATCTTTTACTAATTTAAGTAGAACCATTAGTGATGGAGGACCATTTGACACAGCAAGCCCAGACTCGTCATTAACCACGTTGCAGAGCTTGAGCTTTCGTGAAGAACCCAAGTTCTCGCTATCAGGTTTGATGACATTCGCTTTTTGGTGTTTTCATGTCCCTGCATCATGTTGGTTATTTTGGTCTTACGAAGGACCATCCGGGTTTTCCCGTCCTTCTAGTCTTATCTCACTCGTTCCCTTTGACTGTAGGGAGGCCCCCTCTTGTGTGCGTATGGGCCTCCCCCATGTGTGTGTTTTGTTTTATTTTGCTTCCATCCTTTGGGGGGGGCCATGTTTGGCTTCTCCGCATAAAGGAGCCCATTAGGGCACCCATAACCACCCCCCCTTCTTCTTTTTACTATAAAATGAGAAGGGGGAGGGCTAACGTTCGGTTGGAGAGACTTTTGAAGGAAAAAAAAGAGAAGACCAGCATTTGTTGTTTCCACTATTCCCCTCCCTTAGGGAGGAGTAGGGTTTCTTTGTTGTTTCTAGGTCATCCATGCTCTACACATTGCTAGAACTCCACCGGCTTCCCTAGCATTCAACCATCACCGTCGACCGTCATCCTACCTGTGGGACTTTGTGCTTCGCCAAGCAGGTTCACTCAGTGCTGACTTGCCGCTTGGAGCCCAATAGGTTGACTCCTAGTTGCACCACCCAGTCTCCAACCTCACCGCTGGTTTCCTCTCCGTCTATCGAGTGGCTATCAGAGTTCCCGCGATTCTCGTTCCAGCCAGTGATAACCTCCATCGGCGCCTCACGAAGACCCTGCTGCTCCGCCGTGGCCCATCCAGTCACGTATGACTTACTGCTGTGGACCATCTTAGTCGATACTCTGACCCATGGATGTTCGTGACTCGCCGAGCAGGATTGCCCGGCGTTGACTTGCCACGTGGAACCCGATGGGTTGGCTCCCTATTGCACCACCTGACATCCCCCCCTTCACCGAAGGTGTCTACTCGACGTCTCATGTGGTTATCAGACTCCCGCGACTCACATCCCAGTTGGTGATAATTCCCGCCGGTGTCCCACGACGCCTGTTGCATTGCCGTGATCCCTCCAATTGCGGACGATTTATTGTTGTGGCTAGACTCGGTCGTTACTCCTACCCGTCATCGTTGACTGCCTGCCGGCTCTTGCAACCCCGGGTGACCTCACCCTATTTCGCAATTTCATTTTCATCCTACGTCCATTCCCTGCTTGGGTGTAGACCCCCCTCCCCCACTCTACTCCCCTCGATCGCCGCTGCTCGAGTGCCGCCTGGGCTGCATATTTGATGGCCGAAAGGCTCCTGTGCTCGAACCTGTGCACCAACCGACACTTGGTGCTGCTCGGGCATGTTGTTGACTGCAGAATTATCCATCGTGATGACACACCACCATGCCTGCATCCGTGCACCCACCTGCAAAGCCCTCTCCGGTGTCATTGACGCTACCACTGCGCCACGTGTGGTTCATCATAGCACTGCCACCTGGAGACGCTATTGTCCTTGATGCCCTGATCACCGTGACAGTTGTGACACTTGTAGTGAATCACACTGAATTAGCTTATATCTGATCAGTAGAATAAAAATATCCCCTAATAATAGAAGATATAAAAAAATGGGGTTAATGTTTAATTAACCCATTGAAACTTAGTTTGTTATCTCTATTTATTTGAAACATATCTATATTTTTACTACATGAGCCTCCAAAATAAAAAAAAATTCAGAACCTATTTGAATCATCTTTGTCTTCAAATATTTAGTTCTTATGAGAGGTGGCCTTCTTGCAATCTAAATAAACCAATAGAAATATACAATAAACATGTTGATTAATATTTATATTTGTTTCTCTTATGCATATATACTAGCTATTCTTTTTGTCAATATTTCTATAAATCCTTAACACAATTGTCCATATATTTGCGAAATGTCTGCATTAGAAATAACATATCAAAAAATTTATTTTATAGATTTTTTTGGTAGGACAAGTCAATATTTATAGACTGCGTTATTTTATTTTAGCCTAAGTTGTTTATGCAGTGAATGATAAATAAAAGGGTTTCCTTTACTCTTGAAAAGTATCATCTTAAATCAATAAAAATGCATTATTATTGCAATTTACTTAGTCTAACACTCCTGAAAATGTTCTGGATTTTGGGGCATTAAATCTCAACTTAATAAACATGACTCTACACAAATGAGAAATTTAAGTGCATGTTCCACTTAATATCATAAAATGGGCAATCCACACCAAAAAATATCAAATAAACACCGAAAATCAAATTTTTGGTATCTGTTTTTCTGATATCCGGATATTTGATAACGATATCAGATATCGGTTGCTACAGTGCCGATATCCGATATCGGTATCCATCTCGATGTCGTCATCCGCCTCCTTCTCACGGGGAGGATGACGATATCGGATATCGGGGCTGGATATCGTATTTCGATATCCAACTTAGAAGGGTAGTGTAAAAATATAATTTAATCATCATTCTGCTACAGTTAGAGAGGATCAACATGGGCAAGAGGGTAACCAGGGAGCTTTTTATTTATTAAGTGGCTCGTTTGTTATGTACAACTCAAACTTTTTTCTCTTCTATATGGGATAACAGGATTCAGAGTTTAACATAAAACTCAGAATCCTTTTATCCTGTATGGAAGAAAACATAAATCTTGACTTGTATTTATTGGACGAGGTATTAATATCTTAAATATATTATATAACGGGCTTAAATTATAGTAATTTTTTATTAAAATATTATTACATTATTTAATGTATATTCTACTTCAATTAATATATACAGTGCAAGGTTTCTATTTTCTTCCATATGGGATAACAAGATTCGGAGTCAAAAGCATACATCGTTGATGTACATAAATCATTGAAGGTGATGATAAATATTAATTTTTTCTATCGATACTGGATATCAACATCTGGATACTGGTTCTGATATTCGGATATCGAAATCCAATATCCAGTACCCGATATCCGTCTCGTCCTTACCCCTCCGATATCCGTCTTCAATATCCGTCTACACTTAAAGGACGGATATCGTCTGATATCCGATATACGATATCAGACACCGTCCCAATTTTTTTTGGATATCGGATATCGGTTGTCCGATACTGGATATCAAATGGATATGGGTTGGATAATCCCTATTTACATGTATGATAAGCATGCTCGATCCTGTGTGGCCGTTAGTGTGCAGACACTAAGAACAAATGGTGTGTGCTCTTTAGAGAAAGAGTTTATTGAATTGATCCATGGAATTCATAAATGGTATCATACCTAAATGTCAATCAGGTTGATTCATCACATACTTGTATAAGTAATCCATTGACCTAAAACTCCAAGGATGTCTCGTAGATTGACCAACATATTTTGACAACGTATTACAAGTCTCTAACCATGGGATTCAAACAAGTCTTAGCTTAGATATAGTCAGACGCCTACAGGGGGTGATTATGTGGTCAAGCCAAGAACATCCACCCCTGGTATAAGAGGAGGTTAACTCAATGAAGACAATGCAACAAATCCTTGGCCAGGGTAGTGAGGATATCAGAAAAATCATTCTCTAATGATCTCCATTATGCATTAGTATTAATTGAATGAACCATACACTAAGTCATTCCAGAGTCTTGTGTGGTGAAGGCTAATACATCTACAAACTGATGATGGTAAAGGTTCCATGAGAGATTTTGAAAATTACTATGTATCTTCTAGAGCACGAGGTGTAGCTTGGTACCCCACAAGATGAAAACTTAACAGATTGGTTGGGTTAAATAAATACTTTATTAATTAATTTATATGTTGATATAATTTATTAATAATGTTAGCGCATAATTATTTTTGGGTGATTAAAGTTATTAACTAGAATGATACATGGGCCTCACACACATAAGATTATAGAGGCATTGATGGATATACTTTTCCTTAATGGATTACCATGAAAAATCTTAACCGAAGAAAAAATAGGGTAGGGGAAACCATTTTAGGTACCCATGCCAGCCAGATCTGGGCACCCCCCTTCTTAGTTTCTCCATTCATCCAAGAAGAGTGTCTTGATGGTGAGAAGATATACAAGAGATTCAAGAACATTTGAAGAAGAAAAGGAGATTGAAGAGCACCTTGATTGTGTGACACTTCTTGAGGCTAGAAATGCAAATGGCTTTAGAACAATCTCCAAGGGAGCAAGTCAAGGGTGGAACAAGTTCCCCGAAGGAATATTTCATGTGTTCTTTTGGTGATCTATTTGGAATCAATCATAGCTTATGTTTCGTGGGAAAACTGTTTTATAGCCATCAATCAAAGCACCATAACCCAACACACCATATGTGTGGCCACACTACCCCTCACGCAAGCCTTTTGTGTCGTGTAATGTGGCTGCACATATTATGACATGGATGATGAAATGATGAAGCCTCCAAATTAATTAAACATTTCACATTTTGGTAAACATTTATTAATAGAAATCTTATTCAATATTATTCAAGTGTGATGTATATAATGAAGTTTAATTATATGTTCAATGATCAACTCAATATGATGAGATTATATTAGATGATTACATATATTAAATACATATTGTAACATTACTATTTATAGGATTTTTATGAGAAACATGTTGGGTTCTAGAGGCCTTGACATGGATGAACAAAACAAAATGATACGCAGCGGAAGACTTTTGCGAATCGAACGGCATCGACAAAAATCATTGAACGAAGTACCTTTCCACGGATCGCATCCGTAATTTCTTGGATCCGAGAGTGAGCCGAGTCGAGCTGCTCACGTGTGCAGCCTCTAGATGTATCCACTTGGCCCTCGACATGTCGGATCTCCTCCTTCTCGTTGACGAGCCCCGTTCAATCTCCGTCGTCATCGTTACGTCATCCCGATCGCATCGGGGATGGAGAAGGGGTGTGGGGAGAAGGGAGAAGAAGGGGAAAGGCCCCTGAACAATTCTGTCCTTCCCCTATTTCGTTTAGGGCCTTCCCCTATTTATACTAAGTGGCATTTTTCATAAAAACCCCCAAAAGTTAAGTATATCTTTCGACGTCCACAAGATCATTTGCGTATGACCCTCTAGGCCCATATAGTAGTCTAGTTAACGACTCCAATGGCCCAATAACCTTTATTGGCCTTCCAAATTAATTAAATATATGATCATATAGATTAATTAATGTCAGATCAATTTAACCCAATCGATAGGTCGAGACTCCGACACGTGGGGTGCCAAGCTACACCTCGTGTCCTAGAAGATACAAAAGAGTGTGTATCAACTCACTCATGGAACCTGTTCGTCATCGGTTACCGTGTATGTATAATCCCTCATCCACTTGACGCTCTTGGATGACTTAGGGTATGGTCAACTGTCAAACCCTAATCGATCATCCGAGTTAGTATTGATGCATTCTGAAATCATCGGAGAACTCTTCTCCGATATTTCACTGCCTTGGCTAAGGACTTCATCGCATCATCTTCCTTGAGCTGTCACCTCTTATACCGAGGGTGGACGATTCCATCTTAACCACTCAGTCATCTTCGTGAACTTCTTGATGTAGCCGAACTAAGACCATTTAGAATCCCATGATTAGAGACTCGTTGGCCATCGCCAAAGTACAACCCTCCGTCCACAAGACGTCTTTGGTGTTTCAGGTCTAAGGACCACTTACACAACCGTGACGTGAACCAACCTGATTGATAGTCAGTATAATACCATTCAGGGATTCGTACGGATGAATTCAGTCAACTCTTTCCACTAAATAGCACCCACTATCTATCCTTAGTGTCTCCACACTAATGGCTACGGGAACTGCCATACTCATCATATGAGTGAGGCTAGATAGTGCTATTATATCCAGATACTTCGATGTCCTTCTCGCGTATCCTTTGAATAGGAATGTTTAGAACACATGCTTAAAGACTAGTGATCTCCGTATTATGATCTCATCATAATTCACCAAGTCCAAACATGTATTCATGAACTTCATTATACGCATCACACGAGCACTATAATGAATATATTCTATTAATGAATATGAAATGAGATGTGGAATGTGTGATTGGCTTGCCGGCCACATATATTTCCATCAGAGCATATAATGATATAATAACTCTATCAATTCCTGCCTATATGATGAGGATGGTTTATCTCATAACCATTTGTATGGAGACACTAAGTAGAGATATTGTTTTTTACGAAAAGGGTTCATTTAATTGATTCATGTCAATATTAAGATGATTAATGTCTAACAATCAACTACGTAGATTCATGTTATAATTGTGTATGTATTCGATGGTCCTTAGACTTGAGACACCAAGTGCGTATTATGGATAGTCTATTGTATCTTGACAATGACTTATGAGTCTCTTTAACACAATTCCAAACAAACTTAGCTGAGATAAAAATAGTATTTGAAGGTAAATTGGTTGTCAAGATGGAATCATCCACCTTCAATATAATAGAGAAAACCTCAAGGAAGACGATGCAGTAAAATCCTTGGCTAAGGTGGCGAAAATATCAAAAAAGGACTTTTTGATGATTTCCCAATGCAAAATTAGAGCTTCATAATTTACCATGCCCTAAGTCATTACAGGAGCATCGCTTGAATGAGGTATTGTTTATACACAACAACTAATGATAGAAAACTTCCACAAAAGAGTTGCACTCATGTGTTGGTGACTCAACCTTTTGATTAGTTTGTATTAATATGTGATTAACTAATCTGTATGTTGGATATAATTAATTAATTAGGTTTTCAATTCAGAGTAATTAATTAGCCTCGTCCAAGGGCCTAGATAATCGGTGACTAATTAATCCCATTGAGTATGAAAGGAA
This sequence comes from Wolffia australiana, assembly GCF_029677425.1. Classification (NCBI taxonomy): domain Eukaryota; kingdom Viridiplantae; phylum Streptophyta; class Magnoliopsida; order Alismatales; family Araceae; genus Wolffia; species Wolffia australiana. The sequence continues at coordinate 6,105,309 of NC_135850.1, forward strand.
CAAAGTACCTAAACGAGAAATATCCATGCGTCTCCTTAGGCGCCTAATAGCCTCAAATTTTGTGATTTTTACTGGTTATTTACTGATTAATCGTGTGAGGATTTGAGCTATGCAACAATAATTTTTAACCTCACAGCCTTAGGGCGAGTAAGGTGTCGATCCACAGGGAGCAGATAAAACAATAGCACTTCCTTTTCAATTCAATTTAGATTATAAAATCTCTGTATTCAATCCTAACAATTAGAGAAATTATCTTCAGTAAAATTTTATTGAGTTTCCTCAGAAAAGATATGTAAAATAATTTCTCGTTAGAATAATGAATTCCGTCTCAGGATTAGTTCACAGGAGTTAACACTTTAAAGTTGTTTCTTTTATCTACAGCGCACTCGTAGGTTTGGCAAATGACAAACACTTGGCGGACGACTTGCGCGGGTATCTGCCCGCGGCTTTAGCTGCGTGCAGATGTACTGCGGTGTGTTCGCAGGCACGAGCACGCGGCAGCGTGCTCAGTGCGCAAGCGTGCTTGGCGCGCGGCAGCTGTGCTCAGCACGCTGCGCGCGACGCTTGGCGCTGCGACCAGCCGCGCGGCTTCGCTGCGGCCTGTGCTGCGCGCGGCTTGTGCTGTGCGCAGCTTAGCTGCGCGCGGCTATTGGCTGCGCAAGACCTGTGCTGCGCGCGGCTATAGGCTGCGCGAGACCTATGCTGCGCGCGGCTCACTGCGTGCGTGTTAGAAGCGCACTACCTATGCCTACAGGGGGCTGTGCGAGCTTGATGGCTGCTCGCAGCGCCCTGGGAGTAGAGGCAATTTTCTGCTGCAAAATGGTAGCTCTGTGGGCGAATTCCGAACTAGATGCAATGGGTGGATAATCGATTCAAGGTGAAACAAGAAGAAGAACGAATTGAACAAACAGTAAACTTGAAATCAAAGTCATACGAAGAACAATATCAGTTGGAACCGTTGGAAGACCACTGGTGTGTGTCTTCCAACCCAACCTAGATTGTCTGATAGAGAGAGAATTACACAATCACTGAAGCTTGGGAAATCACTCCAACTTGTGTCACAATCCTTGCGGCGAGGTGGAGGTCATCTAGCCCAAGCTACACCTCAGCTTGCTCCTTCTCTCCAGCACCAATGCTCATCAGCTCTTGGAGGGTGCAGAACTCTTCTTCTCCAAGCCCGAACCTGTTGAGACAGAAATTCTGGACAACCTAAAATGGTCTCTCAAGAGGCTATTTATAGGTTTCTCTCTTTCTTGTGCTTCTTGGACTTTTTAGGGATTTTCTTCCTTGTAGTTTTTGCCAGCTTCTCTTGGTCAAATGCCTTCTCCTTGGTGTTTGATCCACATCTGAACTCATTAATCCAATAAGTGAGATCTAATCCACTTGATTCAGAGAATCAAGTGGGGTTAGTAAGTATGAAAATAATGCACCTGAAATATGACAAATGTGGATTAAATGTATGCAAATGACACTTTGATGCCCAGTGAATCCTTAATAATTTTACGACATATTGCGAGTCATCAGCGCCCCTTCTTTTCCCTTACTTTTTGAGCATAATCTTGTTCTCATGTGATTGGAATGGTTCAAAGAACTTCTTGATCTATAGTGGTGCTGATAAAAAAGAAAATTTTGATCCAGCATGCTAAGAATTGCATGGATTTGTCTAAGCTCAAACACTTGAGTGGCTTGAGACCACCAATCGTGGAACTGGATGATAGTCAATTTGATGCTGAAAATGATCTAATCATTGAATATCTCAGTTTGGTTTAAAAGATACATTTTAATTTTTTTACACTACAAGAATATTATTTTAGATTCCCGATCATGACAGAGCCTTCTAATGGCCACACATGCTGTGTTGATACCAGTTTCTCTTTAAAAATTATTGAGTATACATTTCTAGAATATATAATTAAAATGTATCCCTTTAGAATTTCACTACCACTCAATTCATTATACCTCAGGGTTTGTGCCACTTTCAAAACCAGTTGTCTCGAGACCCATATTGACCTCAAATCCTATGACAATCTAGGCGTCTATACTAACCTTTAGATCCATAATGACTTTCAGATTGTGATACTTTAGAATATATGCCAACTTAGAAATTATGCGAACATTACGTGATCTTTCGAGGTCTATGCCACCATGGGGTTTTGTGCAGGACATCTTAACCATTATGGGTGTGCCACCTTGATAGTTGTCACTTGTGTATGAATGCATGGTTATTTGCTTACATTTTAGATGATTTTAGTATCATTAATTTGTAAATTAACATGCTATTATTTGAATTAACTAAATATTTATGCACAAGCTATAAATTCTAACTTTGCGCATTATGATTATTTTTCACTAGATTTTTTGTCTTCTTTGAAGTCAAGCAGTTTTAGTACTGATGAGTATTTTATAGTTTAACATGTGCAGAAATTTACAGGAATGAGAAGATACAACTCTTCGAGTGTTGGAGAATTTTTTGAGAGTTGAGTGAGTCTCGAAAGGGGGCTTGAAAGGAGAAAAATGGTGTTTTGGGCCTTCAAATGAGAAATCAGAGGAAGATGGGCCACTACCTAACCTGTCCATTGGGCTCTCAAAAGCCTTCCAAAGAAAGAAGTTGAAGATTACAAGGGCAACTCTCAACCCATGGAGAAAAAGAGGCAAAAATGGCAAGAAAAGAAAATAGAAATTACCCCAGGGGTTATTTTAGTAATTCTTCCAATCTATAAATAATCTTTCCTCCCTCCTTTCCCCTCATTCTGGACGTGCTCTAGAAAGCGGCTAGCCAGCAGGACAATGCATATTTTAGAATACAGGTTGTTCAACCTGCTTAATGTAAGTTTGTTTAAGTTTTGATTCAATATCGTCTCTTGTTGGCATTGAAAAACGCCGGATCCTGGCAAAATATAAGGATCCAAACTTCAGAGGAAGCACCGAGGTCTCACTAGACTTACATTGAGGTTTTAGGAACCTATATCTACATTTTCTCATCATTATCTATCCATTTCCCCTTTAAAATCATTACTTTCTCACTGTAAACACTCATTTTCCCTACTTACTCTTTCTAGAATTGGCTTTTTCACTCTGTAGACCTTCATCCATTTCCCTAGTTCATTCCCTCAAAATTTCATAAAAAAATCTCCTTCATTTTAACCTTTAAATTCCATCTCAAACTCCCTCTACACCATTTCTTCATCTTCTCTCTATCTCCTCATTACAACCTTTTCTCCCTCTAAACTCGTTTGTTTCTCTCTCTAAAACCTCTCCTTATCTCTCTCTAGATTTCCCATCATCTTCCCTTTCGAATGTCAAAAAATGCATCAAAAAAATCATTTTTTTACCCTTTAAATTTCAAATTCCTCCCATGTCTGTTGTCCTTGTGCAATGGCGTGTGCTGCATGGCAGCGCGCACGCACCATTGAGCGCATTTGCCCCGTGGTCAAGCGCCCATGCCGCAGCTGCGCCCATCGAGCACTACGGCGCCCTCTCTGAGGACTTAGCTGAAAATCGGCTAAATCCAGGAGGGGGTAGGGCGGGTCAAACTGGTCCGACCCGGTCATATTGACCCTCTAAAAAAGAAGATTTTTTTTTAGTTTTTTGGTGTTTTAAAATTTTGTAAAAAATCTTGCTCTGCTGCTGGCGATCGCTGGAGCAGGTATTTTTTGTCATTTTATGAATTAAAATATTCATAAAAATAAGTAAATTTTAAGAAAAATTGTTTTCTGCATTTTAAAATTCCAAAAAAATCAGGAAATTGTTAAAATTCTCACAATCAATTTCTAGTGATTTTAACACCTAAAAAATTCTTTAAAAAATGTCTAACTCTTGTTTTTAATATTTCTAATGGTTTTGAGTGTAAATTAAATTCCATAAAATTCTAAAAATATTTATTTTTCATTTCTGTTGTTAATTAAAATTAGTGTAAACTAGTTTTTATGTTTTTCCTTGTATTTCTAATTCAATTTAAATCATAGGAAATTTTATAAATTAACTAAAAATCCAAAAAAATCCCAAAAACTATATTTCTCATTTTTAAACTCATTTCCTTCATTCCAAGCTCTAGAAACCATTGGAAATTAAATTTCTGCCTCTCTGTGGAACGACCCCTTCCTTGCCCTATATTAATTATATAGTATTTAAGTAGAAATTTTCATAAATATTGTTGGTTAAGTCGGAATTAAAACAACAACATAAAACCCCTAAATTTGGACTCAGCCTTGATGTCGTGTTATGTTGGTGCCTTGATAGCCTTTCGTGCAGAGCATGAATCCTCTTTCCACCGACGTATAACATTGGGTGCACAAGGTATTTACAAGTTATCTTTGCTTTTTTGACTTCTTCTATCTTCCCCCAGATTTGTGCATAAACATTATAATATGTGCATTGTGTTTGATGGTATCAATGATGTGCTTTGACTACTGACTTTTGAAGACTTTTCTCTTTGATAACATGATAGAGGTGTCCATAATTACATGCATTTTATATAAATTTAAGCATTTAAATATTTAAATTATCATGTTATTTACTAGATTATCTGAATATTTCTGAATTTCACCATAAATACCATTTTTTCACATTTGGGGTGTTCTAACTAACCTTGCCTGACCATCGTATTGATAAGTTTTTTATAAATATCCTCTTCTTATCTCCCTCTACCTCATTCTGGATGTGCTATAACAATGGCTAGCCAGTAGGGCAAGGCTATCCAGGATTCTGTTTGCTCAACATGGTTGAAGCAAGTGTTTTGAATGTTGTTCCTTCGTTTGTCCTTTTCTTGCATAGAAAAATGCATGATCCTGCCCACTCATAAGGATCAAAGTTTGGGAAGGAGGTTTATGGTGCTCAAGACATGAGCATCAACACTTTAGGAACCTAGATCTAAAGTTTCATCATTATAAACATTAGTTTATCTTACCTTTCATTCATGTTGCAACATTTTTTCTCTCTAGATACCCATTTTCTACAATTTTCTCTCCCTAAAACCCCAAAAATTCTCTCTTTAAACCTCATATATATATATATCTAGTTTCTCCACTGAAAATTCATTATAAAATTCGTCCCCTTACCTTTCCAAAATCATATTTTATTTCATCATATTCAAATCCTGTTCTATTTTATGGGGTTCCTGCCCTGTTCCGTTATTCAGATCTGAACCAAATTTGGCTTAGTCGCGGTCCCACTGGGGGATCCCTTTGACCTGAAGCCCACGTGATAAAAATATGATAAAAATTATATTTATCGTAATAGGTCTTTTATAATTAAATAAATTTCAGAAAAATTAAAATGAGTATTTTGTCATTTTTAGTCGTTTAAATTTACTTCTATTAAAATTTAAAAATACAAAATATATTTCTCCATTATAAGATTTATGATAAATCATATTTAACTAGTTTAACCATTTTCTTACTTCTCTGCTTGCGAATAAATTCTTAAAATCCACAAATATTCTAAAAATATCTTTTTGACTTGGGAACTTATTTCTTTCATTTCTATGCCTATAAAAAAAACTGAAATTCAATACTATTTGTGGATTGACCCTTACCCTATATTTTTTATATAGTAGGTAGAGAATCATTATAAATATTGTTTCTTAAGTCTAAATTAAAACAATGACATAAAACCCTAAGTAGGACTAATTAATCTCTAATCCACTGCCACCACTTGAAGAGCCTCATTTTGTAGACTGATGCAATTATGAACAAGTGATCATCTCCTTGATGCTGAAGTGGGTATTTCTGCTCCTATACATAAAATTTTGTTGGAAAATTTTGTGTATGTGAACCACTAAACATCTCCCACGCTATCCAAGTCTATGAAAATTTTGACTTAAGTAGGGAACATCTATATTATAGGATTAGATTCCTGTCTTCCTGTTCTTCTCTATAACTTAGAGTTTTATCAGCCCTGCTATCTAGATTGGCCACACCAGTGATGACATCATGAAGGGCTTCTAGAAACAGTATTTCTAGCTGACCTTGATCCTCTTAATGACACTCAAGACTTGATGATCAGTTTTGAGTGAAGCGACTCCACTAAAACTCGATCAGATCTTGTCTCAAGCTGTTTGTGTGGCCATTGGGCAAAGCCATAAGATACAATCACAGGCAGGCAGTTGACTACCAACCCATAGTCAATATTCAATAACTGTACATATCTCAAACATTGACTTATCTATATCCTCCCCCCCATGAAAAATTACCAAAGAATCAAGAATTTACCTCTTCCTTGAAGGACTCAATTGGGTTCTGCTGGGCCCAGACAGTGGCGTCCAAGTACCCCAACTCGTACAGACGGTCAAGAACCAGGTCCTCGGCAGGCTCCAGAGCCCAATTGAACAGCTAAAATAAAATCCAACCCCAAGATAATAAACAAAAAACCAAAATATTAAACCCCAAAATTAAACATCGTGGGTCATTAACTAAAGTAGCCTGTGGTACCTGCCGGGGGCTCGCCCGGTCGGCGGGATTAAGATCGGGGCTAATCCCAATATCGGTCAACCCCAGTCTTGATGCCGGGAAAGCGCAGACTTTGACCTGAAATGAAATAAAGTCAAACCTAGGACTGGAGGGTCATCTAAAAGTGAAGGCAGCTTTTCGTATAATGTTTGATGAATTTTCTTATTCATACATGGAACCAATTCCTGTTCAAGTGCCACATCATCATGAATCAGTCTAGTTGGCGCGTACCGTCTGTGCGGCTGATGTTGGCGGCATGAACAGGGTTAAGCCTCCGTCTATACAGACCCGGTTGCGGAAAAGGGTAACTGGGCGTGGTGCCAAGTACCTGAAATCAGCCAATTTATTGCTTTTGAGCAAAATAATGAAAAAGATCACAGGGAAAGTAACTAGAACGCCTTCAAAGTGACAGACCCGGGAATAAACGAGGAGGTGATGATTGCGTTGATCAGATCTTCCCTCGAATCGAACTGATCAACGAGTAAACCCCTTGGCCTCCAACGTAACTGAGTGATGGCAACTGTAAACTCCAAACATCCAAGAAAAAAAGTGAGCAAAAGGTGTTTATCTTTCTTTGAAAGCCGCTTAAACCATTGGACTAAGATAATGTAATTTGATTTCAGCGCCTAAATCCCCATCCCATAAGAGAGGTACTTTGGGTATTTTTGTGTCTTTGGCATTTTGTGTCCCTTTAAATAGGGTTAGTTCTCCCCTTTAGAGGGCAGACCAGAATATTGAAGTTGAATCGTGATTCCTCCACTATACCTTGTCTGATCAATCATCATCTTTCTCTCGGCTATACTCTCCACCCGTAGACTGTCTCTCATTCACCAGATCTTCAGCTGGGGCTTTCCTTGATCAATTCCTTAGGGTTGTATCAATATGGTAAACGGAATATCCCTTGATCAATCCCTGATAGTTACTCTCTTCCAATATTGTCATGATAATCAGTACCGATGTAAAGAAAGACTTGGTAATAACCAATGGGGATAAAGCTAACATACAACGCACCAAACTTACCGCGTATCCTCCCACTGGATCTACTATGGACATCGTCGGGCAGAAATTCTTCAAGGATATCTCTAAGCACAGCCTGAAAGCGACCAGAAAAAGGGCGATCAGAAATAATTTATTTTATTTCTTCAAAGAAGTACATTCCGGTAAGTAAAGCTAAATCTATATGGGTTAGCTTTCATCCTTGCTTATGATCTCGTCGTAATATCATGGGCTCAAGTCCTCGTGTACTTGAGAAAGAGAGATTCAGTTGGAAATGAGCTCCGGTGGTATAGCCAGTTTTTTGCATATAACACGAATATCCTCAATAGCATAAAATCTCTCAACCTTGATCTCATGGATACTTATCCTTGGATACTTTATAATTAAGTGTAAGCTAAAAAAGTATGGGAGAATAGAGGTATCGTGAACTGACTTCAAAAAACTTTCTCAGCAGTTTTTTATGCAGCAAGGATCGGATCTGTGGTCTATAAAACCGACAATACACATTAAGAAAGTAAGAAAAGAGAGAGCACCTAGGGGGAGCAAGTGAAGAGGACATATAAACTCCATGGCGTAGTAAGAAAAGATCTATGTGGCATGCAAACTATGAGGAATCGAATCAAGAAAGGATCTAATTTTACTTCCTCGGATATCTCCGACACAAATTCACCCAATTTTTAACTTAGATGATCTCTAGTCCGGCCAATACTCATCATATTTTGGCGAAATAACTGCACACCTTATGGGGTCTAGGATCCGGCCACATATAACCAAAACAAGAACTCCTGAGAGGGGGACACATTAGAGAAGAATATGTAAAAAAAAAAAAAAAAAACGATTAACGGAGAGAACACGATCTGTTAAGACCCATGAGGATAAATTTGAATATTCCCTGACTAATGTGTTGACATGTTAAACAGTATGAGATAGGGGTAAGATACGAGGAAAAGCTCAAAGTAAAGCCATTCATATAGGGTTGCCATCAAATTAACTATTTTTTTTTCTGTGTTGACGAACTGAAATGTCAGCTGAATATCTGCTGGCATGAAGCTAACATATAACTGATAAAAAAATAACTTTTAAATACCCCGAGGCGAAATGCCGTGCCTTTAATCCGACAATCTTCAGCTAGTATCTTAGTCGCTTTTAATGCCTCTTGCATAGATTTTCCAGAGGCAATCACAGCACAAACTATTGCACCAGCTGAAGAACCCGCCAATGGCGTACTTTCCTGACCCACATGAAGAACACAAAATTCAATCTTTTTTTTTCTTAAACGAAAATAAAATACACACCTTCCTAATCTGAATTGCAAGGCAGTAACTTGCGAAAATCAATGGCGATTTCAGTCACCTTGATATACCCTTTCTCCAGAAGCAATTGAGCGACGCCGAGATGGTAAGGAAACAGTAGACCAGCAGCGGAGAAGCTAAATCCAGGACTTGTCAATTCCCTCTTCTTCTCGGCCTCTAAATCCTCTTTACGCTGCTCCCAGATCACCGCTTGATCTTCAACCCCGTCCACAGATCGATCATCAAGAACAATTTCATCATCTTCTTCTTTCAGAAGAACCGATGACGCAGCAGAAGACGCCCGATCGGTTCTCCTGATAAGCTGGGACGCGAGGCCGAGGAAGAGCTCGCCCGTGGCGACAGCGAAAGATTTCTTCTCGGAGACTGAAGGAATCTCCGGTCTGGCCTCTCCTTGATCGGCCCGGACACAGAGCCTGGCGACTTCCCGACGACGAGAAGAACATCTAGAGCTCCACAGCGATCGTTCCAACGATTGAAGGCGCGCACAGCGAGGGATTGAGAACCGACAAGGAGACAACATCGCCGCCTCCTTCAGCATCAGCGGCATCAATCCTCGTCTTGTCCGCTAAATTACCCTCGTTCTTCCCTCTTTGTGCCCTAAATTCAACTATCAGACTCCAAGATCGACGCAGAAACTTCGCATAAAACACAAATTCGACCAAGAAATCGAAGCAGGAGAGACTATACCGTCGATTTCTCAAACTTCGTTCTCAAAATCTGCTCGCCCGCGGGCAGATTCCAGCCGATTGCTCGATCCATCCCGCCATTTTCTCTCATCCAAGCAAGGCGGTTTTAAGAACAATCACAAGCCACGTCGACCAGGACGTGGGCTCACAACTGATTGCCACGTGGCAAAGGTAAGGTCGTCATTACCCATCCAGATAAAAGTATTTGCACAATTCTTTAGAAGCGCGGGGTTTTGAGTAACATCTACGGGATCCGACCCGGTACCCAGACAGTTCGGGTCCGACCCGCTCACGTGGCTAAGCGGATCTCACGTGATCGCTGACTATGCTTAAAATTTCACTGACACGGAGGCAACAGAGAGAGAGAGATATAGAGAGAGTCCACGTCATCACACCTCACGCGACAGCGACCATACGACTTTGAGAGAGGAGAGAGACATTTGATGAATACGGAGCAACTCTCTAGTTTAAACGCCGTGCCGCCACGTACCCCTGTCGAATCAACTCTCTCTCTATCTATCTGTTTCTATGCGGGTCTCTCTCTCTCTAACGGGCTATATAAACAAGGGGATTTGCAGGTGCTCACGAGTCTTCCATAAATGTTCTTCCGAGGAAGCGGCGGAATCTTCGGGAGTAGAGCTTCGGGTCAACGGCGGAGATGGAGGCCGGATCGACCTGCAGCGATTTGTAAGCGTGCTCCAGCTTCTTGCCAAGATCGTAGCCTTGTAGAACATCGATGATCCCGAAGTATAGCACTACATCTCGTTCTACGCCAGATCTGATCTCCACCGCTCTCCCAAATCTTCGAAAATTGCACGTCGGAGGCGAATTAGGGCTCCGGATCGCGTTCATCCGCGGATTATTGCCTGAGGCGATGATTCGAGATCTCAATTCGAAATTCAGGCGAGTTTTCGTCGGTTTTTGATCGTTCTTACCAAGCTCGCGATCGCGGAAATGCACGCCGACCAGGAGACTGTAATCCATGACGCCTTCGGCTTCGAGAAACTCGCAGTCTCTGTCGATTTGCCTGAAAAATGCACGGATCGTCGCCGTCAGAATCGCGCCCAGATCGGGCGGTCGGGAATTTTCAGCTCACTCACTCGATGAGCTCGTGCAAGCAGGTTTTCTCGAGGAGGAAGACGTAGTTGAGATCGAGGTCCTTGAGCGTGGTGGTCTCGTCGATCTCCGCCCCGGCCTTGTCGGAGGTCCGGCCGTGGGAAGATCCCTTCAGATCGAACCTCCGGTGTATCCGATGCTCCGAGCATAACAAATTCTCCATCACGATGAACCGAACCTGCTTCCATCAGAGAATCACAGTCAGAACAAGAACACGATAGAGCTCCAAGATCCGAAGATCAGTCGATTCCAAGCCCTGCCTTCTGCCCCCCGACGGATTTAACGCAGTGCACGCCGTAGAACCTGGTCACCAGCGAGTTTCTATACAAATCGACGTGCCGGCAGTAACTCGGAAGCATCTTAATCAGCACCTGCGAGCGGAGATCAATCAACCGAAGAACAACACCTCGATCGCGATCGTCAGGGCAAGAACTCTATCTAACCTTCACCTCCGATTTCTTCACAGTCTTGATCATGAACCGATCGTCCTGGGTGAGGTAGAAGACGCTGCCGCTCTTCCCGGGGGAGGAGAGCTCGCGCAAGGCGTCGTCTCCGCAGATGGCCAAGAGGTAGTCCGCGGGGTCGACGGAGAAGAGCTTCCGGAGGTCCCTTCAATGGAAAACGAAGAATTAATTAATCAGCAAAAAAAGAAAAAGCGGAGAAGAAGAAGAAGAAGAGAAAACCGGAAGACGAGAGGGAAGTAGTCCTTCCACTTGAACTCGGCGGAGTGGTGGGGAGGGGTGAGCTTGGAGCCATGGGGGGGGAAGCGAGTCCAGAGCTGGTCCTTAGCGGCGATCTCTGGGCTATGGTTGAGCTTGCTGACGGAGTATCTGATCCCGAGCTGCAGGTTGAGCATGAGGCGGTAGTTCTTGTGGCCTTTGGAGATGGTCTGGCCGGGCTTCTTGGGCGGGGGAGGGGCGTAGAGCAGGAGCGCGTCGACAATGTCGCAGGTGATGTCGCCGGCCTCGTCGTCGGACTCCCAGATGCAGATCCGGGGGGGGTTGTTCTTCGTCTTGTGGGGGCCGCCCCAGGAGATGAGGAAGAGGTCCGCGCCGGCCGCGACGGGCGCGACCCGGCGCGCCGCCGGGCGCAGGCTGGGGCCGGGATCGGCCATGGGGGGCGCGCCTTTTCTCCTCTTCTTGTGCGCTTGCCTTGGCATTGTGGCTCGGAGGGGTCGTTCAGCGGGGGCGCCGCCGGGCCGGCGGCGGGTGCATTTGGCTGAGTGAAAAGCAAGGGGGAGAAGCTGGAGAGAGTGGTGGATGAGTAAGTTTGGGGTGGTGATACTTGGTGGCTTTAAGCGGGTGGGTGGGTGGCGTTGGCAGTGGGGATTTGGGATATGGGAATGGGGGAGGAGGAGGAGGCGGCAGCTGCCTCGGGAGGTCTGCTGAAAGGGGTTTGTTGTTGCCCCGAAATTCCCTTACTGGCCTCTCCTCTCTCTCTCTCTCTCTCTCTCTCTCTCTCTCTTTTTTTCTCTTTCTCCCTCGTCTGTGGCTTAATGGCTTTCTCTCTCTCTCTCTCTCTCTGTCTTTCTCTCTCTCTCTCTCTCTTCTGTGGCGATCTCTTTCTCTCTCTCTGTCTTTCTCTTACTCTTCATTATGGGCTTTCTCTTTCTCTCTCTCTCTATCTTTCTCTTTCTCTCTCTTCAGTGGCGCTCTCTTTCTCATGTGTGGCGCTCTCTTTCTCTCTCTGTGTCTTTCTCTTTCTCTCTCTGTGTCTTTCTCTCTCTCTCTGTGCCTTTCTCTCTCTCTCTCTCTGTCTTTCTCTCTCTCTGTCTTTCTCGTCACTCTGGGCATTCTCTTTCTCTTTCTCGTCACTCTGGGCATTCTCTTTCTCTCTCTCTGTCTTTCTCTCTGTGTCTTTCTCTCTCTCTGTGTCTTTCTCTTTCTCTCTGTATCTTTCTCTCTCTTTCTCTCTGTCTTTCTCTTTCTCTCTCTCTGTCTTTCTCTCTCTCTCTGTCTTTCTCTTTCTCTCTCTCTGTCTTTCTCTCTCTCTGTCTTTCTCGTCACTCTGGGCATTCTCTTTCTCTTTCTCGTCACTCTGGGCATTCTCTTTCTCTTTCTCGTCACTCTGGGCATTCTCGTTCTCTTTCTCTTTCTCTTCATTCTGGGCATTCTCTTTCTCTCTCTGTCTTTCTCTTTCTCTTCATTCTGGGCATTCTCTTTCTCTCTCTCTATCTTTCTCTTTCTCTCTCTTCTGTGGCGCTCTCTTTCTCCCTCTCTCTTTTTCGCTTTCTCTCTATATCCTTCTATCTTTTTCCCTCTCTATCCTTTTCTCTCTTTCTCCATGGCTTTCTATTTCTCTCTCTTTCTTTGTTTCTTTCACTTTCTCTGTGTCCATCTCTCTCTCTCTCTCCTATTTTTCTCTCCGTGACCTCTGTCTTTCTCTCTCTCAATGTCTTCCTTTCTCTGTCTCCTACTCTCCTTCACTCGCTGTCTCTCTCTCTCTCTCTGTCTTTCTCTGTCTCTCCCTCTGTCTTTCTCTCTTCTCTCTAACTTCCTTATCCCACTTCTCTCTCTTCTCTCTGTTTTTCTCTCTCTAGATCTCTCCTTTCACTCCTGCTCTGCCTCTCTCTCTCTCCGTGATCGCAGTCACCGCTGGTAATATCCCGAGGACGTCTGCAAACCACTAGAGGGGTCCCCGTCCTACTCCCAAATTACACATAACCCCCTCCCGTAGACTCTACGCCGTAAAAAAAAAACCTACTAACCAAGAGAAACAAACAATTACGAAAAATTACCACCGCGGTATTTCACTAAAAAAACCTTTTAAAGTTGACTCTTTTACATTTTTATTAACTCTCTTTTCTTCGGCCAAAATAAATGGGCAGAAAATTTCAACAGCGACTTACCGTGAAAAGACCTACACAAGCGCACGTGATAGCGGTTCTGACAACGCGGAAGACGGGACGACTAAACTAGATGACGGGACGAACCTGTACGGGCCTAAACTGTACGGAACGGGAGGTGGTAAGGGGTTTCGTTCCGTAAAAAAACTGTAATACGGGATGCGAAATTGAACGGGACGGAACGGGAGGCGGTGCGGGGTTTCGTTCCGTACGGACCTCAACAGTACGGGGCGGAGAGAAAACGGAACGGGACGGAATGGGTTTCGTTCTGTATGAACATTTATGGTTGGACATAAAGACAGGATCAGACCTGACCGGAGCCGGAAGTAAATTATTAAATATTTATTTAATATTTTTATAAAATTTTAAAAATATCAAATCTAACTCGACGGAGAGGTATAGTTCAGGGATGCCGACGGGATGATTGTTTCGTCCTGAGACGAAAAAATCGTCCTGTCCAAGGGTATGGATGAAATTCAGGACAAAAATTCGTCCCGGGGACCACCGGACGGGACGGTTTTTGTCGTATGGGATGGAAAAACCATTAGGAGGTCTCGGACGATGGACAGAAGAATGTGGATGAAAAACCGCTGGATTCACATCTCACGGTTGAGATGTAGTCACGTGGCCTCGCTATGACAATTTGCATCAAAATCCCTGTATTTTTTCGCGCGTGCAAACTGATGTACATTTATAAATAATTGTACATATGTCCATTTGGATTCTCTCTCCTCCATATTCCCTAAAACTTAGAAATATCTATATTAATATATTAAAAATATCAAATGTTTTTCTTCGTCCAGAATGAGGGAGGGGACCGTTTTTTCCCTGGACGGAACGAAAATTCATCCTGGGATAAGTGGACAGGACGATTTTTGTACCATCGGACGAAAATTCATCTCGTCCTTCGTCCCTACACTGAATCCAGATGTCAGACGGGACGAAATTCGTCCCATCCTGTCCATCGTCCACGTCCAGGGACGATCATATGTGGGTAGATGCTACATATTTGACCATATGTGGGGCGCCCAATTGAACATAAAATTTCTATTTTGACTTTGACACTAACTAGTCAAATTGACCAGACTGTGATTGGTCCAGACTAGATCGGAGCCGGTTAGGTCAAACCCTGGAACGGGAGCAAAACTGAACAGGAGGCGGCGAGGGGTATCGTTAGTATAGATCAGGGCCGCAGACGGGACAATTTGTTCGTCCTGGGACGAAAAAATCGTCCCGTCCGAGGATAAGGACGAATTTTGTGACGAAAATTCTTACGGGAACCACCGGACGGGACGGTTTTTGTCCCTTGGGATGAAAAAATCGTCCGTCCAGAGGTCTCCGGACGATGGACGGACAAATCTGGGCGGAAAACTGCTGGATTAACATCCGACGGTTGAGATGTCACCACTTGGCTTGCAAGTACAATTTATAATATATTATAATATATTAAAAATATAAAATGTGTTTTTTCTTCATGGGATGAATTTCGGGACGAAAATTCGTCCCATGAGGACTGGACTGGACGAAAAATCGTCCCTAGATTATTGGACGGGACGGTTTTTTGTAGGTGGACGAAAAACCGTCCTGCCATTCGTCCCTGAGCTCATGTGGGACATAGGACGGGACGAAAATCGTCCCGTTCAGTCCTTCGTCCACGTCCGGGACGATCCGGATCTATACGAGTCGTTAGTCGTTACAGAATGGGAACGGGAACAAACAGAACGGAACGGGACGAGGGGCGGTGAGGGGTTTCGTTACGGACTAACGGAACCGGAACTAAACGGAACGGAACGGGACGGGAGGCGGCGAGGGGTTCCGTTCCGTTCCCGTTCTGTTTGTCATCGGTAGGGTTTAAGGGAAAGGGTGGGGGAGTTCTTGGCAGGCGGAGAGCTAGAGAAGGATGGATTCTTCGCAGGAGTCGATGGAATCGCTTCTGTTGCAGTTCTTGACGCCGGATAATGAGATTAGGCGGCAAGCGGAAGATCGGATCAAGCGGCTTGCGAAGGATCCGCAGGTGGTGGCGTCGCTCGTTCATCATCTCAGGTCCGCGGCTAATCCATCCGTTCGTCAACTCTCGGCCGTTCTTCTTCGCAAGAAGATCACCGGGCATTGGGCCAAGCTTCCTCCCTCAATCAAACAATCGGTTAAATCTGCTCTCCTCGAAAGTATCACCGTTGAGCATTGGTATGTCCTTTTCCGTCCCTTTCTGACTCGATGTCTTCATTTAATTATTTTGTGTTCGCTTGATGCTTCTCTTTGACGATGGCTGATCTTTAAACTGTCGCGCTTTTGATGCTAATTTTGCTCCTATTTTTTGATCTTTTGCTTCGTTGTATCTTGCAGAAATTCGAATGCTTTCTCTAAGCGTCTAAATTTTATAGTGACTCTAATTCAGTAGAAAGTAGTAACTGGTGAAACGTTATTAAAAGATGTAAATATTCACGAAAATCTCCCCCTTTGATGTTTCTTGCCTACTTATGGTTTCTCCTCCTGCTTCTCCATTCTGTCGCTGTTAACTTGGGCCAGCTCCTTGGAAGCGTGGGTTTATTCTGTGTATTTGCATTAGTGATGTAGATTTTGGCTGTTGTACTGCTATTAAGTTTCATTCGTTATGATGAACATTTTGCCTACTCATGTTTTTCATTTTCTGGAAAAGTAACAAATTCGTTGTTTCTGATCTTCGTCTTTTCTCCAGTCCCCCAGTCAGACGCGCTAGTGTTAATGTGGTCAGTATCATTGCAAAATATGCTGTTCCAGCTGGAGAATGGCCCGAATTGTTACCATTCCTATTTCAGTGTAATCAGAGTCCATTAGAAGACCATAAGGAGGTATGCTGCTCTTTTTTTTTTTCTTTCATGTTGCGTTTTGTTTAAGTAATAGGGAACATCACCCGCGTTCTGTGATCAGCCCAATCCTACATAGATATAGACTCGTGTTACAAGCATGACCGAATTCATCCCCCATGTCTTTCTAAACCAGAATGCAACAAGACCTTTTGCTTCGTGAATGACGCCGTCCATCAAAGCTGTCCTCCCCTTTAAAATGACCTCATTACGATGCAGCCATATGGGCCATTGCACTTCATATATTTCTCATCGCTCGGCCTCTCTCCTGAATGTTCCACCCCTGATTGAGGTCCAGAAGAACTTGTCTGAAGTAATGCCCACCCCTGGAGTCTGTTGGCTGGCCTAAATTGTCTGAGCAAACAGGCACTGAAACAACAGATGAGAGCAATATTCTTTCATGTAGCGTGTCAGCATGTTCTGCTGAGTTTTACCCAATCTTTTGGTTGATTATAGTATTCTGAGTTTTACCCAAATTAAGATGCAAAAATGAAAATGTTGATTCCAGTAGAGATGGAATTCTTTGAATTATAGGCAAAACGTATAAATTTCCCCATTTATATTATCAGTTTCTCGGCTCATTAAAAGAAAATAATTGATTAAACATTTAACGTTGTGTGATGGGCCGCATTCTATTTTCCCTCGGTATGTATGGTGCTGTCATTTTTTTACAAACCAAGCAAGTTCGGATGTGATCTTCTGCCAGCGTTCCAGACTACCTTGATGTTAGGGAAAATTAACTCGTCCATTATTATTCACAATTCATTGGCCGCAGCAAACAATTTACCTTGTCTTGAATGGGCCCAGACAGACGACTCCTGTTAATTGGTATTGACCAAGAATCTATCTCAAGATTAAATATTGGGAGCTTTTGAAAAAGGTTTCCTTTGTTTAGACGCTGTACCATGCTGGCAGGAAATGATTCTATCCATGTTCCTAAATTTGGGAATTTAACCTGAATTAGATCAACTAGCTTTTGTTAATAGATAAAAACATGCTTAAATTCAGAAGCGTCAGAAGTCTTAGTTTTTTAAGTTGTGCCTTTACTTGTACCTTGTTGGAGAAGTTAGTCATCTGAAGTTTTGAATTGATCCTTGTTTTTCACAGGTCTCATTGATTCTATTCAGTTCATTGACAGAGACAATTGGTTCAACCTTTCAATCCAATTTAGAAGAGCTTCAGCCCGTTCTGCTTAAGTGTCTTCAAGATGAAACCAGTACTCGTGTCCGGGTTGCTGCTCTTAAGTGAGCTCAGAAGCTTTTTTAATACATAAAAAATATTGAAATTTTGAAAAATTTAATTTTAACGTTGAGATGTTCGTCCATTTATCAGGGCTGTGGGATCGCTGATAGAGTTCATAAACGATGGGAACGATATTGTAAGTCACCTCAAAGATAGTTTTCCGGATTTTTTGTTTCTCATGAAGACATTAGTTTTTTGCAACCTTTTGAAATCTAATCGTCATTGGTCCCGAAATAGTCCATGGATAGACTTTGAACTGATTCATTTTGACGGATCTCCCTTCAAGAGATTTGATGTGTAGGATGTTTTTCTAATATGTGCCTTGGAAAAAGATTTCCTGCGTTCTATCCAGTCTTTTGAATTCAGTTAGCCAATTGAATCACGCTTCTGACTATCATAGTTACCGTGCATAATACAGTTATTTTGACTCCATTATGGGGGCACTCTCTTGCAGGTTAGACTTTTTCGAAATTTTATACCCAGTATCTTAAGTGTTTCACGTCAGTGCCTGGCCAATGGTGAGGATGATGTAGCGGCAATCGCATTCGAAATTTTTGATGAGCTGATTGAGTCGCCTGCTCCTCTTCTCAGTGATTCTATCAAATCCATCGTACAGTTTTCCCTTGAAGTTTGCTCCAGTCAAAACTTGGAAATTCACATACGTGACCAGGTATAATGTAGAATTCAGAGGAATTCAGTTTCAGATCCTAAACTTTTGCGCATTATGCCTAAGTCTGCTGTTTTTTAACCTATCAGGCCATCCAACTAATTTCATGGCTTGCAAAGTATAAATCCAGTTTCCTCAAAAAGCACATGTTGGTCGTCCCCATCCTCCAAGTTATCTGCCCTTTACTGACAGAGAAGTCTGAGAACGAAGAAGTTGATCTTGCAGTCGATCGATCAGCCGCAGAAGTCATTGATACGATGGCAGTTAGTCTGCCTAAGCATGTTTTCCCTCCAGTGTTTGAGTTTGCTTCGATGAGTATCCAACACTCAGATGCCAATTATCGGGAAGCATCTGTAACAGCAATTGGCGTCATTTCTGAGGGTTGTTCTGAGTTTTTAAAAGAGAAGCTGGATCATGCCCTGCACATTATTCTTGGAGCTTTAAGGGATCAAGAACAAACGGTTAGGGGGGCTGCCTTGTTCGCTCTTGGACAGTTTGCAGAACAGCTCCAACCTGAAATCTTATCTCATTATGATCTCGTTCTTCCTTCTATCTTAATTGCCCTCGAAGATGCTTCTGACGAGGTGAAGGTAAGCAGGTGATCAGTTTAGAAGCCTAGACATTTGTAGATGATGTTCTTATGCTCGTCTATCCTCAGGAAAAGTCGTACTATGCGTTGGCTGCATTTTGTGAGGACATGGGTTCCGATATTATTCCCTACTTAGACTCTTTGATGGCTAGATTGGTCATAACGCTCGAGAAAAGCAACCGGAACCTCCAGGAAACCTGCATGGTGGGACGACATTACATGTTTTCATTAAATAAATCTTATGTCCTCGTTTTAAAGTTGATATTTTTTCTGCTCCAGTCAGCGATCAGTGCAATAGCATCTGCAGCAGAACAGGCATTCACACCATATGCGGAGAAGGTTCTGGAACTGATGAAAGTGTTCATGGTCCTCACAAATGATGAGGATCTGAGAGCTCGAGCCAGAGCCACAGAATTAGTCGGGATAATCTCCTTGGCTGTGGGGCGAACAAGGATGGAACCCATAATACCCCCTTTCATTGAAGCTGCAATCTCGGTAATAGTCTATAATTTTTCTTTTGATACAAAATTCTAGGGTTTCTCGGGTTGATAAAAAGCCATACTTTTCAGGGGTTTGCCTTGGACTACAGTGAACTTCGAGAATATACACATGGATTCTTTAGTAATCTTGCAGAGATGTTAGATGATGGTTTCTCTCAGGTCTGCTCACCATCAAAACATCTTCATCGGTTATACTTTTTTTACATATTATACTATTTATTGTAAATAGATATTTCCTTGTGATATTTTTTTGAACTTAAATGGCATATACCATTTACTTTTCCTTTTTTTAATGATTAGTACCTACCCTATGTCGTTCCATTGGCGTTTTCCTCGTGCAACCTGGAGGATGGATCTGCTATACAAAATGAGGAGTCCGATGATAAGGACAAAATTAGCGGGTTTGAGAGCGTATCATCTGATGATGAGAATCCTGATGAGCCCAGAATTCGGAATATTAGTGTTAGAACAGGAGTTCTGGATGAAAAAGCTGCGGCTACGCAAGCTATTGGATATTTTGCTCTACATACAAAGGGCGCTTACGCACCGTATCCTATCTGTCTGGAGTATTTCTCCAATAGTTTTAATTAGAGTGTTATTCTACATTGTATCCGCCTTGACCATTCGCAGCTATGTCGAGGAGTCGCTGAAAATCCTAATCAGACATTCTACTTATTTTCACGAAGATGTTCGCCTTCAGGCTATTCTATCTCTAAAACGTGGGTTTCTCTACCGCACATAACATGCAAGGGCATATCACGCTCCTTTACTTTAACTTCATTCATCTTTTGTTGCTTTTGTTATTTCTATTATTCTGAAAATTCCGTCTTACTGTGTGTTCTACGAAACTATGAAGACATAGTCTCAGGTTTTTAATGTTTATTATTTGGTCAATTGAGGAATAATTTGAAGCTAATAACCGTCTCAGTGGAGTTAAATTTCCCTTCCGTTGAAACAGCGTTTATTTTATTTTTGGATAATTTTATTATTTCATACCTTGAAAGTGCCATGTTGAATTTCAAGGAATTAAAGAGGCTTTATAATTCTGGTTAGTCCTATTCCCTTCGATTTTTTTTTCGATTACATGCTGCATTTTCCGTCCTTTTACCTTTTGTGATGGTTTGAGGCGGAAGGCAGGGCATCGGGAGGAGCCTGCTGCCCCTAGAAAAATCAATCGAAAAGCTCATTTCGTTCCTGTTCTATGTCATAGATAGGCAGATATACTGTTACAATTTTACATAAAACTCTCTACTAAAGTGGGGAGTGATATTTTTAATGCTGCAGTTTAACACCTCTGAAACATGAAAGCTTTTCACTTAAGTGGACTTCAGCTTCTCATGTTTCTTTTTGTGCATCATCTCAATTTCGGTAGTCACCCTCACATTTTGGAGTCCTTTTCCTTTTTTGATTTTTTGCAGATGTGTTTACATCGGTTCAAGCATTCACTGGGGGACAAAGTGTACGTCATTTTTCTCTCACATGCATTTATGAATGCATGTTAACAGCGGCTTTATATCTCTCAGATACTATAAACTATTCTCTCATTTGCATTTCTTAATTTCATGTGAAACTAACCTTTCTGTTGTTGTAAACGCAGGAAATGATGGAAAAGCAGAAGGAAGTCATCGGTAGAGCTTCTAGTGAATATGATTAAATTGACCTTCTATTCTTTGTTTTGTAGTTACAGCCGGATTGATTGTGTTATGCAGGTATATTGATGAATATTTTCTTGAAGACGATGATGGAAGATGACGACAAAGAAGTTGTTGCCCAAGCATGTACATGTACCGCTGAGTTGGTTAAGGAGAGCGATTATGCATTAATAGCACCTTGTAAGCTTTTTCGGGTGGTTGGTCAAATTTTTTCTTGATCGCCCTTTTCTAATAATGTAATTTTCTTGCATTAGATATTCCACAGCTTGCTGAGGTGACTTTGACTCTCTTGCGGGAAGAGTCTGCATGCCAGCAAATTGAGTCTGACAGTGAAACAGACGAGAACGATGTCAACCATGATGAAGTTCTGATGGATGCTGTCTGTGACATTCTTCCTGCTTTTGCCAGAGCTATGCGTTCCAACTTCGAGCCCATCTTTGCTAATCTCTTTGAGCCTCTTATGAAATTTACCGTAAGTGTCCAACATTATCTCTCTCTAGGGTTCAGTACATCCTGATGACATTGACGTGTGACAATGAGGTGGGACGTCAATGATTTGCTAGTGATGTTATCAACGCCAACAGGCGTCAATATTGTCGTCACCATCAACCTTCCATTGTTTAAGAAAATGTTGGCCATCAACTAGACCGGTTGACGATGACGTTGACTGCTAAGTTGAAGTGTGAAGTTGGCAATATCGTTGTCACTGCAGTTGTCTGTAGTTTTAGAAAATTTCTGCCATAGTCAACTAGTTTGGTTGATTAGTTGACAAAATTTTCAACTAGAACTTAACTAAGTTGATGGTAACGGATGGTGACAGATGATGTCAACTGTCTGTGATACCCCATCATTGTCAATGTCAACAGCCAAAAAGGGCCAATGACGATGTTGATAAGGTTGAGGAGTACCAAAGCCTATCTCTCTATCCGCCTTCCTCATTTTCAAGTTAACTAGTGCTGATAGTTTGAATGATTACAGAAACCGCGACGGCCTCCCCAAGATCGAACGATGGTTGTTGCATGTCTTGCAGAAATTGCTCAGGAGATGGGCCCTTCAATATCCGGATATGTGGATGTATGGATGTTCACTTTGTTCCTCGTGGAATTTTCGTTACTTCCCTTCAATCACTCTTAATCAATACTCTCTCCATATGTTTCCAGAGAGGAATGCCTCTGGTGCTGAAGGAACTATCATCATCAGATCCCACTAATCGGAGGAATGCTGCCTTCTGTGCTGGCGAGTTCTGCAAGAATGGCGGGCCCCCAGCTCTCAAGTATCCTTAGAATATAATAATTATTCTTTTACCCGATAAGTTTACTTTTGAGGGGCATTTTCTTGACTCGGGCAACTAGATATTATGGGGAAATACTACGAGCACTCTACCCCTTATTTGGAGACACAGAGCCTGATGCCGCAGTCCGAGATAATGCTGCTGGAGCCGTTGGAAGGATGATAATGGCTGCTCCTCAGTCTCTCCCTCTGGACCAGGTAGAAAATCTTAAAATTTCAGGAGCAACACTTTCTTCGCAACTTATTGTAATAATGTAAAATTTCAGGTTCTCCCCGTCTTCTTGAGAGCTTTGCCGCTGAAAGAAGATTTAATGGAGTCTGTGATTGTTTACGGCTGTGTCTGCGAGCTTGTGCTTTCATCGGCCCCTCAGGTGAGTCATTTATCATTAGGGTTGGGCATGAGATTCCACGCCAAAGTTTCCTCAAGTGAGGCAGATGTGGACGGAAATCCGAACCACCCACTGCTCAAATTCGACCGACCGGAGGACTTAGTTAGGGCGTAGGGCTCCCATCTGGGAGCACCCGGTTCTCAAGCTAATTTAATTGGGTTAAGTATCCTATATATTTCTAATCAGGATTTGTAACTGTGACCCCATTTCCAAATTCTAACACATCATCACCCACCTACAAGAAATATTTGAAACTTAATTATTATATTTACTCTTAAAATCTGATTGCATCGAAAACTTTGTTTCGTCCCAAGCTCTGTGACGCGGGCAGAGCAGATGACCTCTGGGCTGCATGGAGGCTGGTTTGAATATTTTGAGCTGAGCCACCCACAACCATGCAACCGCCCACGAACATGATCGGAACCAACACTTTTTATTACATGACCATTTCTCGATTCGTTTGTCTTCTTTGCATCGTTCCAATTTTATCGGATGTCTCCGAAGGCACTGTTTATAATCGGAGATTTTCAGGGCTTCAACTCTCATTGGTTTTTTTTCTGTTGCTCCAGATCGTGCCTCTGGTTCCGGAAGTGGTGAGTGTCTTTGGTCAGGTGCTTGTGTCTCCAGAGGAGGGCGACGAGGTCAAGGTTAGGATTGGGATGGCCTTTTCACACATGGTTTCTCTCTTTGGAAACCAGTTGCAGCCCGTCTTGGCCGGACTTCCTCCTGCACAAGCCAGTGCTTTGGCCTCTTGTGCTGCCAGAGCATGACCACAGAAGTATCTTCAGGTTCTCTCCTCTCTCTTAATTCTTTCTCTCTCACACCCCCTCTCTCTCTTTCTCCCTCTCTCTCCCCTTGTTTCTCTCCTCTCTCTCACCCCCCTCTATCTCTTTCTCCCTCTCTCTCCCCCTGTTTCTCTTTTTCTCTCTCTTATTCTCTCTCTCGCACACCCCCCCCTCTCTTTCTCCCTCTCTCCCTCCCCCTGTTTCTCTCCTCTCTCTCTCCTCTTCCCTCTCTCTCTCTCACCCCCCCTCTCTCTCTCTCCCCCCCTCTCTCCCCCTGTTTTTCTCCTCTCTCTCTCATTCTCTCTCTCTCTCTCACAACCCCCTTTCTCCATCTCTCTCCCCTGTTTCTCTCTCTCTTCTTCTCTATCTCTCACACACACCCTCTCTCCCCCCTGTCTTTCCCCCTGTTTCTCTCATCTCTCTCTTATTCTCTATCTCTCTCACACACACCTTCTCTCCCCCCTCTCTCTCTCTCCCTGTTTCTCTCCTCTCTCTTATTCTCTCTCTCACTCTCTAACCCTCTCTCTCCCTCTTTCTCCCGCCCTTCTCTCTCTTTCTCCTTCTCTTCCCTGATTCTCTCTTCTCTCTTTCCCCTCTTTCCCCCCTCTCCTTCCCTGTTTCTCCTCTCCCCCGTATCCCCTCTCTCTCTCTCTCTCTCTCTCTCTCTCTTTCTCCCTCTCTCCCCCCCCTCTCTCAGCCTCTGTTTCTCTCCTCTCTCTTATTCTCTCTCTATCTCTCTTTCTCTCTTTCTCCCTCTTTCCCCCTCTCTCTCTCTCTCTCTCTCTCTCTCCCTTTCTCCCTCTCTTCCCCTCTCTCCTATCCTCCCTCTCTCTCTTTCTCCCTCTCTCCCCCTCTTTCTCTCAGCCCTGTTTCTCTCCTCTCTCTTATTTTCTCTCTCTCTTTCTCTCTCACCCTCTCTCTCTCTCTCTTTCTCCCTCTCTCCTATCCTCTCTCTCTCCCTCTCTTTCCCTCTCTCTCCCCCTCTCTCTCTCCCCCCCTCTTTCTCTCCCCTCTCTCTCTCTCTCTCTCTCTCTCTCTCTCTCCCTCTCCCCCTCTCTCTCTCTCTTTCTCCCTCTCCCCCGCTCTCTCTCTCTTTCTCCCTCTCCCCCGCTCTCTCTCTCTCTCCCTCCCCCCCCCTCTCTCTCTCCGCCCCTGTTTCTCTCCCCTCTCTTTCTCTCTCTCTCTCTCTCTCTCTCTCTCTCTCTCTCTTCCCCCCCCTTTCTCCCCTCTCTCAGCCCCTGTTTCTGTCCTCTCTCTTATTGTCTTTCTCTCTTTCTCCCTCTCTCCCCCCTCTCTCTCTGCCCCTGTTTCTGTCCTCTCTTATTCTCCTTCCCCCGCTCCCCCCTCTCTCTGCCCCTGTGTCTGTCCTCTCTCTTATTCTTTCTCTCTCTCTCACAATCTCTCTCTCTCACACGCACTCTCTCTCTCTCTCTCTCTCTCTCTCTCTCTCCCCCCTGTTTCTCTTTCCTCTCTCTTTCTTATTTTCTCTCTCCCATTGTTTCTCTCTCCTCACTCTCTCTTATTATCTTTCTTTCCCTCTCATCCTCTCCCCTTGTCAGTGCTCAGTAATGACAGTAATGTTTAAATTCATTGTTAGAGTTGATTTCTGTATTATGATCTGCGCCTCTCGTGGGTTTTACAGGTCGATTGGGGATCCCAGTTTCTCTATCACCCGATGGGATGGATTCTTGGCTTGCGAGGATATCTAATGTTTTGGTCCCCTCTGTTTTTCCTTTAATTATTGATTTATTGATTTATTCATTTTTCCCCCAAGAAAAAACTCTAAATTCTGCCTTACTCCACTGTCGTTTCAACCTCTGCATCGACAGGAGTTATTTTTTGCAGAAAGACAACAAGTTATTTAATTTTGGGTTAATATCACGTGACAGTCCAAACTACGTTGAAAGTCTGCGATCTAACCTTAGGTTCTTTTTTTGTACGGTGTATCCCAAACTCACTAAGTTATCTGCGATATATCCTGGTGATGACGTGGAGTCCATCGTGGCTGCCAGGTGGATCGTCGACCAGTTTTTGACCTGGCGGAACCCACCTGGCAGCCATGCTGGACTCCACGTCATCACCGGGATATGTCGACCTGCCAAGGGTTTTCCAGTAAGAGAGAGAGAGGGGCATTCCAGAGAGAGAGATGCGGGCTAGAGAGAGAGAGGAGAGAGAGGTTCTAGAGAGAGAAAGAGAGGTGTTCTAGAGAGAGAGGCATTTTGTGGAGAGAGAAAGGGAGAGAGAGGCACTCTAGAGAGACCCGACCAAATCGAATCGCGCGGGAGTGCGGGAAATTTATGAATAGAGAGTGGGGGGGGAGAGAGAAAGAGAGCTAGAATGCAGTCCGGGAAAGGACGTCTCCTGGGGTACGTTTCTCATTCTAAGAATGCATTCTTGCCAGAATGCAACACGAGAAGACGTTCCAGAGATCGGCGTCTTGGTATAAATTTGTGGAAGAAGTACCAGAAAGAAATTCTTTGAAAGAACATGGAAGTCTCATCTGCGAAGATCATCGTTCTCCTCGTAAATCTGCAACGAAGTCGAAGATATCGTAGAAATCTCGTCTCCGAAAATCGTCGTTCTTCTCGTAAATCTGCAACGAAGTCGAAGAGATCGTAGAAATCTCATCTCCGAAAATCGTCGTTCTCCTCGTAAATCTGCAACGAAGTCGAAGCGATCGGAGAAATCTCGTCTCCGAAGATCGTCGTTCTTCTCGTACATCTAGAAGGAAGAGGAAGAAATCTGAGAAAGCTGGCTGCGAAGATCGTCGTTCGTCTCGTATTTCTGTAACGAAGTGGAAGAGATCTTAGCACCGGTGGCGAAGAGTGACGTTCTTCTCGCCAATCTACAACGGAGCAGAAGATATCTGAGTTATTCTGAGGCAGAGATCGTTGTTCTCCTCAGAAATCTACGATGAAGCCGAAGAGACCTGAGCAATGCTGCAGCGAAGATCGTCATCCTCATCACGAATATACAACAAAAATGAATAGACCTGAGCAATTGGGCCGCGCCGATCGTCGTCTTCATCGCAAATCTACTCCAAAGTGGAAGAGTGATCCAAGAAATCATCGTCGTCCTCATCAAAAACCTACTCCGAATTGGAAGAGTGATCTGAGAAATGCGGCTGCGAAGATCGTCATGCTCATCGCAAATTAACACCGAAGAAGAAAAGTGATCTCAGAAATGCGGCAGCGAAGATCGTCGTGCTCATCGCAAATTAACACCGAAGTGGAAGATTGATCCGAGCAATGCATCAGCGAAGATCGTCGTCCTCATCGCAATTTTACAACAAAGTGGAAGATCGATCTGAGCAATAATGCTGCGAAGATCGTCGTCCTCATCGCAAATCTACAATGAAGAGGAAGATTGATCCGAGCAGTGCGTTAGCGAAGATCGTCGTCCTCATCACTAATCTACAACGAAGAGGAGGATTGATCCGACCAATGCGGCAGCGATGATCGTCATCCCAATCTCAAATCTACAACAAAGAGGAAGAGATCAGAGAAATGCGACGGAGAATCTCCAGAAGCTCCTTCCGCCGGTGATGCCGACGGCGATCCCCGCCGGCGAACTCGTACATCAGGCCGTCGATCTCGATCACGCTCCGGCCATGATCCCGCCGTCGGATCCCCGACCTCGCCTCCTCCTTCTCCTCCCACATCCCCGCGGCGGCGTACACATTCCCCATCGCCATGTCATCTCCGCCGCCCTCCGTCCCGAGATCCTGTAACCGCCGCCGCGCCGCCCGAGCGCCGCCAACCTCCCCCCTCATCAGCATCCTCCACAGGACGGCGGTCGGCGCCGAGCCGGCGGCCACCTCCGCCGCCGACGGCGCGTCGCCGGCGCGGCAGAGCGCGTCGACCACGCAGCCGTAGTGCGCCGCGCCCGGCTCGAGGCGGTGCTCAACCGCATCCTCTGCAGCAGCCGCAGCGCCTCGTCCACGCACCCGGCGTGGCTGCAGGCCATTAGCGCCGCCAGGAAGGTGACCGGATTCGGCCATGTCATCTCCCCGAACAGCGCGAGCGCCTCACTGGCGCGGCCGTTGACGGCGCAGCCGAAGATCAGAGCCGTCCACGTGGCGACGTCGCGGGTCGGACAGCGGTCGAACAGCGCCCGGACCTTGTCGACTACGCCGCACTTGGCACAGAGGTCGAACGGCGGATCGAGAAGGCGTGGAGGGAGGAGCCGTAGGGCGGCGAGGCAGGCGCCTCTCTCTAGCCCGTACTCTCTCTCTAGCCCGCATCTCTCTCTCTCTCTCTCTAGAATGCCCCTCTCTCTCTTACTGGAAAACCCTTGGCAGGTCGACATATCCCGGTGATGACGTGGAGTCCAGCGTGGCTGCCAGGTGGGTTCCGCCAGGTCAAAAACTGGTCGACGATCCACCTGGCAGCCACGATGGACTCCACGTCATCACCCGGATATATCGCAGACGACTTAGTGAGTTTGGGATATACCGTACCAAAAAAAAAACTAAGGTTATATCGCAGACTTTCGATGTAGTTTGGACTGTCATGTGATATTAACCCTTTAATTTTCCGACCGCAACAATTCCTCCTGAAAAATTACAACATATGTGTGTATAGAAATTGCCATGGGATTGATTGTTTTTTCCAAGAACTGCCTCAGGCAGTTGGGGGTACGATGTCATGGGAGTATGATGATGTCTATGACAATGGTAATTAAATAATTTGTTACTATGACTTTTCAAAAAAAAATCATTGGTTACTTACGACGTCAACTGAGGTCTTGATTAAATCCTGACAGGGTTGCTTCTGCGCAATGACAACACCATCATCTTCATTGTAGGACAACAATTTATCCATTTTTTAACACTCGCATATAATATTTTTATTTGTGCAATTTGCATTTGAATGAATAATTGAAGGATTTCTGACCAGTGGGATTAATGTTTTCATAAGGAGTAAAAACATGAACCTTTGCGAGGTTCCGGAGTACGAACAAATCTAAGGTGCTGATCGAACCTGGTTGTTGACTGGCATTGCTTAATTCATATATACTGGCATTCTGTAAACAACCACTTTCTTCAAAATTCAATCTACAACGTGTCCTGTATGATGTTCTCCTAGTTGGACAATCGAAAGGAATTTTTACATGGTTGATTGTTTTGAGGTCCATGCAAATATTTAGATACTCTCGGCAGTGTTGAGTGGATGCATGGATTGCTGTTACTATAGCTCTAACACAGGTCAAAGCATCACAATTACATGTTGTTCATGTTTGTTAATGACTGCTCTACTTGAGTGAGCTCATCAGCATCATCTGCATCTTTGATATCAAATATGCTCTATCATCTTCATCTGGATTGGAGTGTACACCTATATATGAAGGCCCTGATGGCGATACACATATAGACTTCATTGCCGCATGGGCAATGATATTGAAGTTGTAGGCTATGGATGGGACATGTCCTAAAGATGTCAAGCAGCCGATGCAGGCTACACATTCACAGGGCCTACTTTTCTGCCTATATATTCATCACTATTATGTTGCTTAATGCATTCTGTCATAATTGGTGTAACCAGAAATCAATCTTTATAATGGATTGCATGTGGTTGTACATCATTTAAAAATATGGTTGCTGTAGCACAATCATTTACCCTCATGTTCTCACCGTCATGTTTGACAATGAGGTGTGCCAGTACACGCTCGTGCATTTTCCACTACTTGTTGACCCACTCCATGGCAAATGTACTCATTGTAAAGTACATACTTGGACAATGGGATGATTGAAGGCAGTTGATAAATGACAGTTAAATAAATATTTTAGTTATAAAGAGAAATATTTTTTTTTTGTAATCTATGACTAATCAGAGAGGCAGTATAGTATGAGAACGAAGGTCGATCCTAAACCAAAATTTTAAGTATTGATGACAAGTCAATGACAAAAACAATTTTAAAATCAGAAAGGCTAGTCTTCTTAAGTTAATTTAGTGAGAACAATGGACTATAGGTCTATTATTTTCCTCAGACGACTCAAGTAATTGGCATCAGAAAACTCAAGTTAAGAGGTATATGGAGATAAATCACGCTTATAAGCATCCATAAATCCACTGATCAGAGTTCAGAAGTCTATCTATTTATGTATCTCCCTTTATTTGATCTATATTTTCAATTGCTTTCTAATATCCTATTTTAAAAAAAAAAACTAAAATTTTCAATTGCTTTCTAATATACTAGTTTTTCAATTGCTTTCTAAATTTTTGTTGAAAATCAGAAATTATTTATTAAATCATGATGTTTTGATCAGATGTACCGTCTAAAACTTAATTGAAAAATACATCAAAATATTTTGTCTTCTTTAAAAAATTTAAAAAAATCATTTTCTAGAAAGATTGGATTTGCTTGAATGAATTAATCTTCCCTTATGGAGATTAGTAAAAGACCCAATTCATCTATCACTCGGTCCTGTCAATGTCGACACCATGTGCCGTCTTCATCCGAATGTGTTGATGTCTACATAGGGGCATATAAAATTTTAAAAGAAGAATTTCCCATAATAGTGGACTAAACTGCAAATACTCATGGTGACTTTCACACCTTTGTGTATGGTGTGTAAAATCTAAAACTATGGGGGTTGATGAGGAATCAGGAATGTCATCATCGACCGATAGGATCCTAAACAACAGTAGATTAGTAAAAAGTAAATACTTATCTATACTTGTTACGACATCTAGATGACCACGATGAAATTTAGAATAGGATTAAATCTAGTGGTTAGGATTAAATTTAGATAGGATTAAATAATGGTCAAATAAATCTAACGACTAAGATTAAATTTATAGGAATTTATAACCGTTGAGTTATAACTTCTCTAAAAATAGCTGTTAATATTACTTACTATGATCTGTAAATACTAACCCATTTGTTCTTCACAAAGTTAAGCAAATTCCGACGATCATTCACGTACATCAGATCTGGTGGTGTCTCTCTCTTCTCTCCTTCTCATCTACCACCATTCTTCTTCTTCTTCTTCGTTCACATAGAGAAGTTTCCCTCACAAATTGGATGTAGGTGCAATTAATCTTTCCACAGGTATTTATAAAAACCCATGAACAATTAGGGGGCCGAATTGCACTTTTTATCCTCTTGTAACCCAATCCTATCGATAAGGCAGAACAGCGGAGAAGTAGCGGCAGAAACGAGCACATCGACTCAAGCTTGACGAAGGAGAGTCAAGAGAGCGAGAGAGATGGCGCAGATGCTGGCAACGCCCGTTGCTTCTTCTCTCTCCATCGTCACCAAGGGCACAGCGGGTGCTGCTTTCCTCCCCGACGCCGTCTCCTTCTCAAAATCTCCATCTCCCAAGGTATATACGCTCCCCTTCATCTCCCATTCTCCCGAGCCATCAAATTGACGTATATGTTCTTCTGGGTTGTGAATAATTTAGCCTCACATGCTCACAATCCTTTAGTCTTAGTTGTGTGTTCTTCCGGGTTGTGATTAACTTAGCTTCTCACTCTCGCGAGCCATCAATTTTAGGTACGTGTTCTTCCCGGGTGTGATTAATTTTGCCTCACATTCTCACAAGCCATCAATTTGACCTATGTTCATCTGGGTTGTGATTAACTTTGCCTCAAATCCTCACTAGCCATCAATTTAACCTACATGTTCTTCCAGGTTGTGATTAATTTAGCCTAACATTCTCACAAGCCATCAGTTTTACCAATATGTTCTTCCTGTTTGTAATTAACTTAGCGTCACATTCTCACAAGCCATCAATTTTACCAATATGTTCTTCCGGGTTGTGATTAACTTAGCCTCACATTCTCACAAGCCATCAATTTTACCTATATGTTCTTCCGGGTTGTGATTAACTGAGCCTCACATTCTCACAAGCCATCAATTTTACCTATGTGTTCTTCCGGGTGTGATTAACTTAGCCTCACATTCTCACAAGCCATCAATTTTACCTATATGTTCTTCCGGGTTGTGATTAACTGAGCCTCACATTCTCACAAGCCATCAATTTTACCTATATGTTCTTACGGGTGTGATTAACTTAGCCTCACATTCTCACAAGCCATCAATTTTACCCATATCTTCTTCCGGGTTGTGATTAACTTAGCCTCACATTCTCACAATCCATCAATTTTACCTATATGTTCTTCCGGGTTGTGATTAACTGAGCCTCACATTCTCACAAGCCATCAATTTTACCTATGTGTTCTTCCGGGTGTGATTAACTTAGCCTCACATTCTCACAAGCCATCAGTTTTACCTATATGTTCTTCCTGTTTGTAATTAACTTAGCCTCACATTCTCACAAGCCATCAATTTTACCTATATGTTCTTCCGGGTTGTGATTAACTGAGCCTCACATTCTCACAATCCATCAATTTTACCCATATGTTCTTCCGGGTTGTGATTAACTGAGCCTCACATTCTCACAAGCCATCAATTTTTTACCTATATGTTCTTCTGGGTTGTGATTTACTTAGCCTCACATTCTCACAAGCCATCAATTTTACCTAAATGTTCTTCTGGGTTGTGATTAACTTATCCTCTACTTCTCACAAGCCCCGATTTTGACTTGTATGTTCTTCTGACTTGTGATAAAATCCAGTACGGGGGGCTGAGCATCCGTTGCGTTCGTGTTGGAGGGGTTGAAATCCCAAACAACAAGAGGGTTGAGTACTCAATTCAGTACATACATGGCATTGGGCGCACCAGGGCGCGTCAAATCTTGTGTGACCTCAGCATGGAGAACAAAGTGACCAAGGATCTCACTGAAGAAGAGCTCATCACCCTCAGAGATGAGGTCTCCAAGTACTCGATCGAAGGCGACCTGGTCTGTTCTTTCTCTTGTATTTTAATTTTCAAAAATTTTCTTGTATCTGAAATTGAATTCTTCTGTCTGTGGGTAGAAACGGTTTAACAGGATGGCCATTGAAAGAATGAGGGAGATTAGGTGTTATCGCGGAATTCGTCATGAGCAGGGGCTTCCCTGCAGAGGACAGCGCACCAAGAACAACTGCCGCACGCTCAAGGGCAAGAAGATTGCTGTTGCTGGCAAGAAGAAGGCTGTCCGTTAATCTTGAATGGTGGTCCAGTGATGGCTGAGTTGCCTCTCCTCACAGTGAGTGAAAACTTGTATCATCTGCTTCCTTTTTTTGACATCTTTCATTTGAACGGTTTTATGTCCACATATTCAGGGATGATGTTTTTTGCTTACAAATCTAAAAACAAAATTGCATTCAAAGAATCATCACACCAAAATTTTTGATTGTTCTCTCCTACTAATACGTGAGCCTTTGGTAATTTTACCTTGCCTTGGTTTGTATCAGATATCCTCCATTGCGTCATTACCGTAAGAATTGTTTTTTATTCGTTTACTAAGCTTGCAATTAGTCATACTCACAGAGAAATTTTTTTTTCTGCATGTATTTTTCAAGATTTGAGTTTAATATTGAAGAATATAGAGTCGGCTAATTTAGAAACAAGGAGGTAAACTATTAATGAATAAGGGTGAACTAGTGAAATTTGCTTATTAACATACTTGTTGAGGAGTTGCTTTCACCTCAAATATTTTTCAAGGCTTCTGAAATGTATGGATACAAATTTCGATCCCCAACTACACTAAAGGGATAAAGAGGAGTTTCCAAAAATTCCATCATGGAGTTATGATTAATGTACTAAGTATGAACTTGTGGCCTCTAATAAATTAATTTTCTAATTCCGACCTTGGTAATTGTTTAACCTCGGACGCACTTAGATATTCCATTCCAAATAGATTGGTCTACTAAAGTTATCAGGACTGACCAAAACCAAGACTCAAAGTTAGAGATTTGTAATGCCAAAAAATAGAGTGATTCTTAAACAAAATCATAAATCCCTTGGGATCACCAGGTGACCTTCATGAAATTTCAGGAATTTTGGTGTTCTATTTGTGAAGGATTGACTGGTAAAATTCGCTTTTGTTCAGTTCCTGATGCAATGGAAGTTGAATGTGTTAATTGGTACTTTTTGTTGTTAGAACACAATCAATAAATGTTTTCTAACCTTATTATTTCTTCTTTCTTTATTCTCAATTTTTACGTCAACGCGTTATTAGTTTTTATTTTCCACATTGAGAGTGTTCACACCCTTTCTAGTAGCTAAGTGGTCCATCCAAAAGTGAGATGTAAAGATTTTTGCACAGGTTTTAATAACTTCAGCTCCATATACTACTTTAAATATATCAATAAAAAACAATCGGTTTTATACCAGCATTGGCAATTGTTTTGAAAGAAACCTTGATGCTTTATCGCTAAAATTATCTTTCGAGTTATAAACTTAAATCATTCTACATCACTGTTATCCTGAGCCCATCCTGCTCAAATGTTTAAGTATTCATTAGGATTGAGCATGGATATCTTGGAAAATATTTTTAAGGGCTAAAGAACAGAGTTAGAAATGTAGGATGAGGAAATTGTAAGCCTGAATGGAAGTCAAGGAATATCAGATAACGCTATAGAAATTCCACTTTTTGATTTTGTATTTTGTGCTGAAGGCAGGTTTGGTAGTTAATATTCAAACTTTTTAGAAGAGATAAATCATCATCTTTAAAAAGTGAAAAAATAAATAAATTCAGACCTCTTTGAGGTGCAAAATCAATATTTGATGATGCAAAAAATTTCATGTCAAATACTTGATTAGGAACAATTATAAATCAAATCCTGAAATCCCTAGAGATCAGTAGGGGACCCTGATGAAAATCCAAGAGTTTAGAGTTCCTATTGTGGAAAATAAATGATAAAGCCCCCATTGTTCTGTTCTTGCTTGCAAAAGAAGTTGAATGTAGACTATAGTATTTTGTGGGTAACGAGAACTAGGCATAAATGTACCTTGGACTCTTTATTAGTTTCTTTTATCTATTTTCAACATTCCAGTCAACATTTTTTAATCTTCATGTTACTCTCCTCTGCATTCCAATGCCTTGACTTCTTTGCATGAATTTACAATAAATCTCATTAGTTTTTGTCATATAATGTTTAATTTAAGTGTGTGTCTTTTTTGCATGTATTTAGGATTTAAATACCAAAAACTTGCAATCGTTTTTGTCATATGATGCTGACAGAAAAAAAAACATATGTTCAATAACATACACCATTCAAAGGACAATAATTCACCCAAACAATGTGGAATCACCATTCTTTGTCAATGAAGATGAAGACCAGTTCAAATTCCTTTAAAATATCCAGTCATAAAGATGAATGACTATCTCACCTTCAACTCAGCTTGAAAATAATATTTCAAATGGATTTCAAGTAGATATATAGGAGAAGATGTTCCCCATAATATGCTTCGACATCAAATAATTTATTCATAATAAGTTTTAAGGCCAACAAATAGGTTTAACATACAAGCTTATTCATTTTCTTTGTCATGCATCTAGATTTCCGGCCATAGAGTTTAAAATCACTGTAATGTGAAATTTGAGAGAATTTAAATATCATACCTATTATGAAAGGAAGATGATGGAACTCAACTTAATGTAAATGAAAATATAACTACTTTTAAAACCATAATATCCTAGTCCTCAATCATTTCCAAACTAACCCAATATTTCTAGGAAAATATTGTGAATATTGTGAATGCTTTCTCTCGGACAGTGAATCCCTCCGCATTTGTTAATCGCTCGGAGCGCATAGCGATAACCTCCTTTTATTTTGATCGCTCGGAGGTTGATGCGATTCATTGTAAAAAATGACATGTTCATGGTTTTTTGTATATTTGTTTTGTAGAATTGAGGATCCGCTATATTCCCCTAAAGAGGGCCCAAGTTGTTAGGTGTATTTTTACATCTCAATTTGAGGTAGTAGTAGATCCAGTATTAATCAATTTTTTTTGTTGAAGGAAAAAATTATTTATTAGTATCCAACAACATGTTTTACATCTCAGTGCCAGATAAATATCTCTATTGTTTGATCATCCTTTGCATTTTCAGAAAATGAAATAATTTTTATGGTTTCTGAAGTAGTTACATGTTTTTACGGATATTATCACCCTTTCCATAATCTAGTTGGTCTAACAGAGGGTAAAAAGACTCTAAACATATTTCTACAACTTCATTATTTCACACTATTCTGAATATAAATGAAAACATGACCAAAAAATAAGTAAATGAAAGTCATTAACTTATTATGCATGTAATTAAGTTCAATTTATATTTGGATTTGAGTCTTTTTATATTAATAAACTTGTCTCTGTATCTCAAGTTTGAAGGTAATTATTGTCGATCATTTTTATGTT
The DNA here is from genome assembly GCF_029677425.1 of Wolffia australiana. Classification (NCBI taxonomy): domain Eukaryota; kingdom Viridiplantae; phylum Streptophyta; class Magnoliopsida; order Alismatales; family Araceae; genus Wolffia; species Wolffia australiana. Next base: position 6,140,920 of record NC_135850.1, read on the forward strand.
AATCTCATCTAATTCAAATATTCATAACTCATAATGACTGAGTGTGAATATAGTGGATTTTTTTTAGGATTCAGGATATTTTTAAATGATGGATGATGAAACTTAAAGCCTTTTTAAAAATAAATAAATTTCCTAGAGTGATATAGATATTAAATATTGTGATTATATTCATGAGTGTGGTGTTATATATGAAGACATGATTTGTAAACTATTCAGAAGTTTTAAATAATAATGAAATCATCATCATCATAAAAATTTTCTTATTTAAAACTGAGTTTAAGATTCTTAAATCTTTTATAAATATTCATACTGATAAAATTAAAAATATGATGATGCATTTTTACGGTTTAAAACATGTTCACTATTCATTCAATGATGTCATTACCTATTATGAAAAACTTGATGTAGAGTCTGGATAGGCTCTTGAGTGATAAGAGAAGTTATTATTTATTGAAATTATTTATCAGAACTGGCACATGATTCCAAATGCAAAATAATATAGAGTTTGAGAGGAATTGTTCCTGTAATTGTAGGGGTGGATGACATGCAATTTCACTAGGGCACCAAATAATATATAGGATTTTGATGCCACCAAATCTCATCTCAAATTGTTATTTCAATACCCTATGGATTTATCAATTCATATATCCCCCTCAAACCCTAGTGCCAAATACTAAGATCCTCTGAACTCTTTTGACTTTAATCAGTTAAAAATCTGAGTTAGTGTTTTTTTGTCCAACAAAAATCATACATTCAAGAGATATCCACTTAGTCTCATTTTAAATTAAGCATGTTGAAAGAAGAAATGTGCATAACTTTGAGCATGAGTGAGTTTCATATGTTGTTCCATGTTCATTAATAGAATATACTCATGAGAGTGCTCATGTGATGCTTATAATGAAGTCCATGAATACATGATCAGACTTATCGAATTATGAAGATATCATAATACATAAATCGCTAGTCTAGTAGCATGTGTTCTAAATATTCATATTCAAAGAATACTTGAGAAGGATATAAAATTATTCAGATAGAATAACACTATCTAGCCTCATTCATATGATGAATATGATGGGTCTCATAACTATTCGTACAGAGACACTAATGATAGATAGCAAGTGCTCTTTGGTGGAAAAAGTTCACTAAATTGATTTGTACCAATCCTTGAATGATACTATACCAAACTCTCAATCAGGTTGATTTACTTCACATTTGTGTAAGTGGTCCTTAGAATTGAGACACCAAAGAAGTCTTGTGGACAAATAGTTGTACTTTGACAATGACCTATTAGTTCCTAATCATGGGATTCTAAATAATCTTAGTTCAGATGCGTTAAGAAGTTTATGAAGATAATGGAGTAGTTAAGATGGGATAATCTGCCCTCAGTGTAAGAGGAGACTGCTCAAGGAAGATGATGTCATAAAATCTTTGGCCCAGGAAGTGAAATAACAGATAAGAGTTCTCCGATGATTCCCAGTTGATCAATACTACATCGGATAACTGATTAGGGTTTGACAGTTGACCATACCCTAAGTTTTCCTAAGAGTGTCAAGTGGATGAGGGACTATACATGATAATCGATGACATATAGGTTCCATGAGTGAGTTGAAACACACTCCTTTGCATCTTTTAGAGCACGAGGTGTAGCTTGGCACCCCACAAGCTAGAGACTCAACCTATCGGTTGGGTTAAATCAACCCATCATTAATGAATATATATTATAGTTAATTAATTTGGAAGACAAATACATGTTATTGGGCCACTAGAGTCATTAACTAGATCGACCCATGGGCCTAGTGTGTCACACATAAGTGGTTTTTTAAACTTCCAAAGATATACTTAAAGTTGGGGGTTTTTACGAAAAATACCCACTTAGAATAAATAGGGGAAGGACCTGGAAGAAAATCACCCAGGGCATGATTTTTCAGTGCCCTAACTCTTCTTCTTTTTTCTCCCCTTAGCTCCTCTCCATTCATGATGCGATCAAGATAGCATAGCGACAACGACGGAGCATGAACGGAGCTCGTCATGGTGAGTGATGAGATTCAACATGTCATGGACCTCATGAATATGTCTATAGGCTGCACACATGAGCAGCTTGACATGACTCACCCAAATATCAAAAGAATCACAAATGTGATCCATGCCTAGGTGATTCGTTTCATGGTTTTTGTTTATGTCGTTACCATTCTGTTCAAGTCTTTGCTGTGAATCTTTGTAAGCTTTCATCTAGATCAAGGACCGAAGAACCCAAAATCAGGTGGACTAATTCATATTTCTTGATTCATGCACAAATTATGATAAATTGCGCATAATGAGTTTTTAAATAATATTTTAGAAGTCTATAGACTATCACAAGGATAGAATCTGATGCTTAGTTTATTCAATACAAATTCTCATTCTACATGTACTCTATCTAATGATCAATACACGATGAAAATGCTATCATGGTGCTGTCCACATTAATAAATATATAATATTCATGAAAATAATAATGCTTCTTAAAATAAGAATTGGATGAATAACCTTGATTTCTTGATTAAAATTCATGAAAATTATCCAAATCAGGTTCCAAATCCCAAACCCACTTGAAAGTGAATTTGGATATGCTTATAACCAAACTTTTTTTTCTCACAATCACTATGCTTTTAATGCCAAATCCAGTGATGGATGAGAGTCCTTATTATCATTTTGGCCTGATTTTAATGTGTCATCATTATTCTAAACTTCAAATTCAAGTATAAAAATAATTATGAGTTGACGATGATCTATGGAAGATTGCCCCACTTCTAGTTCTTTTCTATCAAACTACTGATATGGACATATTTTTCAATAACAAGGATGGAATCAAGCTGAATTTTTTTAATATAATTATCTCAAAGACAAACATTATAATAAAATATGCCAAATTTTTTAATCAATCTCTTGATATAATATTTTTTTTATCCACACTATGATTCTTGATAACATGAAAATAAGAGCCAATAAAGTGGTAATTTCATCATATTTTTGTGGTTTTTAATGCTTTAAAACATTAATTTTAATGCATGTTATCATGATTTTAGGTTAAAAGAAGAATTTCCTTAAATTTCAAGTTGAATAATACTTTTAATAAATAATTAGGTCAATTTATACATTTTAAACGTTTTTAAGATGAATTCTAAAAGAAATTAAATGTTTAATTGACCATTTCTATAAATAAAAAGAAATTAAACAATAAAAATGCAAGTTAGAAATTAATAAAACTCTTTTATCACATTAATAAACATTTTCTACGACTTATTCCAGTTTTTTTTCAATTAAAAATGTTTTTTTATTTAAACTGCCCCTTATTGGGCCAGTTTTGGCGCTCACTGGGGTGTTACATGGTGCAGGGCGTACAAGACCACCGCAGACCAATCAGCGCGCAGATTGGTGCCTTTGGTGCATGACATGCACATACGCAGCGCCGTGCATGTCGCGCACCACACGCAGCCACACAGTGACCAATCTCGTGTGGCTTAACTCGTTACGTGCGACGCAGCGAGTTAAGTGCATGCACATCGCTGGGGGGTTTTCTCACGTGAAAAGCATGCATACGTAGTGCGGTGCACACGGAGGAAAACCTGTACACGGCACCACAATGGTGAATGATGCTGCGTTGTACGCTCTGCGTACAATGCGAAGAAAAGAAAATTCATAACGGAATCGGAAGAAGCTGTTCTTCTGATTCCGTGGTGATAAAAGGGGGAAACGAAGAATTGGAGAGCTGTTCTTGATTTTGAAGCTCGAGGAGAGTAGGCCTGGCTTTCTCGAAGACTCAAGAACAGCTCGGAGTGGATTTGAAGCCTCAATTTGGAGAGAAATACGACGATACGGCGCCACAATTCTTCCCGAAATTCAAGCCTAAAATCGTGGAAATTCAGCTGTTTGTGCGCGGATTCTTTTAAATTTAGCTCTTAAATCCTTCCGGGTACTTTTAGGCTCAACCCAAGTCATTTTGCACTTGATTTTACGTTTAATTTTAGCAATTTCCAAGTTCAATTTATGTGCAAATTTTGTTGATGAATTTTTGATTTTCACTTTAGTCATTCGCAAAGTACTCAGCTTAGAATCGTTTAATTTTCGGTAGTCCTCGTTGAGTAGCTGTGAAGCAAATTGACCGTTAATTCACCCAAATTTGATTTCAAATACCGTAATTGGCATATCGTGTTCACACTGTGCCAATATACGATAGCTTCTAATTTCAAACAAAAAAAGCGATTCAGAGTCCAATTCGTTCAAATTATTTATCTAGTTAATAATTACTCAGCGTAGCAATTTTACAATGGATTCAGCTCGATTCATCCACACTGTGTCAGCTGAATCATCACCCCCACTCAACAAATCGCAGCATGATTTGTGAGCTAGGGATATCTTGAAAATTTGAAATAGCGTGGGGTAAAATGGGAAGATACCATAAAACATTATTTTTAGTATTCCTAATCCGGGATAACAGTAAATAGATTTTTCAAAATAATTTCAATAAATCAGTTGGAATTTACTAAAGTTGCCTTTAACCATCCCCAATTCACTAGTTAACCTAAAAGTTAACTCATCTGAATTATGTTTTGGGTAGAAAGAGGGAAAAGGGAGCTAGAGGGGGCTGACGGGAGAGGGAGATCATCCACGGAGAGCGAGAAGGGAGCAGCCGCTGAAGAAACCTGCTGAAGAGGGAGAAGGGAGCTGTTGGAGCCGTCTGTTGTCTGCCGGAGAGGGAGCCGCCGAAGGGGGGGGGGAAGGGTCGAAGGGAGGGATCACCTTTTCATCTGGTGGGAAGTCGGGCTTCGGGAACATTGGAAGCGCACACTTGTCCAAATTTGTGCCTCGGGAAGATAACATGTTCACGAACGATTCATCTGTTCGCAAACCATTCATGAACATGTTCGTGTCCATTTTTTAACATTCATGCTCGTGTTCGTGTTCGTTCGTTCACATGTTCGCGAACGAACAAAATTTTTTTCCCAACCCTAGGCGGATCTCTGATTTTTTGATTCAATGAAACTGCAATAACTTGTGTTGTAGGACAAGTTTTTGAGCACCGTTTGCGACTTCGAAAAGCCCAGGCTTTTGGCTATGACTTAGTGTAACCTCTAATGATTCACAAACCTATGGTGTCACTCCCTTTCGGGTCAAGGATGCATTCTTCTTTAGTTTTTGCCAAACATGATGATCTGATTCCCTTCTTCACCCAACCTGAAACTCAAACAGAGTGGATCCAAGAAACACTACTGCACTCAAAGTTTGTAAAAACATTGTTTCGGACAGAAATTCAGGGATAGTTACAATGTGGGAGAAAAGGGGTATAAATAAGGATTGTACATTCTCAATGTGAGAAAACCTAGAATGTGTGGCCAGGATTTGGCAATTTGGCGAGAGTCAATTTTGTGCCCCATTTATTGGAAAGAAACACCAACCGCCCATTTGAATTTCTTCTTAAAAATAGGCCTCTCGTTTGATTGGGCTTGAGCTCCTTTTGGGATCTGGATTGGGCCTACTCCATAGTGGGCTTACCTTAGCACTGGGTATCACATTTAAGAGAACATTGGAGATGCTCACCAAATTTATATGTCTCACGGACCAAGCATGGACCATCGTTGACGACAATAGTTTCAGAGAGGTATTGCTTTATGGTGCACAACATAAGATTATAATACCATGCTTGAAAACCATTCGTGAATACGCATAGGCCTTCTTCGGACGAGAGAAGCAAAAGCTGGTACGCTCACTATCAACTGTTAGAAGTGTTTGCCAAACAGCAGATGCATGGACAAGTGAAAATATGATTCCCTTATTGGGAATCACTGTGCATTAGGTCACAGACGAATGGTGACTTGAAGAACGTGTCTTGGTAGTAAAGAAAATGGATGGTCCACATAGTGGGAGTTACCTCGCACAACTTCTCCTGGAGGTGTTGGTCAACTTTGGACTGCTATTACGACGAACAACACAAATAACAATGGATTGATGATCACATCGTTGACAAATTCAGTACGAAAAGTGAACCCCAACTTCAATCAAAATCAGCACATGCCTTGTATTGTGCATGTTATAAACCTTGCATTGCAGAATGGGTTGAAGGCATTGGAAATTCTGCCACCACTTACACCAACAAGGCAGCGGTGCTGGTGGACGGGGAGTCCTAAGAAGCACGAAGGCAATGGGTTGGGCGATCTACCTCTTTGGGAGACTTGGTTACACGAGTGCGTCAAATTGTTGCAGTCATTCATTCTTTGGATGATAGACGAAGGAGCTATGTCCAATGGTGTATGCAATTAAAAATGCCTAATAGCAAAAAATTGGTGTTGGATGTGAAGACTAGATGGAACTCCATGAATGAAATGTTGCAAGTCGCATATTAGAAGAGAAAAGTGTTGTACAAGATGGCTATTTTTGAGCTGGAGAGCACGACGAAGAAAAACTTTGTAATTGATGACCATGAATGGCAAATGGTGGCACACTTAGCTCGAATTTTAAAGCCTTTTCATAAAGCATGAGATATAGTTTGCAGCTCTAAACATGTGAGAGTGGCAAAATTTTTATCATTTCTCCAAGTCCTTGATGAACACCTTCATGAACAAGTTGATGCCATAGACCAAGGATGCCTTTTCTCAAACGGTGTTGTCCTCACGGTGGAACAACGAGCCTCCATTCAAATCACACGTACATCCATGAGAGCAAAACTGTCCAAGTACTAGGCTCGCGTTCGCGGATATACTGCTTTCTTGGTTGCATTAGTTGTTAACCCACATATTAAATTAGACTCCATTGCTCCAGAGGATCGTGACACCTTGGTGGCATATATGCAAAGACTTCTGAACGACGTCAGTGAGGAGGAAGTCACAAATTTGAGGGATGATGACAACATTGAAGGCGATGGAGAGATGACAGCAATGCATGAATTATGACAAGGAAGCCGGGATGGATGAGAGCTACATACCATCCATAAGACGCGGCTTGTACAAGTGTTCCCACAACAAGAATATGTCACTCCATCAGTGGACGACAAGTTACATAGTTATCTACAAATGTCTCATTTGTCGACTGATGATCTCTTATGGTGGCAAGGCGACGGTTGCAAGAGATTCCCTAAGCTCTCTGTTTTGGCGTGATATTTTCTTCTTGTGTGTGTGTCATGTGCACCAGTCAAACATTTTTTCTCTGTTGGATGTGGAATTTGCACGTATAAACGTTCACGCGTTTTGGCGGAGAACATGTCAGTACTGATGACTCTAAATCGTTGGTTGAGGCAACAACATCCAAACAACAACATAGCAGAGTCATTACCTGAGATTTAAGAGGTTGAATTAGTGGAAGAGGATTTTGACAAAGAAATTTTCGAGGAAGGATGGTAGGCTGAAATTTCGAGGTATATGTCATTTTTATCATTCACTTTTTCATTTCTTCGTAGTACAAGAATGAACACATTGATCATTTACTTTCCAATTTCTTACCAGGTACCCTACGGGGTTAGTTGTTGAATAAATTTCATCAAAAGGGGCTTTAAAAATATTGGTACACTCGACATTTGGATGTCATCGGTTAAAAAATTAATTTATTCTGAACATTTTTTGACTGCCTTGGACCAACATTTCTCTCAGACGTTGTATGTAAATTGTGGAAAAATAGTACCATGGATTGTGATGCACCCAGTTTCCAACGCTCGCTCAATGTTGACGGCCTCGCCGAGACGATGGAGGAAGCAGGAGCCAAAGAAAGGCACATAACACGGCGAAGTGTACGACTTCTCCAACGGAGACTATGAAAGAAACCTCGAGACTCTACTGTTGTTATCATCAGCTCAGACTCTGAATCATAGGGTGATGACAGCGTCAAAGACATTTACGATGCTAATAGAGGAGACGTAGAGCCATTCTCCGTAGTCCAAGACATGCTAATTGGGGTAAGTATGAAGCCCTTCCTTACAAAGATCCTTTCTCTCATGCCACCAGACTTCATGTTTGAGCCCCACAACTCTACAAGACATGGAAGCAAAGTAGTCGACACTCACTGGAATGATAACTGATAATCTCAATTTTAGGGCTATAATTCGTCGTTGGTGATTGAGATTATTCAATAAAATATATTTAACCGTACTGAAAAATAATTAGTAAGTGATGAGTATGGATCGTCTCCACAGGGAACGATGATTAAGGAATTACTTTCTTATACTAGTGATGATGGACGAGAGGATCAATGAAAGCAAGATCTTAAGATGTGAGCTAGTGATATCGATAAAAGATATGTAATTATAAGCTAATTTAACTTATAGAAAAGAGTAAGTGATTGTGATGGATATGATGATGAACGACAGTATGAAAGAGGATAGTGGTTGGATATGGAGTGGTATGATGGCAAGGATGGAGAGATGAGAGAATGGGGACGTAAGTAAGTGAAATGATAAGTGAAACATTGATAAAAAACTATAACTATGATAACGATGATGTTGGGAGAGAAACAACGTAAGGCGAAGACACTTACCTTAGATCCTTACGTTCCACCAGGATCACGGCGATTTGCGAGTGCCGGTAAGCTCCCCCTCTTCTCTTATGCCTCTTCCCAAGACACCAAAAATATTCCTGATGGATCTCAAAACTCACTATCTTTCATTCAGCCCACAAAAGTAGGAAGCAAGTTCAAGATGATTTTTACAATGATCTAGGCCTCTATTTATAGATCAGAGGTATGGATAGAAAGAGGACGGGAATATAAAAAGTTATGGTCGTTGGAAGTTGAAGCAATCCTTGCCTTTAATTTATTCTCTCTCCTCATCAATGTCATCGGTTTCGTGCCTGTTAAGAAGTCAAAGCACTTGGTATTCTGTGGCTTTTCTTATTATGTGGCTTTTCGCATTCCGTGGCTTTTCATATTCCATGGCTTTTCGTATTTCGTGGCTTTTTGTATTCCATGGCTTTTCATGTTCCGTGTACATGACAAAAGGACAAAAACAAAGAAAAAATATTTTTCTCGATACTGACGTGGCGGCACATTGGCGCGCCGCGTCACCCTATGCCATAAAAAAACAAAAATACTTAAAATTTCATATTAAATAAAATAAAAGCCCAAAAATACGTATAAATATATATATATATTGACTCAGAAAAATCATATCATTCCAACTTTAATATCAAACAATTCCAGAAAAATCATATTCTGTCTCAAAAGTTATATTCTTTTAGAATATATTGTTAGAAAATTCCTAAAAAATACAGAAAATTCATAAATTTGTTCTAAAAATAGATTTAATCATTTTAAGCTTGATAACATGTACATATGAGTAATTTAATGCATAAAACATGTAAATACGATAATATAAGGCACTAGAAATGCATGTTATCAATAACATGTTTTGGGAGCGTCACAGCTACACTCCAGCACTGATTTATTGTGTCCAACGTAATGTCAGTTGTGTCGCCTATCTAGAACTATTCGAATTAACCCATAGGGGCGGCAACGGATGGCTCATCGAGTAATCCACTATTTTGATATTTTTGAAACTCCGTTGCCAGAACATTATATTTACTTTTTAAATTGAACTGAGATTTGAAAAATTTAGCCAATGAACGCATGTTTCATAGTTTGAACTCGAACAATCTTGGCACTGATTGAATCACTAAGTATATATTAATGCTTGTGGACTTTAGATTTTATTATATGTCTTCATATTATATTAGTAGTTTTCCACCTATCTATTACTTCCAAGAAAGATAACTACAAAGCATCTAGTGATTTCACATCTACTAATTATTTCCGAAAAATAACCATTGAATGAATAGCGCCAACGAAAAGTACCTACTGTTGAAAATGATAAAACCATACCCAAGCTTTAAAAAATTCAAACCTACTGCTTATTTTCGTGAAATAGATTACTGGCATTATTAATATTCCTGTAATGAAATGTAGTATTCAGTTAGAGTGACAATTTTATATCAAATTTGGTGTCTCCTTAACTTTGATCATCTAAATTAAAATCTAATATTCAGATAGACCACCAAGTTACTAGTGATATTCAGTTACAGAAATTTTAAATGCAAGGTTAAATACCTCGTTGGTTTCATTCATAAAAGTAAAATTTCTAAAGTCATATGTCATTCGTGTTGGCTCGCGAATGAATACAAACGAACCGAACACGAACGCGAACTGAAATTTTCCTCCGTTCGTTGACGACGAAACACAAACTTCCCATTCCTAGATCCTCCACATTTTTTTGGCATCAGCACGTCAAGTCTCGGGTGCTCGTGTGGGAAACCCAAGCACCCTCTACCAAAAAAAGACTGCAAGCTATTTGATTTGTTTATATTACAAGAGTGAAATAAAGTTTATCTTTGAAGTTATTCTCAACATTACTTAGGTTTTCCTTCATTTGCATTTGCTTAAAAAATAAAAAAACTATTTCTTCTCTTAGAATTAGTCTTTATTTTTATCTAAAAAACTATAAATATAGAATCACATGGACAAATATTCTAATTGATTTCTGGCTCTCTGTAGTTCTACCGTTGCTCAAATCTACAGCTGGTAAGGAAACATTGTAATTTTTTTGTTTAATCCAAGAATTAACGATGACTTATACTGTTTTTCTGGGTTATCAGCCAGCAGTGAGGGGGAGATGGGTCCACTTGATGTAACACGATGAGCGCCGTGATCGGACGACTCATGTTACAACACAGGACAAGCGGTAAGTGAATGTGATAAGTGTGTGGAATGAAATGTGTCGAGAAAATCTGATGATAAATATCAAGGCAATTGCTAACTAGTATGGTGATCGATTAAAGATTTGGGAGCGGACCATTACGATCAGACTCCCAATGACCCAATGGGATCAGCTAGACGACTACGAAGTGAGGGACTTGAAGTGTGCAGAGACGTCCACGTCCTCTTTTGCTAGAAGACCTAATTGTATCACAAGAATTCCCTACCTCTAGACAAGTAGGTGGCTAATCCTTTATCAAAATGATATCGAAGGCAGAGGAGCGCGTTGTAATTACTGCACTAAAAGAAATATGACTACTGCAATTCAAGTGGGGAACGATGGTACCTAGTGGGTCGAGACATGGAAGTCCATCGCGAGGAGTTGTTTCACGGCCGATGACGGTCGTTGTGGGCGGACTACACGCGTGGGCAGACGGTAGGCTTGGCCATGATCCCCCACGCACGGAGCATGCAGAGGGTGCATGGAGCGCACGAAGCTCGTGGAGTGTGCACGGGTTGACGGTCGAACGGTGACAGCGGCAACATCGGCTTACGGTGGTTAGCAGCAGAAATGGGCGTGGTTGTGCAGGGTGCACGCGTGCGCACGGGCGCGGGCACGGTCGCATGGTGAGCGTGGCTGCAAGGCACAGATGCGGGCGTGCAAGACAGTACACGGCGCAGTGGCAGGCAGACCAGGGCACGGAGACGTGACTGCAAGCGGGATGCAACGCGGTGGCGCGGAGGACGTGTGCATCACCGATGCAAAGGTGGGTGCGGGGAACGAATGGCGCTTGGAGGTTCTTGGCGAGAATTTCACGATTGTCCAAGAATGTGATTCTTGGAAGGTCACCTGCCCAAGAAATGTGTTCTTGGGAGGACGATCGGATGGCTTCGTCCAGAGCGGCGGTGGTGAGGGCGAGCGCGAAGGAGGCTGGTGGCGGGCTTCTTGCAGGCTGATCAGGTTTTGGATGGCGACTTCTTGAAGCACACCATAATATGTGATGACGATGGGTGAGAGGTTGAAGACGTGTGGTTCTTCCATGGAGTGTTCTCCATGCGGTGAAGCTAGCGACATGCTGACGAATCCTCCCATGATCTTCTATCTAGAAAACTGTAAAGCGTAGACGCCCAAAGGGAGGGGGCAAGAGCCCAATTGAAGAAGACTTTTCAAATTCCAATTAAACTCCAGAGGCTTTCCTTGGACATGCCTCCCTTTATAGAGCAGGGAGGATGCCCAATTGGGTGTAAGGAGGGGAAACCGTCTCATGATGAGAGATTTCCCCTTAACGTAAATCAATGCAAATAATGAAAAAAACAACAATAGACGATGCCCAAACACAAAGGCCCATTTAACAATTCACAAAATCAAAGTGCATAGAAATAAAAATGAACGCTCACGACCTATCGCTAGGCCGTGTAGTTGAAGTCGGGGTCACCAACGTCAGCTCGAGCTGCACGGTGAGGTTGTTGGTAGTGTTTGCCCGTCCAGATACCGGTACCGGATGCCAGTATCGGGACGGATACTGTACCGGATACCAGAATGGCAAATTCCGGTATCCTGTTTTTTCAATATCCGGATATCGGATATCGGCTGCTACAATGCCGATATCCGATACCGATATGCGTCCCGATTCGGCCTCCGTCTCCGTCGCACAGGGACAGATGCTGGTATCGGATATCGGATGTGGATATCGAAAATCGATATCCACATCAGATCAACCTTATTCTTAATTTTCGTAAGGTTGACCGTGTATTTTCGATTCAAAATTTTTGAATAAAAAATAGACAGTGACTCGGTGACATTCGGTGACTCAGTATTGGGACGGACTCAGTGGAGCTTAGATGGCAGAGGACGCCGGAGGATGGCTGCAGCTACAGAGGTAGGTCTTCTGTTCATTTCCTGCTGCTTTCATCTCGTAGAGCAATGAAATCCTGCTGAATGATATCCTTATTTCCACTTTGTAATTTTTTATACTGCGATGCGAAACTTTGTTCTTGATCTTAGAATGGAAAATAGAGAAAGTAAAACTCAAAAGATGAAAAAATCTTGTCACACAATGATCTTCTTATTTTTGCTTTGTTAATTTGTTGAAATCTGATCCGTGACTTTGTTCTTGATCTTCGAATGGAAAGGAGACAAAGTAGTAATTTAATGAGAAAGAGGATCCATCACAAGTAGGTGTTGTGCTGAGAATGCCAAGTTTTTTTCTTCTGCTATGCTTGAATTATTATCTTTTTTTAAATTATGCTTGAATTATTCTTGAGTGGAATTATTCTTAATTCTTGAGCGGAATTTCTTTCCTTATTCTCTCTTACTCTCTCATTCTTACTATCCTTTTTTCGTTCTCAAATTACATTTCACTAGAATTATTCCTCTAATTCTCCTCCTCTTCTCTCATTCCATCGTAATCTATGTTTCTTTCTATCTTCAAATATTTAACTCTTCCTTTCTTCTCTCATTCTCTCCTACTCTGTGATTAATTCTGTAATTCTTTCTCCCGATTTTCTTTCTTTCGTTCTTTATCTCACTCTGTGACTCTCCCTTTCTCTCATCCAATTCTAGTGTAATTATTTCTCTAATTCTCCCTTTCTTATCGCATTCTCTGTTCCTCTTTATATTTCTATCTCTATAAGTCTCCTTCCCTTCTCACATCCTCCCTTACTCCCTACTTATTTCTCACAATTTTCTCTCTTCCACCCTCTCTCTCACTCTGTCACTCACCTTTTCTGTCATTCCATTGAAGTGGAATGACACTTTGAATCGTTCCCCTGATCCTATCACACTCTTTGAATCTTTCCATGTTCTTTCTCTTATTCTTATTCTTTATTTTCCTATTCTACCGTTTTAATCTCTTCTTTTTTCACTTTCTCATTTTTCTCTTCTTGTTTTTTTTTCCTCCTCTGCGTCTTCTTTGTTTTCTTCTTCTTCTTCTTCTTTTTTATTTACCTATTCTACGTTTTTTATCTCTTCTTTTTTCTCCTCCTCGTTTTTCTCTTCTTTGTTTTTTTCCTTCTCTTCTTCTCCATATTTTTCTTCTTCTTGTTTCTTCTCTTATTCCTAATAATTGATCTTCTTCTTCTATTTTTTCTTATTCTTCTTCTTATTTTTCCAACTCTACTGCTTTAATCTTTTCTTTTTTCACTTTCTCCTTTTTCTCTTCTTGGTTTTTATTCTCTTCTTCCTGTTCTTTGTTTTTTCCCTCTTCTTCCTCTTCTTTATTTACTTCTCCCACGTTCTTACTCTCTTTTTTTTTCCCCTCGTTTTTCTCTTCTTCTTCTTTAATTTCATCCTCTACCTTTTACTTCCCTTTTCTTGTTTTTTTCTCTTCTTCTTATTTTTCCAACTCTACTGCTTTAATCTTTTCTTTTTTCACTTTCTCCTTTTTCTCTTCTTGGTTTTTATTCTCTTCTTCCTGTTCTTTGTTTTTCCCTCTTCTTCCTCTTCTTTATTTACTCCTCCCACGTTCTTACTCTCTTTTTTTTTCCCCCTCGTTTTTCTCTTCTTCTTCTTCTTTAATTTCATCCTCTACCTTTTACTTCCCTTTTCTTATTTTTTTTTCTTCTTCTTCTTTTTCTCTCTTACTCTTCTTCTTATTTTTCCAAATCTACCGCTTTAATCTCTGCTTTTTTCACTTTCTCCTTTTTCTCTTCTTGGTTTTATTTTCTTCTTCCTCTTCTTTGTTTTTTCCCTCTTCTTACTCCTCTTTATTTACTTCTCCCACGTTCTTACTCTCTTTTTTTTCCCCCCTCGTTTTTCTCTTCTTCTTCTTCTCTAATTTCATCTTCTACCTTTTACTTCCCTTTTCTTGTTTTTTTCTCTTCTTCTTCTTCTTTAAAATCCTATTCGACCTTTTTATTCTGTATTTTCCTCTCTTCTTCGATTTTCTCTTCTTCTTCATCTTCAATCTCCTCCTCTACCCCTTTCTTCCCTTCTTCCCCATATTCTTCTTCTACTTTCTTCTCTTATGACTATTTATTTATCTTCCAATCTCCAACTCTCCCTCACTCTTTTCTGACCATCTATAACTCTCTACTCTACATCTCCCATCTCGTTCTCTCCCCCCTCTTACATTCTCTCCCCCCTCTTCAATTCTATAATTATGCTTTCTTCATCTCACCTCATTATCATGCTCTCTGTCTCAATAATTCTTGCTTGAATATCTATCGTTCTTCATTTACTTGTACATTCCATTCTCCTTTTTTCACTATTTATTAAATTATCATATTCATTGCACCCGTTACGTAATTCATAGCTTAAATCGCAGTTTGGCATCATGTGATGCCGTTGTATTGAATTTTAGCTTACCAAATTATGACTTCAGAAACATGAACCCACTGGGAGGCAATGACCCAACCCAAGAAAGATTTGGGTCAGGAGCTATAGGCCCCCAACGTACGGACGCGGGAACTTCTCGTGCCGCACAGAGTCAGCCTTGTTCGAATCGTTCAGTCATCATTGACTACTTCGAACAGATGGAAGATGGATACTACACATGCTTACTGTGCCGGGAGTTGAACCCGCACAGTAAGAGGAAACCAATAAAGAGGCAAGCCGACAAAAGCACCAACGTATTCTGGTGACATTTCAAAGCCTGCCATCCAGCTCGTCACGCGGAGCTCAAGGGCGAAGCCCCTGAAGACCCTGGTCAGACACGCATCACTGACAGAATGCAGAGCAAACAATAGGGAGAGCCTAGCCGACGGGGCCCGATTAGAGGGCACACTCCAGATGAGACGAAGAATTTCATTGCACGATTCGTATGCCTGACTGATTCACCCTGGAGCATTGTTGACAATGTCGCCTTCAAGGAAATGTGGCGTTACGCGACGCTTATTGACTTGGATCCTCCAAGTGCAAAGGTCATAAAGAGGTGGACCATCCAAATGCACGGCCGAATGAAACATGATGTGAGGAAGCTCTGGGACTGCGGAGAACATGACTGGATTGCTAGGCATCACCGTCCATTGGGTGGACGACACATGGACGTATAGAGAGCGGGTACTTGCCATACGAGAAATCGTCGGCAAGCACGATGGGGAGAATATGGCGTCCATTGTTCTCCAAGCACTAGATGAATTCTGTTTGCAGACGAAGGTCAACACTCAGCGTCTATCTCATTCTATTAGTTGAACTTGTGCCTTTAAATGTGCAACGTAATTATGCAGGTTTATGCCGTTACTACTGACAATGCCACATCGAATAAGAGGATGTTGGCATTGATGGTGAGAAACTTGAAGAGCGTAAACCCGATGTTTACCGCCAGGAGGCACGTCCCATGTGTGGCACACATTCTGAATATTGTCGTGCAAGCGGCGAAAAAAAGCTTCGATATTCCTTCGTCCCAGGGTGTGGAACCCGAAGAAGGTGACGTGACGAGGACATCAGAGCACTATGACAGCGACCACGACAATGATCTCGGTGATATATACTCAGTGTCTGATGACAGTGAGGGACCACGCAAGCCGTTATGTTTGGGTGATGCAGTTGCAAAGGTACGCACTCTAGTGCGGAGTATTCGGAGCTCTACGCAATGGAGAGAACTCTATACACAGGCCTGTGAAGATGACCCCGAAGTCGGGGACTCCAACATGGTCGTCTTAGACTGTCCAACCCAATGGAACAGCACGTACACTATGTTGGCGGCCGCCGTGAAGTAGCGTGATGTACTTAACGAAGTCTCGATGGCTTTTGGCCGGAAGGCGATGTCATCGAAGTTGTCGAAGGACGAATGAGAGTTGGTAAAAGAGTTCTGCCACATCATTGGCCGTTTCGCCGTATCAACTGATCATGTTTGCAAGACAGTGACGCCGGCGATCTGCGATGTCCTATATCTCATAGATGGCCTCAAGGTTCACATGGAGGAAGTGGTCCAGCAAATCGAAGATGGAACATTCTTCACATCCATTCGACACTTGCACGAAGGAGATCGTTCAAACATGGCGCAGGTGTGTAGAGCGATGCATTGCAAGCTTGCACAGTATGCTGAGATATTGTGGGCGAATGAGGCGATTACGGCCGCGGCATTGATGGATCCAATCCACAAAGGGTCAATGCTCCGCCCGGGCGTTCGAGAAACGACCATCGCATACGTACGGTCGTTGTTACCCGGTGACTGGTCGAGCCGGGGCCCGAGAGGGGCCGCTGAGGAGAGGCAGCCAAGAGGTGAGGAGTTGGACGAGTGGCTTAACAACACTATGCGGCACGTGCAACCGGCACCGGTGACAACGAGGTCGGCGTGGGACGAGTTCAACCAGTTCCTTGCAGAGATTGTGCCAAATGAGGGTGTGTTCACTCCACAATCTTGGTGTGCCATGACGGGGTTGAAGCGTTTCCCCTTACTTGCGGCCGTTGCGAGGGACCTATTATCCGTATGTGCGACGAGCGCCCCTGCCGAGCGCATGTTCTCGGTTGGCAATGCTATTGTCACGTACAAGCGATCGTGTCTATCGCCAATAAGCATCGAAACACTAATCACTGTGAAGTGTTGGCTCCGTGCAGACAACAAACGGTGGTACAATGACGTTGAGCTAGATGAGGATGCTGACAACGGAGAAGATGGTGTGGCCGCATGTGCTCGAGGTACACATCACATAACTGAACTAGATGTTTTTATTTCTATGTAATTATCGTTACTGATCTCTTATCTTCTGCAACGCAGGTGATGATCAAGTGAGCACAAATCTCTGACAGAGCTGTTGGGACTACGTTTTTTTGACAGAGCCACAGTCATAGCATACATATGAATTTTGCTACAAATGTCGAATTAATGGCGTGTATGGATTCTTTTGAATTTATTTAAATTTTGATACATTTTCCAAAAATGTAATTGAATCCATAATATTAAATTTTATATCAGTTTAAATAGACACTTTCAGTTCTTGTTATAAATTTATATCTGGCATTACTATATTCCTCCAACTATCCAATAAATAATCTTAATATGAATCAAAAAAATTAATCCCTGTAATTAAATATACTGCCAAGAAGTATACTTACTCGTCTATTAAATTTATTAACTATATTACACAATTTTATTCTCTTAAAATAACAGTATATTAATTTCTTCATAAAATTAGTTGTTAGTTAAAAATAACAATTCTACAACTATCTAGTTATGGTATTACATATTTTCTGCAGTTTTATTCACATAAAAAATAAACTTTACTAATTTCAATACAACATTAGTTGTCACTTATCAGGCATTCTCATAACCATTCTACTAATATATTACACTCTACCCTAGTAACCTTATTAACCTTATACGGAATTTTATTTTACTATGATTAAAAATATATTAATTTCTTACTAACATTAGTTGTAAGTTAATATTAAATTTATTATTCAAATTATTAACTATATAACGCAATTTTATTTTCTTAAAATAACAATATATTAATTTCTTAATAGCATTAGTTGTT
This sequence comes from Wolffia australiana, assembly GCF_029677425.1. Taxonomy (NCBI): domain Eukaryota; kingdom Viridiplantae; phylum Streptophyta; class Magnoliopsida; order Alismatales; family Araceae; genus Wolffia; species Wolffia australiana. The sequence continues at coordinate 6,159,046 of NC_135850.1, forward strand.
CGGTCATATTAAATTTATTATTCCATTTCTCAACTATATAACGCAATTTTGTTTTTTTTAAATAACAATATATTAGTTTCTTAATAACATTCATTGTTATGTAAGATTAAATTTATTAATATTTTTATTAACTATATTACGCAATCTTACCCTCGTTATCATGATATTTTAAAATTTTCAAATTACATGAGGTATTATCTGTGGGCGGCGAGCTGGCGAAGATGAGAATTAACTGTAAGATGGCTGGGGAGAATGATATTAATTTCTTAATAACATTAGTTGTTAGGTCATATTAAATTTGTTATTCCATTCATTAACTATATAATGCAATTAGTTGTTATGTAATATTAAATTTATTGTTATTTTTATTAACTATATTACACAATTTTGTTTCCTTAAAATGACAATATATTAATTACCTAATAACATTAATTGTTAGGTCATATTAAATTTATTATTCCATTTAATAACTATATAACGCAATTTTGTTTTCTTAAAATAACAATATACTAATTTCTTAATAACATGAGTTGTTATGTAATATTAAATTTATTGTTATTTTTATTAACTATATTACGCAATTTTACCCTCGTTATCATGATATTTTTAAACTTTCAAATTACATGAGGTATTATCTGTGGGCGGCGAGCTGGCGAAGATGAGAATTAACTGTAAGATGGTTGGGGAGAATGATATTAATTTCTTAATAACATTAGTTGTAAGGTCATATTACATTTATTATTCCATTTCTTAACTATATAACGCAATTTTGTTTTCTTAAAATAACAATATATTAATTTCTCAATAACATTAATTGTTATGTAAGATCAAATTTATTGTTATTTTTATTAACTATATTACGCAATTTTATTTCCATAAAATGACAATATATTAATTACCTGATAACATTAGTTGTTAGGTCATATTAAATTTATTATTGTTATTTTTATTAACTAGATTACACAATTTTATTTCCTAAAAATGACAATATATTAATTATCGGATAACATTATATGTTAGGCCATATTATATTTATTATTGTTATTTTTATTAACTATATTACGCAATTTTATTTCCTTAAAATGACAATATATTAATTACCTTATAACATTAGTTGTTAGGTCATATTAAATATATTATTCCATTTATTAACTATATAACGCAATTTTTTTTTTAAATAACAATATATTAATTTCTTAATAACATTAGTTGTTTTGTAAGATTAAATTTATTGTTATTTTTATTAACTATATTACACAATTTTATTTCCTTAAAGTGACAATATATTAATTACCTAATAACATAGGTTGTTAGGTCATATTAAATTTATTATTCCATTTATTAACTATCTAAATGTAATTTTGTTTTCTTCAAATAACAGTATATTAATTTCTTGATAACATTAGTTGTTATGTAAGATTAAATTTATTGTTACTTTTATTAACTATATTATGCAATTTTATTTCCCTAAAATGACTATATATTAATTACCTCATAACATTAGTCGTTAGGTCATTTTAAATTTATTATTCTGTTTATTAACTGTATTACGCAATTTTGTTTTCTTAAAATAACAATATATTAATTTCTTGATAACATTAGTTGTTATGTAAGATTAAATTTATTGTTATTTTTATTAACTATATTATGCAAATTTGTTTCCTTAAAATGACAATATATTAATTACCTCATAACATTAGTCGTTAGGTCATATTAAATTTATTATTCCATTTATTAACTGTATTAGCAATTTTATTTCCTTAAAATGACAGTATATTATTTACCTAACAACAATAGTTGTTAGGTCATATTAAATTTATTGTTCCATTTCTTAACTATATAACGCAATTTTGTTTTCTTAAAATAACAATATATTAATTTCTTAATGACATTAATTGTTATGTAAGATTAAATTTATTGTTATTTTTACTAACTATATTACGCAATTTTATTTCCTTAAAATGACAATATATTAATTACCTGATAACATTAATTGTTAGGTCATATTAAATTTATTTTTTTTATTTTTTTTAACTATATTACGCAATTGTATTTCCTTGAAATGACAATATATTAATTACCTGATAACAGTAGTTGTTAGGTCATATTAAATTTATTATTGTTATTTTTATTAACTATATTACGCAATTTTATTTCCTTAAAATGATAATATATTAATTACCTTATAACATTAGTTGTTACGTCATATTAAATTTATTATTCCATTTATTAACTATATACCGCAATTTTGTTTTCTTAAAATAACAATATATTACTCTCTTTATAATATTAGTTTTTATGTAAGATTAAATTTATTGTTATTTTTATTAACTATATTACGCAATTTATTTCCTTGAAATGACAATATATTAATTACCTGATAACATTAGTTGTTAGGTCATATTAAATTTATTATTGTTATTTTTATTAACTATATTACGCAATTTTATTTCCTTAAAATGATAATATATTAATTTCCTTATAACATTAGTTGTTACGTCATATTAAATTTATTATTCCATTTATTAACTATATAACGCAATTTTGTTTTCTTAAAATAACAATATATTACTCTCTTTATAATATTAGTTTTTATGTAAGATTAAATTTATTGTTATTTTTATTAACTATATTACGCAATTTATTTCCTTAAAATTACAATATATTAATTACCTCAGAACATTAGTCGTTAGGACATATTAAATTTATTATTCCGTTTATTAATTGTATTACACAATTTTGTTTTCTTAAAATAACAATATATTAATTTCTTGATAACATTAGATTGTTATGTAAGTATAAATTTATTGTTATTTTTATTAACTATATTATGCAAATTTGTTTCCTTAAAATGACAATATATTAATTACCTCATAACATTAGTCGTTAGGTCATATTAAATTTATTATTCCATTTATTAACTGCATTACGCAATTTTATTTCCTTATAATGACAATATATTAAGTACGTAATAACATTAGTTGTTAGGCCATATTAAATTTATTATTCCATTTATTAACTATATAACACAATTTTGTTTTCTTAAAATAACAATATATTAATTTCTTAATAACATTAGTTGTTATGTAAGATTAAATTTATTGTTATTTTTATTAACTATATTACGCAATTTTATTTCCTTAAAATGACAATATATTAATGACCTAATAACATTAGTTGTTAGGTCATATTAAATTTATTATTCCATTTATTATCTATATAACGCAATTTTTTTTTCTGAAAATGACAATAAATTAATTACCTTATAACATTAGTTGTTACGTCATATTAAATTTATTATTCCATTTATTAACTATATAACGCAATTTTGTTTTCTTAAAATAAGAATATATTAATTTCTTAATAACATTAGTTGTTATGTAGGATTAAATTTATTGTTATTTTTATTAACTATATTACACAATTTTATTTCCTTAAAATGACAATATATTAATTACCTAATAACATTAGTTGTTTGGTCTTATTAAATTTATTATTCCATTTATTAACTATAAAACACAATTTTGTTTTCATAAAATAACAATATATTAATTTCTTAATAACATTAATTGTTATGTAATATTAAATTTATTATTATTTTTATTAACTATATTACGCATTTTTACCCTCGTTATCATGATATTTAAAATTTTCAAATTACATGATGTATTATCTGTGGGCGGCGAGCTGGCGAAGATGAGAATTAAGTGTAAGATGGCTGGGGAGAATGTTATTAATTTCTTAATAACATTAGTTGTTAGGTCATATTAAATTTATTATTCCATTTATTAACTTTATAATGCAATTAGTTGTTATGTAAGATTAAATTTATTGTTATTTTTATTAACTATATTACGCAATTTTATTTCCTTAAAATGACAATATATTAATTACCTGATAACATTAGTTGTTAGGTCATATTAAATTTATTATTCCATTTATTAACTATATAACGCAATTTTGTTTTCTTAAAATAACAATATATTAATTTCTTAATAACATTAGTTTCTATGTAATATTAAATTTATTGTTATTTTTATTAACAATATTATGCAATTTTACCCTCGTTATCATGATATTAAAAATTTTTAAGATTAAATGAGGTATTTTCTGTGGACGGCGAGCTGGCGAAGATGAGAATTACCTGTAAGATGGCTGGGGAGAATATAAAGTCCCAAGGAAATTAGAATTTTTCCATATGGGTTGCAGACGACTGAAAATTTTTTTCCGGATGTCGGTTTTCGATATCAGGATATCAAAAACCGATATCCAGATATCGAAAACCGATATTCGGCGTCCGATATCCGTCTCGTCCCTCCCCCTCCGATATCTGGTACTGATATCTGTCTAACCTCTGATAGACGGATATCACCCGGTATCCAATATCCGATATCCGGAACCGTCCCATTTTTTTCTGGATATCGGATATCGGTTGTCCGATGCTGGATATCAGACGGATATCGGGATGGCGAACACTAGTTGTTGGCATCCCGTGGCGTGGTCGGTGCGATGGTCCCCCATCACCACCTTATTAAGAAATGTCCACGTTTATTATTTAATCATACCTGTCAACCATCTATTAATGATAACAAATGGATAGGGGATAAAGTCATCCTACTCCAACCCTGGGTGTCATCTCCTTTGGTTGACTGGTAGAGGCCAGAATGGGAGGTGCCTTGCTCAATCAGCTGGCTCTTGGGAAAGCATATTACATTGTTCCATGAAATCTATAGTTTAGATAGGCCATTATGGAACTTTTAAAGGTTCTTTCTTGCCTTGATCTTTAATATTTCATCGAAGGGAAATAAGAATGATAGAGGACCCTTTCTAAGGCAACTTGACATATTCTGGGGTGGTAACAACCTGGTTGGAGCTCAGGAAATTCAGGAAAATGCATGAGGAGCTTCAGAAAAATGCAGATTTGTGCTATAGCATGGAGGACAACAAACAAGAAAGCTTACTGAAGTCAAGGAGCAATGATCGGTGCCCCTGGCCTTACTCATCCAACTCAAGGCATATGTGGTGAACTTTGTGACTCAATCTGATTAATAATTTGACACAAGTCATACTAGATCAGAGAGAGTTTGATTGAATCAACAAAAAAATAGACTTCAGATTAAACTTCTTTGAATAGCCTCTTTGAGGCATTTTGTTAATATTTTCCACATCTGAATATATCTTAAATTTTCTGTTAATTTTTTTATGTTTTTATACTCTACAAAATATCATAAATTCTTTATCAAATATAAAATTTGATATACATGTTATTCTAGTAAGTAATCTACTCTCCATCGTCTTATATTAGTGCATTTAATCAACTCGTAATGTACCCATCTGTCTCTTTTATCTTTCATTTATCTCTCTATCTTATTTCTTATTTCCTCTTAAAAATTAAAATACATTTTTCCATATCTCATTGCATATTGAACTCCATTAATATATAATCACCTCATCAATTTTTACATAATTAATTAATCTCTTCTGATTATCTATGTTATTATTATTCCTTTTCCTCCCTATTCTTCATCCTATATTCTATGAAAAATAAAAATCACATATTCACTATCTTCCTAACTCTTAAAATTCCTTTAATTACTATATCTAGCTCTCCTATCATACATATAAAAGAATTTGTGAATTAAAATAAAGAGGGATATCCTTTGCTAAGAAGATTAACTCCAGTGATCTCTCTCTATCTTATTAGTTTTATATATTAATTGAATTCTAAAGAGACCTTTTCCATGACCTATATGAATATTTTTCTTTATTATGAATACCATAAACACATTTCATCATCCTACATATTCACTACCTCTAATCTCTACAGAATAGTTATTGTAATAATACCATAAATATATCTTATCTTACAATTTACTTATATTTATATCTATTTCTCCCCTAATATATTACTCATCATCCCAACATCTAACTTTCTACCAATTTTACCATACATTAAACATATAATAATAATATGCTCTCATTTTCCATCGTCCTATTTTTTATATTATATTATGTCTGGTAAAATAAAAGTCATTTTTTATTAAAAATTTAATCCCCTTTCTTATTATATTATATACATTATTTCTCTTACTATCCATATTATAATCGTCCCTAATCCTTACTTGAGGATTAGATTTTTTACCAAGGTAAATGAAAGTTACAATAATATCAAAATGAACATCTCATTTGCCTATGTCAAGGGAAGTTCAAGGCACCACAACCAAGTAGATGAGGGGAAGATGAACATCTGACAATGTGGATAGTTTCTACGAGATGAAATGTGAGGAGAGGCATGTGCTAATAGAGCCAAACCTGATGATCTGAAAACCTTCGATTCGATGTCATGAAGTTCTGAATAGGTTGAAGACCAAATTTATGGAAAACAAAGATTGCCATCTTGATGTTTTTTCTCAGGTCACCATCATGATCCCCTTTTTTGATGCTTTTAAGCACATATTTTTCCCATGTTCAATTTATAAAGGGATTAAAAACATTCTAAAAGAAGACAGAAAGATGTAGCGGAGTGAGTCTATCAGTTTAATTTTTTGAAATAAACCTCCAAAGTAGAAGAAACACTTCGGAGAGCCAATTATCACTTGTGATGCTTGAGGAATGATTTTACATGTGATTGTTGCTGGATACATGTGCTAGAGTGAATACTATTCTAAAGGAAGTATTTAAATAATTTCAAGTAGGATAAGTGTGAACCTTATTTACATATCTGATTTAAGTAGATGGGTTCATCCAATGGCCTAATGGCTTCATAGAGAATGTAACTGTACATGCAGACAATGGAATTTCTTAATGTACTTCATTGTACCAAATATGTGGTGGGAAGATAACGGTACGATCTCAGTACGGTTTTACCAAAAAACCTTAACCTAGATCTATAGTTCGGTCTGCTCTTGGTCCTGGTCCGGCCCGGTCTGCTCAGGTCGTGGTCTGGTCAGATTCATTAATCAATGTGCAAGCTTATGTAAATATTAAAAAAATAACTTAAGTAAAATTTGATAAATATTTTAGTGATAATTAGATAATAGGATTTTCCTGTTTATTAGTCTTCTACTAAAAGTTGTCTCTCTCTCATTTACTTAGATCATGTTTGTTCCGCTTGTTCATCTCACCACATCTAACTAGAATTCATCTGAATGTTGCCTTGGGTGCCAATTAGTGTGTGATAATGAGAGAGCGAGAGAGGGAGAGAGAAAGAGTGAGAGGGATATAATGAGAGAGTGAGAGAGTGAGAGAGTTAGAGGGGGAGAGAATGAAAGAGGGAGATAAAGAGTGAGATAAGGAGGGAGAGGAGAGTGAGAAGGAGATAATGAGAGAGTGAGAAAGGGAGAGTAATAAAATCAAAATTAGGGTAAAATTATGCAATTGCAAATTTGAGTATAATCAATAAATTTCTAAACCTTTACTCATGAATAAGCAAGTGTCCTCTCCATAGGGGACATATCTTAGGAAAATAACTTTCTCTATTGAGTGTATTTGAGAGGATGAGAAGGGGCAGTGGTAGGATAAAGACGGAGATCAGATATAGGGATACAATATTTAATAAGAATAAGATAAGTATTACACAAGTGGTAGATAGTGGATCATGAACGAAGCGAGTGGAAACGAGAGGTTAGGATGAAGGAAGACGTGAAGAGGTGACAATAAGATGAGATGAGAATTAAGGGGAAATGATTGTAAGAATATCTGATTTAGGGTTTAATATACTATAGGAGGGTTTGATGGTATCTGATGAAGGTGGTGGAAGTAGGAGTTGAGTGATGAATGAGATGGAGAAAGATAGTGGTTTAGGTTTTCTTACACAAATAGAGAGGGGAGCACATGATGAGATCATGATAGAGTAGATGATACGTGACATGTTGATGGTAGATGATGATAGATGGTGATGGATGATGGTGGATAGTGATGATGATTATTACCTATCTAAGTAAATGTATTAAAAAATGATCAATGTAAGGCAAGAGGCTAACCTTACATCCCTAAGTTCCATTAGGATCAAGCTTTTGTGTTTTAATGTACACTAAATTACATTAATATCATGAATTTATAATTAAGAAACTAATTTATAATTAGAGCTTAAAAATGTTTTAAGATTATGTTTTTAAACTGTTTTAAAACTATAAAATAAACTAAAATAATCTTAAAGTACTTGGGAGAATGAAAAATATTTTTTAAACCTTCTGAAAATACTTTTAAAAGTATTAAAATATTATTTTAATACTTTAAAATATTTTAAAAGGTCATTTCATATTTAAGGTATGTTTAAATTATTTTCAGAAGCCTTAGAAATGTTTTAAAATATTGAAAACTACTTTAAAAATATTAAAAATATTTTTCTGAATTTTTTTAAAATTAAAAGCCTTTTAAATGGTGCAAAATTAATTTTTAAATTTTTGGTATTTTAGTCCCTTTAAAGGGGGCCCAATAAGGCCTTAATGGGCGGAGCCCATTAAGTCCTAAAGGCGGACCCGAAACCGGATCCGTTAAACCGGGTCGGGTTCGCTAAAGAGAGAAAAATAATATATATTTTTTTTTTGGCACTCTCTATCCTCGAACCTGCGACCTCCCCTTATGCAACGTGGCATCTCACCACTGGGCCACGTTTCTCTTTGAATACAATATAAAAAATATTGTATTTGACACGTGGCGCGCCGCAATTTTTCAAATGAAAAATTCCGGCGCGTGAAAGATTCAAACCCGGGATCTCAAAGTCCGCGACGTGGCACTCTACCGTTGTGCCACGTCGCATGTTTAAACAAAAAAATTAATTTTATCTATTTTACACGTGGGTTTTATTTATAGAAAGAATTTATTTTGATATAAATAATTAATTAAGTTAAACTTAATTAAAGAAGGAATTTAAAGGGTCAAAGGGCGGGTCTGACGCTTGACCTTCCGAAAAGGTTTTTATGAAATGCCAAAATTCGAATTTTTCTGACTTTTGACATTCCCTCATTAATTTCATTAATGGGTAATTAACGTCATTAATGAAACCTTCCAAAAATCTTTGAAAATTCATAAAAAATTAAATACAGCTCCGTTTGAGGTCGAATTTTTTTAAAAAAAATTCTCAGAAAATTACAACCTACCCCTCTGGCCCTATAAATACCCCTTCAGAGTAAGGGTTGATGTATCCCTTTTGAAAACCATCTCTCTTGTGCTACTCTTGAAGAAGAACGTGCTCCTTCTTGTGAAGTTTCTCCCCTGCAATCAGCGTGGTTGTGCTTCTCCATTGATAATGGAAGTTTTTCATATTCATCATTCATCCATTTAGTGAATAGAGTGATAGTTTCCTTCACATTCTTGTTATAAGTGGTGAATTTGTGTGATTTCTTGAAAGAGTGTGGAGGATTGATCTTGAATCCTTGAAAGAAATTTTTAGTGGGATTGAATTTGTGATCTGAGTAGACATTTTGGAAAACAAAAGGCTGACATATTGATCTTGATACCATATCTTGAATTTTAGTGTTGATTATCCGTCATAAATCATTGAGAGCGGTGATTGACCTTTGATCAATCACGGGGAGCGGCATAGCTTCTGTTTCACTAATCTGAGCAGGTGACGAAGATCGAGAAGGCAGGGGGGTGACTTTGGTGGCACCAAGGACGTGACGATGATGAGGGAAGTGGACGTACGAGGAAGAGTTCGTGACGGTCTACCCGAAGGCGGTTCGGGGTTGAAGCTCGTGCACCAAAGAACGTGACGTGCCATCGGAAGACTCCTCTGCAGAAGCAACTCTGTAAGTTGGGTTAGGGTACCTTACAAGGGAGGATCCTTAGTAAGGTTATCATGAGTCCTAATTTGGACTCGAAGGGGGGCCTTGGATTGACTCGATCACTAAGCGGATCGAGGAACCAAGTAAATCTAAGTGTTTGAGAGAAAGAAGGTGAGAGTCAAATCAAGGAATCTTAAAAGCTAATTAGGCAAACAAAAATTAGATAAGCTAATTCACCCCCCCCCTAGCTTCCAACAGGATTGATAGAGGACAGAAAGATGAAGCTACCTTCAAATTTTCAACTCAATCAGAGTTTTGGATTGCCAGATATCAAACCCTTAAGTTGGATAATTCCTCTCCTCATCCTCATTAATGTTGTCATGTCATTTTTTAGGGTTTGTCTCATCATATCATTAAATGCAATCATTGGTTCAGATTGACCTTTACCTTCCTTGATTGATGGCTCCCATCGTACCATGTGTTGCATCATGAAAAAGAAAAAAAGTAGGAATAACAATATATTTGTAATAATAATATTTAAATAAGAAGAGGATGTGTGATGTGGCAGTGCATCAGAGCACGCCACATCAGCCTCCTCTCTTAGCCTCTCTAATTAGTAAATGACATATCGGCGCCACATGCACATGTGCATCCCACGTGTACATGTGACGCCATGTGTCACGTGATATGACATCGAGAACAACCATTTTTGTCCAGTCAAAAAAGAGGGAATCTATAAAATAATTATTTTAAAATTAAAATTTCTTCAGTTTCTGCATCATCTTTACTGGTAAAAAATACCTCCTTTTTATTGGGCCACATCACCCTTGCGTCTAAAAAAATAGGAGAGAGAGTCGTTTGCATTAAATGCCATTATGTCATCACTAATCACGATGCCATAATAGTTTCCCTTTACTGATTGGTTGACACCAATCATTAACGAGGTGTAATGATTGGCTGTCTCCAATCATTAACTTAATCATTAATTGGTCAATGTTGGATGAATTGAACGTGTCACGACAGAAATAAAACCCCAAAAAATATCAAAAAATTCATATAAATTAAAATAAAATTAAATATAATCCATTAATTATAAATAAATATATATATTGACTTATAAAATTCATTTATTTATTATTATAATGTTGAAAAATCCATTAAATCTCATACTTGGACTAAAAAAATTATATCATTTCAGCTTACGTTGTGGGAAAATCCCTAAAAAATATTTAAGAAGTCCAAAATATCATTCTAAGAAAAGCTCTAATAATTTTTAGGCTTGATAACATGCCTATATAACCAATTTAATGCAAATAAATATGCAAATATCATCATATTAACCTATTAATACTGTGACAACACCCTAATTTCTGTCTTTATTTCATGATTTTAGCATGATTTTATGCATTTAAAGAGCTTAAGATTGGGTTGTTATCATATATTTGCATGAAAATAATGTTTTCAAGTAATCTCTGATTTTTCCATAATTTTCTGTTAATTATACGAATTTTTAAGGATTTATTGAAGCTCGAAATAATTATTTTTGAATGAAAATGACATATTTAATATTTTATTTTGACATTTATCAGCATGGGAATGAATCAGGGAATTTTCTAGAATTTTCTACGAATTTTTAGGATTTTTCTGGGATTTATTTCAAGAGGAAATGCATTTATTCTAAGAAAAAAGGCATATTTATAATAGAAAAAAATGTATTTTTACAATTTCTGAACTTTCCGGGCTCTTTTTGCAACGTTTCATTGCAAAAAGACCCTCAAAATAGCTCTCGGTCGCCATTGCAGGTGTAAAGATCTAATTTAAAAGAGTTCAGGGTTTAATTGCAATTGTATTATTAATTGTTTTAATATTTTAGAGAAAAGCGGAGGAGAGAGAATGCGAGAAGGGGTATATTTCTAAATATTCTTTGGGCGGCGTCGGATTGCAAGAGATTATGTTGTAAGGGACGTCGTTAAAAAAAACCGCCCAAGTCCATTCCACGTGCCGACGTGGCGCAACGAGAGCCGTTGGATGAGAATCCAATGGCGTCACACGCACGTCAGCTGCAAGAGGTAAGTTCACCGCCCGCGCTGCGCGTACAACGCGCGCACACGGGCGGTGACGTGGCAAAAACGGAGTGGAAGAAATTAGTAAAAAAATGCACGTTTACGTGCGTAGCGTTATGTATGCAAAACCCGCACTTGTGAATTCTAATTGTTTTCTTTTTTTTCTCGCCAGGGTTACATGGCGCGACGGGAGAGTGCCCGCCAAAGAGATTTGAAATGCTGCCGCCAATGAGGCGTCGACACGTCATTGCGTGAATTAATAAATAAATCAATTTTTAATCCAATGGATTAAATTGGTTTAAAATTGATTTATTAATAACGTTTGATCCTGAAGTCCAATTGAGATGATTTTTTTATGGATCTGTTCGTCTTGATCCCCTCTTTCTATCTGTATGGTTGGATTATTCAGATTAAGCCTACATTGATAGAAAAACATTAATTACTATACGGGGGTAAAATGGTGATTTTCACCATGTAACCTAAGTATAAAAGCTGAATTTCGAGAGGGAGAGCTCATTCTTGATGGTTCTCTATCACAACTGCAAGACAGAGAGGAGCCCCAGCCTGGATCAACAGTTTTGGTACTTTTTTCCTTTCATTGTATTTAAACTTTTATGCATTTTGAATGAAATAGGTTAAGTTGTTTGTTTCTTCATCTCTATTCTGATCTGAACTTCTAAATCGCTTGGCTTGAGCAGCATGTACAAGCCCTGATTAGGATTGAGAGGATAAATTGAGGGATTCACCTGGGCATTCAATTGCATTCCAAAATAAAACTCTAAAAAATTTAGTTTTAATTCTTAGGATACTCAATTACCCCATTTTAGTTCTGAATTATCAACTTGCAAAAATCAACCAAACCCAAATTAAAAATTCCTACCAACCTCTCTAATTGAATTCTTTGATCCATCCAATTGGATCAATTAATTCAATCTAGAGCCCACATTTCTTCCATTCTTCTCACCTCTTCTACCCCCCTTTCTCAATTCTCATCTAATTAGGGTGACTTGATCCTCGTTGAAGATCAAATTCACTCTAATTAGGATTAAAACACCAAAAAGATAATCACATTGAACTTCCTACTTGCTTCCCTTGGACGACACTCACACTTATCACTATACATGTTAAGTAGAGTTTTATAAATTTTATTGCATAAGCTAGAATTCACAACGACAAGGGCTAAAAATCCATAATTTTCACCCCTACTATTGGCTTATCATACTGCGTATTAGCAGACCCCCCCTTCTTAAATCAATTCTTATCCCTTAATAATGACGTCTAAAAGCTCTTTGATTATTGATGGGGAAAAATCATATTGCCGACTTTAGATTTTCCTGCTTTATGAATTCTGAGCTAAAATTAGATGAAAAGGCATATAAAAAATATGATAATACTTATATAATTAAATTTAAGAAGTATTCTAATCCAATTCAGTCAACACAGATCAAAATCAGATTAAAAATCAATGACAAAGTCCATTCATGCCAGTGCATTGACCAAGTTAACACACTAACTTTTTAGGGGGGTTTTTTTATTTTTTATCTTTAAAAGAAGATAATGTAAGGGTTATCATAAATATGTACATTTTAATTTTTAAATAAGAAGAAAATCAATTGACATTTTAGAGCGATTACTTTTACCAACTCATTAATTTCAGGTGAATTGAGGGTCAAAATGGCAATATAATTTTACAAAAAATAAAATTTCAGAAACTAAAGATATAAAGGATAATTATCATATTTTTTTGGAAACTTTTAATTCATCATAAATTAATATTAATTTTCCAATGTCAAGGCTTTGAAAGTGATCCAATTAATGATATCTAATTAAAGAGAAGCACTAGACCAAGAAATTGATTTAATATTTGATTAGTGAGTTATTAATAGAAGATGATAAATAGAGGATCCCAAAGATACAAAAAACAATGCAATTTGGAGAATGAGTGCTGAGATATGGATCTTGCAATTCCATGTCCTAAAATTACGTTTGACATGAGAACCCGGTGGTCAACTGTTATTTGGGCACTAAAACCTCACAGAAATTGGTATTGTTTCATAGAAATGGAATGAGGACTCAAAACTAGATCTATTTCCACCAGATTTGTGAGTTTTTGTTCAGTAACAAGGGAGAAAAACGTGTTGGAAGTTACTACAAAAAATTGTGAGAATTCAGTGAAAATCTCTATTTTTATAATCTAAGTGGAAAAAGAGTGTATCTTTCTAATCTGAAACCCCAAAAAATTAGGTCTTCAGTCAAGTTCAAAGCTCGTTAATGACCTCACTTTTTGCTTCTGGATTATTCCAGCTTGTTGGAAATAATTATCCCTCTTCTTTTGCACCATGAAGAGCATCACCAAGTTAAAAATGGAAATCATGCTATTTTTACCAAAGAAACAGGACAAGACGCTCACTCGATTGAGGAATTCGGAGGTATCTTTTTTGTGAAGAGAGTAAAAACCTTAAATAAACTCATATGAACATGCATGATCTCTGGTGTCCATGTCTTCATTAAACTTGGACGACCAAGATTATGCCTCATGGCAGCACTGGAGAGACCACGTCCTACACGGCGTGGGGTCCAAGTCTTGATCGTTATATATTCATCCAATTACTCACATGCTTCTACGTGTAACAGCATGGAACATCAAAATAGTAATCCCATATGGAAGTATTTACATTTCTAGAAGGGTATTAAAGACCATTCCTTTCATGTTATGATGAAATGAATATCTTGTGCTCTTATGGGCCACATTGTCCCATGTTGGCAATTCATTGGGGCCATGAAGGTGCGCTAACTGGGTGGAATCCTCCACATTTGTGCCACCACGACACCTCCTGCCACAGGTCCAAGCCTACATCTCTTGCTTCCTTGTTCATCCACTTAAGTCATGAAAGAACTAAACTCAATATATGTGGTTAATTTCAAATGGTTTGACTTTGAGAAAGGTCAACATAAATAAACAATAAAATAACCTTCAATTCATGTAAAAACTAGGAGTCGGCAGAATGGGACGATAATGGGGAAAATATCTTAAATATGAAAACATCCATCATAATCATGAGAATTAGACATTAAATATGGTGAAAGATGAGATAAATGAATGCACAAGATTCATATTATTAATTATCCATGCACAACATGAGCATGAAGTGATTGAGATATCAACCACACCTCAAAGTATGACTATACCCACATAATTCTAGGGTGCACATGAAAGACTCCCTTATGATTTTAGAAAGATCTGGTCGTCATGAGTGAAGCCTACTTCTCGTCAGTTATGATACTATAATCTACATGATGCTCTCTCTTGTCTCTTCTTATCCAAATCAATCTCTCACAAGTGATGGTTCTTCATGGTTTAGGTTCCACACTAACTTTCCTCCCACCTGGAAGTAAAAGATAGTCATTCTTCTATTCTCGAAAAATCACAAAATATCAACTATGCATCAAGGAACCATGGGTGGTGAGGCTTCTTTCTAATTATATATATAGAGAGAAAGGAGAATGATGGATGCCTCAAAATAATGGACGAAGAGTATGTGAAGTATAAGGGATGGGTTATATTACTCAGACAGCTTACTCCCATGATAGACGAAAAACAATAGAAGACACCAGAATGGGGTGAGAAAAGTACTGAAGATGAAAATCCATATTTCAAAAAGGTGGTGTATAATTTTTTTTCTTTTTTTCTTCCATTTTATTCTATTTTCATTTTCTTTTTTGTTTGTTTTTTTTAACGGGGGTGATTATTAATTGAAGCTTAATATGAGAAAAAATAACTATCAATCAAATACACATATTAACATTCATCCCATGGTAGTACGGAAAAGAAGAAATAACATGAGGAGATGTAGATGGAAACAAGGAGGATAATAATGAAAAAATATCATGAAATAATGATATCACGAAGAGGAATAAGAGAATAAAATGTGGGAGTCAGCAAATCATAAGAGTTTTGGACTAATGGGGAATAGATAGGTACCTATAGGAATGAGAGAGGTAAAATATGAAAAAGGTGGAAGATGATACGCATAGGTTTCAAAGATGGCTCAAGGTGGCTCAAGAGAAGGTGATTCTGTGCTTAGAATATGAAGAAATTACTATTTTTACCCCAAGAAGGATTCACTTAACGGAGATAAAAAACTCTAGATAAGATTCACACATTGAAGGATGGATGATGAGTGGCTCACTCGACATTCCTAAAAAATGATAATATTTCAACCCTTTGATTTCCATGTCTTTTCCTCACCTTAACAGATATCCTAACCACTTGAGAGAAGAACACATGAATCTAGACCATGGCTCATACCATTAAGAGATGTATCGGATCCATTACACGAGCCAACCTTCAATGCTCATGTTACTAAGATATGGGGTGAGTGATTCTCTGACATGGTCATGATTAAATTTATACAAATGAATACTACCCCCTCATATTGAAATGATGAAAGGAATAAAAAATTTTGGAGCCCACATTTTCCTCCCGCAACTTAAAACATGCATTGTCTTTTGCTTAGATTGATTTGTTGCTAGTTCTTGTGAATCCTTGCTCATGTTCAGCTGGTTCTTACCTTGTTGGAGCTCCGTCAATAATAGACTTCCTAGAGAGAGATATGAGAAGGTCATTGGGGCTATGTATATGATAGTCATTTACTGAATATGAAAATAAATGCAGGTAGCAAAAGAACTTCAAAAGTAAATGCCTAATTTTAAATGTCCAGAAGCAAATATAATAAATAGGATAATTCACTATTGCAATATTATCCCATTGGATCATCTTGTAAGTCACTGTAACTTCCTTTGGTTGTGTTCTGATGTTTATGTATGGCTTCTACATCTGACCATTCACTTTGAATTACCGACCTGTCTTTGGATATGAAATCAAAATAGCTCCATAATAAAACATTTTAAGTAAATGATAAATGATCCTCCCATTTGTTCCTATGCTTCCTCAAAAATAGTTTCAATTATGAATTATAAAGCCAAAAGTTCTGCTTTTCATAAAAATTTATCTGATTTAGTTTGTTGTCATGAAAAGCTTTCATTTTGGATTTATAAACCACTGTGTTATCACATGCCTCAACTATTTCAGCTCCTGTAATTGTAGAATACGATGTTTTCTTGTGTCTTCTAACATGAGGTTTAAGTTCCTAATTTCCCAATAATCTTGATGCTCAATCTCTACTGGAAGAAGTGGAGCTTTTCCAAATATCAGCCTGTAAGGAGATATCCCGATGGGTCCCTTATAGGATGTTCTATAAGCCCGCAATACATCAGGTAGCCAGTCACTCCAATCTTTACCATATGATCATATAATTCTTTTACGGATCTTCTTGATTTCTTGAATTTTAACTTCAACCTGGCCATTGTTGTGGGGATGGTAAGGAGTTGTCACCTTGTGGTGAGCCCCATACTTCTTAAGGAGAGACCTAAAATGTGAATTGTTAAAATTTGGTCCTCCATCACTTATGATTGCTCTAAGACACCCAAATCAGGAGAAAATCTATTTTGATTTAGAATTTTCGATACCATTTTGTGATCATTTTTCCATGCGAGAATTGCCTCAACCTACTTAAACACATAATTCATCACCATCAGAATATATCGTGCATGTTTGATGGTGGAAAAGGTCCAATAAATATATGCCCCCAAAATAAAACATTTCAATTTCAATAATTGGGTTTAACGCCATATCATCATTCTTTCTAAGCTTCACCATATATTGGATTTTCATGAAAGTCTTTGAATGAAATAATGAGAGAGGGAAATAGTGAGAGTGAGGAAGGGAGACAGTGGGAGAAAGAGAACAGGAGAGTGAGCGAGAGTGCAAGATGGAGAGAGGGAAAGAGGGAGGGCGTGAGAGCAAAAGAGAGGATGAGAGAGAGAGTGCGAGCAGATGAGAGGGAGGGAGAGATTGAGAGGAGAGGGGAGAGAATGAGAGAGTGAGACTGAGAGGAAGAAAGTGAGAGAGGGAGAGGGGAGAGAGTGAGAGGGTGAGACTGAGATGAAGAGAGTGGGAGAGGAAGGGACTGCGAGAAGGAGAGGGGAGAGAGTGAGAGGGGCAGACTGAGATGAAGAGAGTGGAAGAAGAAGGGAATGCAAGAAGGAGAGGGGAGAGAATGAGAGCAAGAAAATAAGAGGAAGAGAATGGGAGAGGGAAATATTATCAATAAATAATCACCATGGCCCATCAGTTGGGCAGCACACTGTGCATGCCAGCTGTAGGCAGCGTGCATGAACCATCTATTTTATAGGAGTGACAGAAAACAACAGAAATAGGATTAGGAGTTCAAAGTCAAGGAGATTTTTTCTGATACTATAGAGAGGGAGAATGACTGATGCTAGAGAAAAAATGATTGAAAATGTCAGATCCATAGAGAATGTGAAGAAAACTGAAGTAAACAGATGACGGTAATGAAGAAAATGTGAATATAAGTTCCTAAAATACTGACAATCATGTATTCACATCCCAATGCCTATTCTTCAATACAGATCCTTATATTTTGATTTGATCATGGGTTTTTCCGAGAAACAGAGGATAAAAAAGGTAAACACATCAAATCACTTACATCTACCGGGTTGTAAGTTGCATTAGGATCCTAGAGGACTTTTTATTGCTGGTAAACCACTATTAGAGCATGTCCATAATAAGATAAAGAGAGAATTTTGATACCTAAGCATAATTAGTGAAATACCCTTCTATCATTTCCCAATTTCCTCCATGCCATTTCTTCATCCTTTCTAATTGGTTTAGGGTCCCATGACTTGAATTTTGAGATCCTTTTAAGGGGGGACTTTTTGGGCTAATGGATGGATCCAAAACATGGCCCAAACTCCTTTAATTTTTCATTTGAGGCCCAAAATAGAAAATGATATTTTTTATCTGAATAACCCAGTGGTCTGATTCCAAGCTCTCATAAAGTACTCCAGCTCATTAACAATACTCCCACTTAATTCCTGTAAATTTCTGGATGCATGGAACTAGGAAATACTTATTAATGCCTCACTTCTCAGAAGTTTCTCTTGAAGTCTCGCCTTATTTATTTGTTTGATGCTTCTCCTAAATGCCAGTAAACTCCCTCCTTCTAATGGAATCAATGACTTCATTACCTTATACTAAACATATGCTTAGAATACAAAGTTAATTCACAACATGCGAATGAATACTATTAGTGGAGAAATCTAGAAACCTCTAACAAGAATAGTTTAAATAATTCCCAGAAGATGAATAAAGTGGTAATCATATAAAAATAAGGAATATAAAAATAAATTAGCTCATAAAACTCCAACTTCATGATTCAGATCTCTTAAAACATAATAAATTCATGTATTTATTAGCACATTTGTTATGTCATCATTATCTCTCCTTAGTGTATCTACACAAATGGTCATGTCATCAAGCAACATCATCATATGAGCATGAGTGATTACTGATGTTCTATTACAAATTTGACATCATTTAAGATATTATATGAATAAGGAAGTTTTAGAATATATATTTATAGATGCATAATCACCATAGTATGATCTCACCATAAATCTCTCATCAGTACACATATCCTTGGACTTAACAAAGACACCACATTTATAATGATGAATGTAATATATAATATAGTGAATGAGATACATGTATTGTGATTAAATTTTAGGCCACTTGTTGCAGAAAACACCATTACCTCCACTACAATGCACATATTTTATTTTCTCCTTCATCATCTATCACCATTCCAGTGTGTCATCTGCACACCTCTAGCATGTAATTTGCATAATTTTGTGCCTTTTGTGCTTGCTCTCACCCAACACAACCCTGCTATATTTGCCCCTCACCCGACACACCAACTACGTTGGATTTATGTCATTCTTAAACTCAGACCACATCCTTCCTCTGATCATTTAGTCTATTTTACTAACCTTCAATATATAATGAAAATCATTTCCATTTATCCTTGAGGATCAACCCCTTATTTTCCTAAAACTTATATAAAGTTGATAATCACAAATAACATGCTAATTGTCATAGTGATTTCATGCAATTTATTTGTATATTCTCCTTGAAATCATCATAAATCCGTGTTACTAGAGTTTTGAATAATTTATTTCAGTTTAATCATGAATTTCCAATTTTTATTTTATCTTATGATATTTTAACATCATTTTGTGTCATTAATTTTTTGAATAAAATAATTTCACAACTCAAAAAATATTTATTTAGATTTATTTTAATATGTTAAGGGGTTTATTATATTTTTAATATGCTATTCTGATTTTTCTAGATTTTCTAGTATTTTATAAATTTATTTAAATATTTTTAATATAATTTCTAATTCAGAAAATATAATTTCTAAGTTATTAAAATATTTTAATTAATTAATTGACTTTTCCACTCCTAGAAGTTCTTGCTAGGGTGGCAATCTGCCAAACAATTTGGAGGAGAGAGAAAATTGGATGACTCAAATTGTTCCAAATTGAAACGATGATATCTAAAGATGTAGATGGAGTTTCCAACTGAAATTATAAGGGTAGTTCCACATTTCCCTCCTCTATCCATCGACCATCTTGAATCTTTAAACAGATCCCCATCATTGTAAAAAAGACACTCCAGTATTATTTCCTAATTACAATTAGCAGATGATTTTCTCATTAAAAATCTTGTTTGGGTCCATTCTTGTACTCCAAGAGCGAAGGATTGAATGAGTGACTTTCTAATCAAGATGCGTGAATAAAAACACCATTCAGCCATTGGGCATGTGTTGACAAGGTTAGTGTGATTTTTGTCTTTTCCCAACTCACATCTTCATCCTTTTTCCTCGGTCATCATCGCAATAGCCTAGGTTTCCACTCTCACGCACACCACCTTCAGCTCCGCTGCTTGTCGACGCATATCTGCCTCCATCTCCATCACACCAGTGATGGTAAAGTCATCATTACTAGCCCCTCCTCTACTGCTTGTTGGTGTGTATCCACCATCATCTCCATCTCAAACAGTACAATGCCTCTTTCATCCACTCCATTCCATTCCCACCTATCTCCATCTATCGTCACCTGGCACTCCCAAAGTACCTGTTAAGGTAATTTAAAATTAGAAGAAATTAGTATTTGTCCACTATAAAGTCATATTAAAAATATCAATATTATTCTATAAAATCTGACTAAATTATGTTAAATAGGATTAATATTTTCTGACCTTCCTATGATTATTTTTAAATTTCTTTTCTCTAGTTTTCTTTTTTTAAACTAGTTTTTCTTCCTTAAATCAATATAAAATTCTTAAAAATGGGACTCAAATATAATAATTCACCTATTTGATACTAGCTCTCTATGAATTCGACCCTTACTCTATGGTTGTAAGGAAATTATAAATATTTTTGTATAAATTAGAAGCCTTACACGACATATTTAATCCTAATTTTTGGTTCATCAAAAGTAAGTAAAGAAAAAATCATATAAATACTTATGGTTATATTTAAGTTAAAATAATGAATGATGGAAGGAGACTCCTTCCAGATTGATAGGAGAAGTGGGCCAGTAGATGAAGGAGATTCCAACAAGATTGATGGAAGCTTCACTAAATAAGGATCATAAGAGGATTCTTTGACAACAATGATTGAGTTCTATCGTTATCCTATTTTGTTCTTCTAATTGAGTGGGCTGAGAATTAGGGCGTAGATGGATTATAGGTCATTATAACTAGAATTACACTAAGGATAATGTAATACCTATTAAAGAAATAAATTATGATCCCAACTTTTTATGAAAATACTGAGACATTCATTATCTTATATCTCATCCACCAGATATATATAATTCATTATTATCAGTTTTCTTAGTATTTAATAAGTTTTTTGAAGAATCAGTTCATCTCACTTCTAGGTTTCTCCATTTTGACATAATACAACACAAAACAAAAAATGGGATTTGAGTATGTGTACTATACTGAGGATCAATGAATAAATCTTTGAGTTCTTGGGGAGCTCGCATTTATTTTTAAAAACACAGTTAGATAAATATTTCGCTGAGAGTGTGGTTTCTGTTAAACTGTGAATTATATATCATCCTCCCTATTCCGTTTCATTAGAATATGTTTAGAAGTAAAAAATGTCTTACAGTAGGTATATAGTTCTAAGCGTATAATTTTCTCTACCAGAGTAAAAATGTAAAATAACAAGAGCACCATTCAAACGTTGAATACCAAAAGCCAAATACAAAAGTATCTGAGAGATATTCAGGCACCTGTCAATCAGAGGTTTGTAGTATAACACCAACCAAAAAGAACCAAAATAACACGATCTTCTCAAAAAAAAAATCATGATCATGAACTTAATTACATCCTCGAGTTATAGATATCCACACTTATACAAACCTGACATTTTTCCAGATTTGAACTGTTACAAGAAAAAACTGGAATTTTCCTTTGAGAATTGAGATTACTACAAACATATAAATCTCTTACTCAGAGCATAACAAGCTGCTATAGAAACACAAGCTCAGCCAAAACCATACAAAGAACAAAACTATTTAGAGAATACATAAAATTCACACCAATCTCCACATTTTTCTTCCACTGTAATGTTTAAAACCCGAAGTTTCTAAAATACATCAGACTTTACTCTCACAGGTTGAGAACTCGTGTAGAAAGTTCACTGGGAAACTTACAATTCCAGATATTTTCCTCACTATCTACCCAGATTGAGGAACGGGCATCGGATTCAGATGAGAGCAGACGATAGGGGTGAGGGGCTGGGAAGAACCAGCGCGATCGTCTTCTCCGGAGCTCATGGCTATGGCGATGCCTACTTCCTCTTTCATGGCGATTACGCAACGATTGGACCGACCTCTACCTCTTTCGAGGACAGGATTGCATTTCCAACGAACCCATCCCGAAAAGGAAGCGTCTTGGGGCGGCCAAGTTCTACGCCTTCCCGCGGCGGACAGGTGGAGATTGGGCGTCTCCTTCTTCCCTTCTATCATGAGGAAGAAGGAGAAGCCTGAGGAGATCAAGAAGGAGCTACTTGAGGCTATCGCTCCCCTCGATCGTGGAGCAGAGGCCAGCGATGAGGATAAAGACCGGATCGATCAGGCGCGGTTCGCCATCCCTCATTTCTTTTGTTTTTTTCATGTTTGATTTGAGATGCGGAGTCGATTTTGCTGCCGAATTTGCGGAATCTGATCGGGTTTTGCTATCCCTTGAAACGATTCACAGGCGATTCTAAGAAAATATAGTTTCTGTATAATTGATGCTACAATTTTTTACTGATGAAGTTTCGGCTTTGATCACAAGATTGCTCATTATTCCATCACTTCTGTTGCTTTTTTTCTTTGACTTAAGAACTGTGGAGTCGATCTTGTTGCCGAATTTGCGGAATCTGATTGGTTCTTGCTATACCCATGAAACGATAAACAGGCGATTTTAAGAAAATATAGTTTCTGTAAGATTGATGCTACAATTTTTTGCTAATGAAGTTTCTGCTTTGATCACAAGATTGTACATTCCCGCACTTCTGTTGCTTTTTTTATTTGATTTGAGAACTATGGAGTCGATTTTGCTGCCTAATTTGCGGAATCTGATCGGTTCTTGCTATACCCTTGAAAGGATTCACTGGCGATTCTTAGAAAATATAGTTTCTATAAGATAGATGCTACAATTTTTTACTGATGAAGTTTCTGAATTGAGAACTGTGGAGTCGATCTTGTTGCCAATTTGCGGAATCTGACTGGTTCTTGCTATACCTTTGAAACGATGAAGAGGCGATTCGAAGGAAATATAGTTCCTACTGGATTTTTGCTATAATTTTTCCCCAATTACGTTTCTGATTTGATCATAAGATTGCGGGATTCCTCACTTCTGTTGCTTTTTTTATTTGATTTGAGAACTGTGGAGTCGATTTTGCTGCCTAATTTGCAGAATCTGATCGGTTCTTATGCCCTTGAAACAATTAATTGGCGTTCTAAGAAAATGTAGTTTCTAGTTCGGGTTTTTTCTTCTTTGTTATGATCTCAGTCGTACTACTTTTTTTTTATGTTTCGGTCCGCTTTATTTTATCATCTTCGGTGGAAATTATTTGATTAGAAAGTAGATCCGATGCTTCCTGTTAGATTGTTGCTATAATTTTTTCTAATGACCTGTCGGATTTGATCACCAGATTGCACGAAGATTAGAAGCTGTAAATTCAGTCAAAGAACCGTTCAAGACTAAATTGCTGGACGGAAAGTGGGAACTGATATACACTACATCACAATCTATTTTAGCAACTAAGGCAGGTTACTTGATTATCATTTTATTTTCCAATTTTCATGTAACCCGGATTGAGATTATTCAAGATTTTTTACATCCATTACTCTCGTTATCAGGATATATCTCTTGAGAATTCTCTGCCTTGATGTATTAAGTAGACCCTTATTTTTCATTATCAGAGGCCAAAAATTTTACGTCCAAATGGAAAGATTTACCAGTCCATCAATGTTGATACGCTGAGAGCTCAGAACATGGAAACATGGCCGTATTTTAACCAGGTAACTAGTCAAATCATCGTATTTATCGTATGTTAGGTTTATGAGAATCTGGAAATCTCAAATTTTTTGCAATAACGGAGTACTCAATCCCACATAGACCCATTGATTTGGGAAGAATTATAGCATGTATGTTGTTTTTATTTAGCACTAAAATTATTTGGATAATTATCGGGTGAAGTCTCAAAATTGTTTGGAAAATTTTGACTGGGAATTCCTTTTTCTTTCTTCCCAAGAAATTTATAAACAAGTTCATATTACACTTACATTGAACATAAAAAAATGTATTTTCAACTGAGCTTTTGACCTTGGTGTAACATTAGATGCACCTTGCACGTTAATAATTGGCAAAAAATGGCGCAAATCGTTCTTTGAAAGTTGGCCAGTACATCAATGAGTATAAAGACTTGTCTTTGTCTCAGAAAAAAATACTACTAAGATGGGTTATAAGTTTACCATCATTAGTGTTCTGAAATAGGCCCTCAAATTTATGGCTGGGGATTGTATTAAATGATGACTACAGCAATGATGGTGATGATGATGAAGATGTGATGATGATGACATAGTCATCACTATCATCATCCCATCTCAATGTCCCTAAACTTTTTGGAAGGAGGAAGATACTAAACTATGGACAGAAGAGATAGAAAGGGAAATGACAAAAATCCCCAGCCTCATGGTTGGGGATTGTATTAGATGATGACTACAACAATGATGGTGATGATGATGAAGATGGTGATGATGACGACATAGTCATCGCTATCATCATCCCATCTCAATGTCCCTAAACTTTTTGGAAGGAGGAAGATACTAAACTATGGACAGAAGAGATAGAAAGGGAAATGACAAAAATCTCCAGCCTCATGGTTGGGGATTGTATTGGATGATGACTATGACAATGATGATGATGAAGAAGATGGTGATGATGACGACATAGTCATCGCTATCATCATCCCATCTCAATGTCCCTAAACTTTTTGGAAGGAGGAAGATACTGAATTACGGACAGAAGAGAGTGAAAGGGAAATGACAAAAATCCCCAGCCTCATGGTTGGGATTGTATTAGATGATGACTATGATAATGATGATGATGGTGACGACGACGATAAATGACAACTTTGGATGACACTCGCAATGAATGACGGTGATGATGATGATGATGATGATGATGATGATGATGATGATGATGATGATGATGACTATGACAGTCACAATGAATGACAACTTTGGATGAAGAGGACAGGTCCATTCTGGGACTACAAACCCTACTCAAAGTCAGAATCTTGTATGCTCATTCAAGTAAACACAGTTGGAATGCTCTAGTTTCTCTGGGACAAAGATTCTTCCAAATAACATTTTAGAAATTTTTTTTGAAGAACTGTTAAAATTTTAGATATATATTCATTATCGAATATTAAACTAACTCTATAAGAAGACATATAATCGTCTTTTTCTTTGTCTTTTACCCAAATATGTGTTTGAACTAATCCCTCTGTAATTATGCTTAGGTAACCGCCGACTTGGTGCCCCTTAATGTGAGAAGAGTAGCCGTCAAGTTTGATACATTCAAAATCCTCGGTTTGGTAAGCATCAACTTATGAAGCAATCGATTTATGTGGAATCTAATGAAACAATATAAATCTATTCATTTCGTTCGCTATTGGTAAGATACCATTTTCAAATCAGATTAATGATTTATTTCTTTTATTATTGCTCCTTTCCAAAGGGAATTGACGGAGAGTTGGAAAATAATATATCAACATGAACTGTAAAACTATAAACTTTTGCCTGGATAATACCCCTACCTCCAGGAACAAATGGGTGTGTTTTATTTATCAATATCTATGATCTTGGAAGGTCAATTCTGAATTCTAATTAGAGTTTGGCTTCTTTAAGCTAATTTTAATCACTACTGTTCAACTCTATACCTCATACTTCTGAAAATTATTTGGGGGTGTTTTGTTGATCTAAGTTTGTATCAAAATTTTACTAGATACCCATAAAAGCACCAGGGCGAGCTAGAGGAGAGCTCGAAATCACCTACGTCGATGAAGAACTAAGGTTATCCATCTCTCTCTCCTCCCCTCCCTGGCAATCTCTCTCTCTAACCATCTCTCCCCACATCATGCACAGGGTCTCGAGAGGAGATAAAGGCAATCTGTTCGTCTTGAAAATGGCGGACAAGTCCTACAGAGTTCCAACATGACACTCACACACAAACACACACCCTTTCTCTCTCTTCCATCTCTCTCTCTAAAACACCAGAGAATCCCATCTCTCTCTCTTCCCCCCAAGGGTATCTGGCGTCAGAGTCAAATCAACTACAATCATCTTCCCAATGACAGAAGTTCATCAGACAAAACCCTAACCCTAACCCTAGGAGGATTCGTTGGGATTCTGTCTGAGCAGGAAAGGAATGAAAGGACGAGTCAGGGGTTTCTCTGACCTGCTGTGAAAGCGGCGGGGGCAGAGCGCGGCCAGCGCCGGCCGACGACGGTGGGCGGCGGCGGCGGCGCCGCCCCGCCGCGCGGCGGCGAGAACACCGCCGGCAGGCACTCGTCGGAATCGCACCTGAAGCTCGATCCGCTGAAGTTCGCCACCATCGCCTCCTTGCCCTAATTTCCGCCGGCGGAGCAGGTCAGTTCATGCATATGAATCTCGATTGAATCTCGACTGAATCTCGATCGATGAATTTCTTGAAATTTGTAGAATGGCGCATCGATCGATGTATGTGAGCGTTGATAGATAATTCGGTTGTTTTCGATGGATGGATCGGCGGATGAACAGCGAGATAGATAGGATAAGAATATGGATAAATAAATAGAGATAGAAATATCAAACATATATGAGATCGGTTTAGAGATAGAGAGACACATAGAAAGATAGATGGAGAGAGGTGGAGAGATATCGAGATACATCGAAAGAGGGATGGAGATAGGTATAGTCGTATAGAGATAGAGAGATACATAGAAAGATAGATGGAGATAGGTGGAGAGATATCGAGATACATAAAAAGAGGGATGGAGATAGGTATAGTCGTATAGAGATAGAGAGATACATAGAAAGATAGATGGAGATAGGTGGCGAGATATCGAGATACATAAAAAGAGGGATGGAGATCTGTATAAAGATAGAGAGATACATAGAAAGATAGATGGAGAGATAGCGAGATATATAGAAAAAAGGGATGGAGATAGGTATAGAGATAGAGAGATGCATAGAAAGATGGATGGAGATAGGTAGAGAGATAGAGAGATACATTCAAAGATAGATGGAGATAGGTAGAGAAATAGAGAGATACATAGATAGATGGAGATAGATAGGGTAGGAAGATGGATGAATAGAGGTATCATTAGAAAGATCGATAAGAGAGAAAAAATAGGAAGATGGGTTGAGAGATAAATAGAAAGAGAGATATTGGAGCATAAATACTGTCCAATCGTCCGCTTACTTAAAAAAAGAAAATAAAAATAAAAAATAGATCAGGAGAAGATTGAAAGATAGAAGATTTAGATAGAAGGATAAGAGAGATAGATTTAAGATCGATATAGAGAGAAATAGGACAGATAGAGATCTAGATAGAAGGATATAATTGAAAAATGGAGAAAATTAGAGAAAGATACATATATATGTATTATGATAATTGTTCGATAGATAGATAAAGATTTAGATAGAAGAAATAATAGAAAGAAAGATTTATGGAGATATAAACTAGAAAAATTGAAAGATAGAAAGGAATATAGGTAGAGATAAAGATAGAAAGACATGGGGAGATATAATAGAAAGAAGAGAGCCAGATAAAAATATAAAATAGAAAGATCGGCACATATACATAGAGATATAATGATATACAAGGAGATAGATGGAAATATGATATACTGTAATGATATCGATAGATAAAAAATAGGTAGAAAAACCAATTTATGCATAAAGAAATTCCGAAAATAAAGCGAGAGATAATATATAAAGAGAAAGATTGACAGAGAAAGATAAAGATATATGTATATAGAGAGAGATATAGCGGGACAGAAGAAGAGAGAGATATATAGAAATAGAGATAGAGAGAAACAGATAGAGAATGAGATAATGATGGAGATAAAGATAGAGATATAGAAAGATAGAGAATGATATAACGACGGAGACAGAAATGGATAGAGAATGTGATAACGATGGAGACAGAAATATACAGAAAATGTGATACCGATGGAGACAGAAATATACAGAGAATGTGATACCGATGGAGACAGAAATAGATAGAGAATGTGATAACGATGGAAATAGGGATAGATAGATAGTGAGAGAGATAATGATAGAGGCGGAGATAGAGATAGATAGAGAGATTAAGATAGAGGTGGAGAAAAAGATAGAGATTGAGGAGATAGATTGAGAATGAGATAACGATGGAGACATAGATAGAGATAGAGAGAAATAAAAATCGATAGATAGAATGAGATTAAGATGGAGGCAGAGATAGAGATACAGAGAAATAGAGACAAATAGATAGAATGAAATAACGACAGAAACAGACAGAGATAGATAGATAGATGGAGCGCAATAACGATGGAGAAAGGATAGAGAGAAATAGAGATAGATAGATATAGTGAGATACCGATGGAGATAGAGATAGAGAGAAATAGAGATAGATAGATAGAATGAGGTAACGATGGAGATAGAGATAGAAAGAAATAGAGAGATAGAATGAGATAACGACGGAGATAGAGATAGATAGATAAATAGATAGATGGATAGATAGATAGATAGAGAAATAGGGAGATTGAGGGATAAAGATAGAGGTGGAGATAGAGATAGATAGAGAGATTGAGAGATAAAGATAGAGGTGGATATAGAGATAGATAGAGAGATAAAGATAGAGGTGGAGATAGAGATACAGATAAAGATATATATATATATATAGACAGACAGATAGGGAGACAGACAGACAGACAGAGATAGAGAGAGAGACAGACAGAGATTGAGAGAGAGAGAGAGAGAGTGAGGGAGAAAGTGAGAGACAGAGAGAGAGACAGCCGGAGATTGAGAGAGAGAGAGATTCAGAGAGAGAGGGATAGAGAAAGAGAGAGAGAGAGATAGGCAGACTCAGAAAGAGAGAGATAGAGAGACCGACAGAGATTGAGAGAGAGAGAGATATAGAAAAAGAGAGAGATAGACAGACTCAGAGAGAGAGAGATAGAGAGACCGACAGAGATTGCGAGAGAGAGATAGAGAAAGAGAGAGAGAGATAGACAGACTCAGAGAGAGAGAGATAGAGAGAGACAGACAGAGATTGCGAGAGAGAGAAGAGACAGAGATTGCGAGAGAGAGAGAGACAGACAGACAGAGATAGAGAGAGACAGACAGACAGAGATTGAGAGAGGGAGAGAGAGAGAGAGACAGACAGAGATAGAGAGAGACAGAAAGAGATTGAGAGAGAGAGAGAGAGATTGAGAGAGAGAGAGAGACAGACAGAGATAGAGAGAGACAGAAAGAGATTGAGAGAGAGAGAGAGAGAGAGACAGACAGACAGAGAGAGATGGACCTTAGACAGAGACAAAGAAACAGAGAGAGACAGACATACACAGAGAGAGAGAAAGAAATAGAGAGAGGGAGAAAGAGAGAGACATACACAGAGAGAGATAGACAGAGATACAGAGAGAGAGAGAAAGACAGACACCGAGAGAGATAGACACTCAGATAGAGAGAGAGGCAGCCAGACACAGCGGGAGAGAGTTAAAGAGAGAGAGAGAGAGAGAGAGAGAGAGAGAGAGGGGGAGAGAGAGAGAGAGAGAGAGAGAGAGAGAGAGAGAGAGAGAGAGAGAGAGAGAGAGAGGCAGCCAGACACAGCGGGAGAGAGTTAAAGAGAGAGAGAGAGAGAGACCTGGATGCGAGCGTAGCAGATCTGCGTGACCTTGTTTGACCGGAAGAGTCCCCAGCGGCGGTTCTCCATGGCCCTTCGGAACCTCCCCGCCGCCTCCCCCGACGTGAAATTCACAAACCCATATCCCAGACAGCAGTTCGTACTTCTCCCCCCCCCCCACAATCAATCAAAAGCAAACACGCAATCAACCAAATCCCTGATCAAAACATGATCAACCCAAAATCCCCACCTGAAATCCATCGGCAGATAAACGAAATCGTACTGCGACGGCGGCTCCTCCTCCGTTGCTCTCCTCCCGTTCTCCTCCGCACAGTGCTCGTCCAGCAGCTTCACCAGCATCTCTCTGCTGTACTTGTTGGGCACGTTCTTGATCATCACCGTCGTTCTCGTCCCGTCCTCCCCATGCAACTCCATCCACCCCGACGACGACGACGACGACGGCGACGAGCTCGGCGACGATAACGCCCCCTGCTTCGTCCACGCCCACGTCCCCCAGGGAAGCGGCCTGTACAGGAAGCAGTGAAACCCCGTCCGTGAGAGGAAGAACCAGTCTCTCTGCGGACGGAACGGCGGCGCTTCCGCCATCTTCGCCGTTATCGCCGCCGTCGACGGCGGCTGCCCTTGCACCGCCATTATCTCTAGAGAGAGAGATGGATAGGTAGAGAGAGAGATATAGATTGAGTTAGAGAGAGAGATGGGTGGTGTGTGTGGGTATTTATAGAGGGGGAGGGAGCTGTCTGGCTTCCTAACGTACGAATTCTGAAAAAGAATGTCTGCCGGGAGAGTTTTTCTTTTTTTAATTGATTTTATCGGTTGCGTGTTGTTCTGTTGGTCGTTGGGAAGTGTGAATTTTTTTATTTTTTTTGCTGGTTTTTTTTGCTGAAATGAGAAGCTGCTGGTTTTTGGAAGACTCGCCTGTTTTTCTTTATATTTGACGGAAGAATTTTTGTGGTGACCGAACGTCACAGTCTCTCTCTCTCTCTCTCTCTCTCTCTCTCTCTTTCCCTATCTATTTCTCCTCTCCCTCTCTCTTTCTCGCCCTTCCTGTCTCGTCTCTATCTGTGTTCTTTTTTTCCTCTCTTTCTCTCTCTCGCCCCCTCTCTCTCCGCTCTTTCTTTGTTCCTCTCTCTCTCCCCCCCTCTCGTCTTTCCTTCTCTCTCTCTTTTTTCCTCTTTCTCTCTCCTCCCCCCTCTCTCTCCTCCCCTCTCTCTCTCGCCCTCTCTCTCTCCTCGCCTTCTCTCCTCTCTCGTTTTATTTTTTCCTCTCTCTCTCTCTCCCTCTCTCTTTTTTCCTCTCGCCCTCTCTTTCCTCTCCTCTCTCCCTCGCTCTTCCTCTCGCCTTGCCCTCTCTCACCTCTCCTTTTCTCTCTCTCGCTCTTCCTCTCTCCTTGCCCTCTCTCTCTCCTCTCCTTTTCTCTCTCTCTCACTCTTCCTCTCTCATCTCATTCTCTCTCTCTCGCTCTTCCTCTCTCATCTCATTCTCTCTCTCTCGCTCTTCCTCTCTCATCTCATTCTCTCTCTCTCACTCTTCGTCTCTCATCTCCCTCTCTCCTTGCCCTCTCTCTACCTCGCTTTAGCGCGCGCTCTCTTTCTGCCCTCTATCTGTCTCCTTCTCGCTCTCTCAATCTCTCTCTCTCTCTCCTTGCCCTCTCTCTGTCTCCTTTTCGCTCTCTCACTCTCAATCTCACTCTCTCTCCTTGCCCGCTCTCTGTCTCTTTTCGCTCTCTAGCTCTCTCTCTCTATCTGTGCCGATATCTCTCTATATCTCTATCTCTTTTGCGCTCTCTAGCTCTCTGTCTCCTTGCCTTCTCTCCTTGCTCTCTCTCTATCTGTGTCTATATCTCTCTGTCTCTTTTGCGCTCTCTGGCTCTCTCTCTCTCCTCTCCCTCTCTCTATCTGTGTCTATATCTCTCTATCTCTCGATCTCTATCTTTCTCTCTATTGGAAGTAATAAGACAGAGAAGAGAGCAATGCTGCGGTTCACTTCCATAACGTCTGGAGACCAACGAAGGCTCGTCGTCTCCTGAGCCATGGAGGGCGGCTCCGCCGTTTCATTAATGTCTTATCATTATTCCCTGTAAGAACCACTTCATTGTGGACTTCTAGACTAACATAACGGTTTAAAATACTTTTAAAATGGTCATGTGTGTATTATAACCAACTCAGAATTCAATTGGAGATTTCAGAGAGAGATACAGTTTAAGTGCACGGTTATCATCTCAGACTAAAAAAATGTTTTGATACCGTATCATATTGTAGAAAGCCAACTGACGAAATATGGGCCACGTGGAAAATAATAAGTCCATGTTAATCTCACAGTAATAAATATTTAGCATCATAAATGTGCAGCTCTTCATAACCTTTGTCGTGTTTCTGGCTAAATATGCTAAAAGATTACTGCAATGAAATTTTAACATCCTCAACTTGTACTTGGGATAAAAAATAGTCTGTCTCTTAAGAGAGCTAGAATGTCTATAACAAAATGATAAGACCCCGCCGATGAATTTGATAACAACGATCAAGATTTCTCAAGAAACGGATCCAACTCAGGAAAACACAATGGTAGCTCTCAAGAATCCCCTTGAATCAATCCACAAGAATATAAGTAGAAGAAGTGAAATAATGCTTGGAATTGACAGTAGAGAGGGGGAGAAACAGGAACAAGAAAAAGAAGATATGGATCGAGGCCAGATCGGCCCTTCTCCTCTGACCAGGAGGATCTCCTGCCAGTCCCTCGCCCTAGCGATGACTTGAATTCTTCAATGCCCTCTTCTCTTGGCATTCTTTCTTATTTATAGCTTTCCTTTTGACGTTTTTATTCAAATCTTCACATGTGCCTCTAGTAACCCGTACGTGAGACACCCTTTCTCTTGCTTTTGTTTGCTAAGTCTTCATGAGGTTCTTATCATAATCCCCTCCCCTAAGGAAAAATTGTCCTCAATTTGTAAAGAAGGAAATTGTCTTTGTAGCGCTTTTGCATCTTGCCACTTGACTAGGACCTGTAATCCATTCGTGGAGAATCGGCAAGATATGATTGCTTCTGGGTAGACTTGCCATTCCCAATTTTCAGAAATATTAGCATGGCATGGCAAAACATCAATATTAGGTCCAATAGCTTTGCGAAGGTTGGATATGTGAAAAACTGGATGAATCGAAGTATAAGACGACAAATCCAGCTTATAAGCAACATGAATAAGTTTCTATATGATTTTATAAGGGCCAACATATTTAGGAGT
Organism: Wolffia australiana; assembly: GCF_029677425.1. Lineage (NCBI taxonomy): Eukaryota > Viridiplantae > Streptophyta > Magnoliopsida > Alismatales > Araceae > Wolffia > Wolffia australiana. The sequence continues at coordinate 6,192,454 of NC_135850.1, forward strand.
AAGTTTCTCGGTTTTTCTCTTTGCCAATGTTTCATCCTGTAGGGTCGAATCTTCAAATACACATAATCGTCTTTTTGAAACTCGACATCGATAAGGTTTTCGTTAGCTGTCTTGGTCATGTAGGCTTGTGCTTTTTCAAGATGATTTTTAAGTTGGGTAAGCATAGCGTCTCTAGTCTGCAACAATTGATCCAGAGAGTCAATAAGAGTAGCAGGAGATCCATAGTGCATTATGGTTGAAGGTTCTCTTCCATATACTGCCTGGAATGGTGTCATTTTGATTGACGTGTGGTAAGAAATGTTGTAGCTGAACTCAGCCCATGGTAGCCAAGTGACCCACTTTTTAGGACATTGAGAGGAAAAGCATCGAAGATAGCACTCAAGGCTGCGATTAGTGACTTATGTTTGACCCTTGGTTTCTGGATGGTATGATGAGCTAAACTTAAGGGCAGTTCCCTGAAGCTTATGTAGTGCTTGCCAAAAGTGAATAGTGAATGTTGATCTTCTATCAGAAACTATTGATTTGTGTATGATGTGCAATTGTACGATGTCCTTAACAAATATTTCAGAAATGACCTGAGCTGTAAAAGGGTGCTTAATTGCACAAAAATGTGCGTACTTACTCAATCGGTCAACTACCACCATTATTGAGTCATAAGTAGACGATTTTATGTAGTCCTTCGATAAAATCCATAGAGAGATCTTCCCAAATTTGATCAGGAATTGGTAATGGTTGGAGCAGACTTGAAGGGTGGAGCATTTTAGTTGTTGACAGATCTGACACTGGTTTACAAAATTCTTGATATCTTTCTTCATACCTTGCCAATAAATCTGTGAAGTGATACGTTTGTACGTTTTCCAAAACCCACCATGTCCCCCGACTTGGGAGTTATGAAATTCATGTAGTATAGTATTGATAAAAGGTGAGCCCATGAGAATCACTAATTGATTCTTGTAGAAGAGTAAATTATGTTGATATGAGTAATGATGATGGCCTTCTCCTTTCTTGATGTCCTCAATGAGAGCAGAGGTAGCCTCATTCTTTAATAATTCACGTTCGAGAGCTTGACGATCCAGCCAGTGTGTGGAAGATAAAGTATTTCAAGAAATGTCATCAGTAACCATGGATCTGGACAATGAATCTGCAACGATATTGTTTTTCCCACCCTTATATCTGATCTGTGGTATCGCGGTGCAATGTCTCTTCGTTCTTTCAAGTATTTGAGACTAAATTTATCAGTGTGAATGAAAATTTCTGAAAAATCAAATAATGCTTCCATTTCATGACTGCTAAAACCAAGACCATCAGTTCCCTTTCGTATGCTGACTTATGCATAGATGATGAAGGAATTGATTTGCTATAAAAAGCTCTTGTATTAGTTCTGTGTGAATGAGACTCTTGTATTAGTTCTGCACCAATTCCATAATTAGAAGCATCACTTTCAATAATGAATGGCTGAGAAATTTTGGAAGCCTTAAGACTAGCGTAGATATCATGGATTTTTTTACATTTTCAAAGGCGTTGGCTGCTTCAGAATTCCAGATAAAAGAATTTTTATTTAATAAAGAAGTCAATGGTCGAGTGTCATTGCATATCCAGCTACAAAACATCTATAATAATTGGTCAATCCCAGAAATCCCCTTAGTTGTTTCGGAGTAGTAGGAGTTGGTCAATTGGGTATCGTCTCAATTTTATCTTAATCAGTTGACACTCCTTCATGGGAGATCATATGTCCCAAATAATAAATTTGATCTACTTCAAACTTGCACTTATGAGGATTGATGTGAAATTGATGTACATGAAGTAGTTTGAATACAATCTCAGGATGGCAAAAATGTTCTTTTTGGAAACTGCTATATACTAATATATCATAAAAAAATACCATTATAAATTTTCGAAGGTAGGGACCAAAAATGGAGTTCATAATGGCTTGAAAGGTAGCATGTGCATTGGTCAACCCGAAAGACACTAATGGAAATTTAAAGTGCCCGTGATGTGTTTTGAAAGTTGTCTTATGAATGTCCCCATCATGCATCCTGATTTGGTAGTATCCTGACTTCAGATCTAGCTTTGTAAAGACAGTCGATCCATGCAATTCCTCAAAAATTTCATCAACTATGGGAATTGGGAATCTATTTGGGATGGTTGAAAGGTTTAGAGCTCCGAAGTCTATGCACATCCTCCAGTTTACATCCTTCTTTTTTACCAATAATGCTGGACTAGAAAAAGAACTAGTGGAGGAACGAATAATCTGGTTGGTGAACAGATCCTGAACAGCATTTTCCAACTCATTTTTTATGGGAGAATGAATATCTATATGGTCTGATATTAATGGGTTTGGCATCGGGGAGCAAATGTATTCGATGGTCTTGGGATCTTTTGGGTGGAAATTTGAGGGACGTTTGAAAAACATCAGAATATTTTCGTTATAAATTTTCAATGAAAGGTAATAGTGTAAGATTGAATGTCGTGGCTTTGGTGGAATCACATCCTTTGCAGATGTCGCAGAATTGGCTCTTTCTGTTGTCAAACTCTTGGGCACAAGTTTTGTGTTGGAGTGGTTTTGTAAGAAGTCAGGATCAGACTTAATTTCATGGAGCTTCCCCTTACAAAGTAATTTTAGAGTAAGCATGTTGTTATTGCTGAGAAACCATTCCAGCATTTTTAACCAACAAATTCCCAACACCATGTCCATATCACCCATTCATAGAGGTAAGAAATCCTGAGTTAACTCCATTCCTTATAAATAAACTGGGATATTTAAACATATCCTGGAAGACGATTGCAGTGTGCCATTTACAAACAGGATATCAAATTGTACCACTTTTGTGATGGGTAAGTTTAAAGCTGATATCACCTCAGGGTGTATAAAATTATGGGTAGCGCCCCCATCGATCAGAAGCTTCACCTTGAAACCCAATATGTTTTCCATAGCTTCAACCTACCAATTTTTGGGGTCGTTTTCATCAAATTTAGAGAGACTTGTGTGGTAAAAACTGACCCGTGCGTAATAGGCGTTTCATCAGTTTGCATCATGTCAATATCTTCTTCCTGCAGAATTTCTTCTTCATCTTTTTCCAATAACATTACCAGATTTAGATCCCTTCGCCACAGGTGTTCAAGGGAAAAATTTTCATTGAAGTAGTACCACAAACCTTTATCCTTTCTTTGTTGAAATTTGGTGTCTGTGAGCCTAAGATTGTGTCTCTTAAGTGGCCGCTCATAAGGAGATATCTGATTGGAAGAAGTGTGTTGTGGTCCAGAGCTACTTGACCCAATATAAAGTTTCTTGGTTGATTCAAGGTTGTCCCTTGTTGTCGTAATTGAAGATGGTGATTCTGTCGTCTCTGAGTAGTAAGCTGACCTGGTTGAGGAAGATGAACTAGAGAACCTTGTCCCGTTTGTGATAGGGTCTCCAGATCTATTTCAGCTTTAATTGAAAGGTCCATGATTTCCTTAAGACCATATGTGCGATAACATTGTTCTTTGATGCAAATTTCTGGCTTAAGACCTCATAAATAATCATTCTCCTTATCAGCAGCTGACAAATCAGGAATTTGTGTAGTCAACCATTCGAACTGAGAACGATATTTGGTAACTGATCCAGTTTGTTGTATTTTGAATAGAGATTTATACTTAGCATTTGTAGATAACCTATGTCGATTGTAAAAAAAAATCAATCCAGTCTTGAAAACTGAATTCATCTTCAGCATAGAAAAACCAATCTAAAGAAGTCTCATCCAAATGCAAAGAGATTAAATCCATTTTATCTTTATCCAGAATTGGATTTAGGCAAAAAATTGGTCCATACTCTTGATCCAACCTTCTAGATTTTTACCTTAGAATATGGGTAGATTGCCTTTCTTGAATTGGTGATATGAATCTCAATGGTATTGAGCTGGTACTGCATCATTTCGACGATGTGGGAGGTGAGGATCTTCTTCTAGCATCAGGGTCACTGGAGGTGTATTTTGCAAAGTCTCCAAACATAAATTGATTGCTACTACTTGCTCCATGTGATTCTCCAGCACGTTCTAAGTGGATCAAGAATCTGATCTGTCCTCTGACTTTTATCTCCCATCATTTGTATCCAAAATTTTGGTAGCTCCAATCTGTATCTGAGGATTTGGCTGCTCTGATACCAGTGATAAGACCCCGCCGATGAATTTGATAACAACGATCAAGATTTCTCAAGAAGTGGATCCAACTCAGGAAAAACAATCGAAGTGCCCAAGAATCCCCTTGCACAAGAATAGAAGTAGAAGAAGTGAAAGAATGTTTGGAATGAACAGTAGAGAATGGGAGAAACAAGAACAAGAAAAAGAAGATATGGATCGAGGCCAGATCGGCCCTTCTCCTCTAACCAGGAGGATCTCCTGCCAGCCCCTCACCCTAGCGATGACCTGAATTCTTCAATGCCCTCTTCTTTTGGATTTCTTTATTATTTATAGATTTCCTTTCTGCATTTTTATTCAGATCTTCACACGTGCCTCTAGAAACCCGTACGTGCAATGCCCCTTCTCTTGCTTTTTCTTTTGTAAGTTTTTGTGAGGTTCTTATCACAAAACAAAGTGAGATTTGTGTACTTAGGCATGGAATGCGATGTCATCTGGATGTGTTGATCTTCAAATGAATTTTATTTTCATGTGCGAATCATATTAATCGTAGCTATGCCTCAACAAACTTTTGGGGCCATTCTCATTATATAACAAAGAGAGTAAAGTAGGAGGTCAACAAGATCAGTGGATACACGACATTGTTCATTTAGTGGCATTTACCTTCAAGCGTTTAGAATAATTTGAAGGGGAAAGTTCAACAAAAACCAGTTCCCCATAGCTAAAAAAGATGAGCAATTATTAATTTATATTAATTTATATTAATTCTACAGTAAAAAAACTAATAATTATTAATTTTTATTTGAACTACAAGACTCATTCTTTGGGTTTACTTTCTATCACTATGCACTCTGAGTGTATTAATCTGTAGTAGAATCTAATACAACCCTAAGTACAATCTGGTAATTTAGAGTGAGTGATACATATTAAAAAAAGGTAAGTGTATTTATTACTAAGGATATTATACCTTTTGGTTCAAAGATGATTCGAGTTATTTAGATGAAGAACTCCTAGTTAAACCCTAATAAGCTAACTTATCATTTTACTTTTCAATTTGTACACAAAGTATTGTTTAGATCACCTAAAAATGATCGTATCTTTTTAATCTCTGAACCACATAGTTTTGAAAACACGTATCATACATGATACTTTTTTTAATGAAATAGAAAACACAATGCCACATAAACAATACTTAACTCTTGCTTTTCTTATTTTACCCAAGGTGTCGTATTGGATCAAACATACACATATTAAGTATACTTATTAATACCAAGATATTAAAGAGAGGGACGGAAAATACTAGGATAAACAAGGGGAAAGAGAGCGCTAAATGTTGAAAGTCATTTGTGTTGATTATAGATATACTTATTTCTATTCTTATTTTTTGGTTAATTTTTTCCTTTTTAGTAATATAAATGGGCCCCACCTTAGAAGTGGTCCATGCATATATTTAGTGGCCCACATGAGTTTAAGTGGGTCCCACCAAACTCAAGTGGCTGGTATTAAATCCAGCGTGGAAGAAAAAGAAGAATGTCCCTTTTGTTTATTAAAACCCTAGTTGCCAAGAGTTCTGTGTTGCTGAGAGAGAGATGAGCATCAACAAATGAGGAACAATGAGTCTCACTAGATGTAACATGGTATTAGAGGAATTTCTTTTGTACGACGGAAGTCTGAAATCTGCAACCCCTGAACTCTCTGAGGTTTCTCTTAAGTTTCCTCATTCCTTTTGCTCCAGCTTGGTTTTCTTGGAGGAACATATACAGCCATGGCGAAGATGATGGAAGAAGCTCATCTAGCACAACCATAGCCAAGGGATCTAGTGTTTCTAGGTATTTAACCTAAGTTTGATCCGTTCAATATTTATGAATGGAGTAAACTTATAAACTAGATATCGAGGGAAGATTTAAGAGGATCATCTCTGCACATAGCCAATCATAAAAGGGCATCCATTGTCCAAGACATGATGAGAAGAGGAGGGACTTATTAAGCAATTGACCCTTGATACTATGGTCCCCAGAGATGAGGAATATATATTTTTATATCTCAATACAGTTTTGAAATTGTTGGAGGAAATTCAGACAAACAATCCCAAACAAACCCAACACCAGAAAAGTAGGGTGAAGATTCAGGCATATTATATGTCGACTAAAGGCAATTAGGAGGGAGATAGATCATTTTTTGATGGATGTCTACTCTCTTTTCTCATGGGACTCAATCTGAAATGTGAGAATGTGAGGATTCATATCCTCAATCAGGACAAGATACTACACTTATGATGGATATTATGTGGCGGCCATGCCAAATCACACCACCATGTTTTATTTAAGTTCATTGAATAAAATATTGCATTCATTATTATTCTAGTGTGATGTTTATAATGAAGTCCATGAATACATGCAATGACAAACTGAATTATGATTAGATCATAATACAATGATCACTAGTCTTTAAACATGTATTCTAAATATTGTTATTCCATGAATAGTCGAGATGGACATGGAATTATCCGGGTAAAATAACACTAACTGATCCTACATATAGGATAAGTATAGCTGATCATGTGGCTATTAGCTTGGCGACACTAACGACAGATTATGAGTGCTCTCTGGAGAAAGAGTCACTCAATTGATCCAACGAATTCCTAAATGGTATTATAACTACACGTCAATCATGTTGATTCATGTCACGACTATATGAGTGATTTATTAACCTAAGACACCAAGGACATCTCATGGACATCTCATGGATTTATTCACTACCACTTACGAGCCTCTATTCATAGCTCGGATGTAGTAAGAAGCTCACGGAGGTGATTGAGTGGTCAAGACGGGATCATCCAACCTTGGTATAAAAAGAGATTCACTCAAGGAAGATGACCTACGATAGTGAGGATATTGGAGGTGTTCTCCAATGATTCCCTTTACACATCAGTACTAATAAAATGATGGATTAAGGTTTGACAATCAATCATACCCTAAGTTGTTGAAAAGTATCGCGCAGATGAAGTATTATACATATGCAGTAAGCGATGACGACAAAGGTTCCGTGAGAGTTGAACACTACTTTGGGCCTTCTACAACAGAAAGTGTAGCTTGGCACCCCACTGGCTGGAAACTTAACTTATGAGTTAGGTTTAATCGATCCTTAGTAAACTAATCTATATGTTGATATATTTAATTATTAAGTTTGGCTAATAATTTTTATTGGGCAGCTAAAGTTATTAACTAGAATGATACACACATAAGATCATAGGGACATTGGTGAATATATTTTACTTTATGGGATTTTTTGAGAAAAAATTAAGTAAAATATAAATAGGGAAGGAGCACTCATTTCAAGCACCCAAGGCCAGTTAGAATAGAGAGCCCCTTTTCTCCATTCTCATCTCTTCTCTACTCAACCAAGGAGAGTGTCTTCATAGAGAGTTGGAGAAGAAGAAGTGGAGATTGAAGAGCAACGTGATCACGTGGATACTTGTACAGGTCGGGCACATGAATGGTTTCAGAAAGATCTCAGAATGAGAAAGTCAAGGACGGAACAAGTTCCTCAAAAGGTACATATGAGGTGCTGATTTCATAGATCGATGAATCATTTCAGCTTTATAGAAAACCTGTCTTCTATGCTTGAATGAAGGCCCAAAACCCAATAATAGATTCAAATGGCTTCATATGCTCAAGCCAAAGGCTGATTTTCCCTAGATTATTCTACACTTATGTGTAATGATTAAGGCTCAGTTCTAAGTTAGTGCCAAATGGCTCAAGATGGACAATGACAATCCATTTTTTTGTTTTATTTTAGGCTCACCTAATGTTGTAAGTGGCGGGTATTAAATCCTGCGTGGAATAAAAGAAGATGTCCATTTCGTTTATTCACAAACTAGTCGCCAAATGTCCTTGTTGTTGTTAGAGATATGAGCATCAATAGATGGGAAGAGGACATCTCAATAGATCTAATAGTTTGTGAAGGGTCATAGAAATTTGATATTAACATAAGGAGATTTATAACACCTACCATGTTAGGTGTTTGAGAAGGCTGTAGACTTGAAATAAGCCAACTGTAATGCTGCTCTTAGATAGGAGTCATATCTAATATGTTTATGAGCTATGATGAATGATATGTTTAAGATAATCTAATATTAATGCACCCTAATTATTCTAAAATTTTATGAGAAAGGATTACATTCAATCCATCAGTAACCAAGACAGCGACCTCATCTCCCACAGTCCAAAGATGTAAATCGTTAGAATATTCTGACACTTTAATAAACATTACATCAAATATGATTCACACATTTTTAGCCATCACATATATAAGGAACTGTGTAGCAGCTTAGGAGTTCAATAAAACATAGAATAAATATTAAGAAATAAGAACTAGTCCCAAAGAAAAGGCAGAATAAATTGTATGGGTAAGCAGTCCGCTTGTAAAATCGTGCCTTGTGTGACTCTTGAATCTTTTCCTTCTTGGGTGATGGCGAACAATGCTGCTTGTGTTGTGGGAGATTATCAAATATGTGGGGGATACAAACATCAAACCATTTCATAGAATCTACACATCAGAAGTTGATATAGAACCTAAACCTAAAGTTAGGGTATTCAAAGTTGGATTATGCCATAAAATTTCTTCCCTTCTATGGAGAAGAACCAGAAATGAGCAGGAAAAAGTGGAGAACATAACTTTCAAGTGTCATGGCTTCACTTTTCGATCATGGAAGCTGGTAGAAGTGGGTATTGAATACTAATACTTGGTGCATTATGGTGAAAATGCCCAAGGTTTTAATGAATTTAAAAGTTGATTATGATGCGTCTACTCTGAAGTAGTGGATCAGAAGTCATATAATATTTTCTAATACAAGCCATAAATTTTGTGATACCTCAAATGTATTGAATTAAGAAACTGAAAAATGAATGTGATGAAATTTAGAGTAACCATTTTCATGTAGACAAAGAAAACAGATAATGATTCAAACCATTAGGTTATATCTCAATCTTTATGTACATTTGTAGACCTCTAAATCAGTGACCTATCATGTTACTAAAATTAATTAATCAATAACCCTACATCTACAATCTAATTAATATCTGCATAATATGAACATTTTTAACTAACCCTGCTTGACAACAAACTTTTTCATGTAATACACAACACGATAATAAGTATACACACACACACACTCTTATATATTACTGAAATGTGTTGTGTATTACATGAATTAGATTGAATAATTATCTACTAACCAGAGAACTATATGAGAGCTGAAATCTAATATCTTGGGTAATGGGCTGAAAAAGAGGGATGTGAATGTTGGGATTCAAGGGAGAAGTTAGAGGGGTGTAGGGTAGGTTCCTGTGCTTTTAGTTCTTCTTAGTCTCACATAATTATTGGAGAAGTTTATTTGGTTTGGGTAAATTTATTTTATGTATTCAAATATGTTTGCAAAATGTTCATATAGGTTTTTCCCTCCGTTAAAACCAAATTGTCACTAACTTTGAGGTGTATATCACATGTTGCTTCATAATTGGGTAGATCCTTCCACTTACCATAATTTCATTTAATCATGGTTTAACCTTTAGGATAGGATTGTTTCATGATAAACCTAGAATTTCCCAATCATTTGAAAGATTATTAGTCATGGGACACAACTCTATTCCCCCCTATCTCTGCAAACAACGTGGTTTGTAGAGATAAAAAATTAGGTCCAATTTGCAAGAGACTGGACCAAATTTTCAATGATGGTGTAGGGGAAAATATTCTGGAAAATGTTTTTTCACATAAGGTTATTTGGACAAGATTTTGACCCTATAAGGTTATATTTTCACATAAATATACTATTTTACTTGAAGCTGGATGCCATGTGATGCTTGTTATCATGATTCTTCATATAAACTTGGGATTCGGACAAATTAAACCTTTCTAGCATCTAAGATAATGAATCATTATGGGAAGGTGATGTTTCATATCTTATCAATGTCTATGAGTTTGTTCCATATGCTACTTGAAAGGAGCCATTTTATCAAAAAATGGCTTCTTTCAGGTAGTGACTAGACTATCATCTCAGTTGAGTGTTGATTCTTTTGGCCTAGTTTGAAGGGTGATGTGGCAAATATTGTATCTCGCTGGCAAGTGTGTGCATTGGGTAAGCATGTCAAGGGGAATACTAGACTCTATATTGCCCTTTCAGTCTCCCATAAACCATTGGATGGCGTGGGCATCGACTTTGTCTTAGGGCTTCCCCCTACTCTTACGAATCAAGATTCAATTATGGTCTTTGTTGATCAATTTTGCAAAATTGTCCATTTTATCCCATGCTCTAAAACCTGTGATGCCTCTCGTGTTACCAAACTCTATTCTAATGAAGTTTTTTGTCTCCATGGTCTACTAGAGAGAACTGTGTAGGATAGAAATGTTCAATTTACTGACTATTTTTGAAAAACCCATCTGAATCTTTTAGGTATAAAGCTTAAGTTCTCGACGTCTATTCATGTGTAAACTAACTGTCAAATCAAGGTTGTGAATAAGAGTCGGGTAATCTCCGCATGTTTTTGGTTGGGAATAACCTCAAGTCTTGGGACTACATTCCAAGTGCCAAGTTGACTTATAATGCATTTGTCAATCATACCATTGGCATGAGTCCTTTTGAAATTTTCCATTGTCATCCACCTAGCAAACCTAAAGATATGATGCCCATGTTGCCTCATGCAAGTGTCTTAGATGATGATGAATCCTTTCCCAAACATATTAGAAATAAACATGAGAAAATTCATCATCTCATCATGTGTACTAATGCATCATATAAATAGTGCACAGATTTATGCTGTTGTTTTTGGGAATTTAAGGAAATATGCTGATGGTGAGAGTAAGGCTGGAGATTTTCTCTTAAGCACGTTAGTAAGTTTCGTGCTCCTGATGTTGGGCCATTCCAGATCCTAGAATGAATAGGGGAAGATGCCAATGTCTTCAATACACCCTCTACATGGGGGATCATCTCTTCCTTCAATGTCTCATATTTGGTCTTCGAGAAGGCCCCATCTCCTTCGTCTAATGACTCGTCCCTACGTATGACCTCTCTAAAGAGAGATTTTTTCGTGTCCACTCCCCCTGCATTTTTGGATTCTAGAGGTCTTGATCTGTATGAGCATAAGGATTCCATGAAACATATAATCTCAACATTGATCGAGTATGTGATTTCTTGGATCCACAAGAGAGAAGAATCAAGATGCTCATGTGGGCAACTTCTAGATATATCAACACAATCCTCAGCACAACGAGTATCCTCCTTCACCTTGGCAAGCTCCGTTCAATCTCCATCGCAATCATAATCTCGTCTTAATCACCTTGGGAATGGAGATGAGCCATGGGGAGCAGGGAGAAGGAGGGGAAGGCCCTTGAAAAATTCTGGTCTGCCTAAATTTCATTCAGGAGTTCCCCTATTTATACTGTGGGTATTTTTCATCAAACCCCCCAAACATAAGTATATCTTTTGACGTCCAAAAAATCATTTGCATGTGACCCTCTAGACCCATGTATTAGTCTAGTTAACGATTTGAGCAGCCCAAAATCCTTTCTCGGCCTCTAAATAATCTAACTATATCATCATATAAATCATTTAACGTCAGATTGATTTAACCCAATTGATAGGTTGAGTTATGCTCTAGAAGGAGAATTGATAGTCTCCAACCCGTGGAGTGCCAAGCTACACGTTATGCTCTAGAAGGAGAATATATCGACCCATTCATGGAACCTGTACATATAGTCCCTCATCCGCTAGATGATTTTAGGATGACCTAGGGTATGGTCAACTATCAAACTCTAATTGATAATCTGAGTTAGTAGTGATGCATTTGGAAATCATTAGAGAACTGTTCTCTGATATTCACTAACTTGGCCAAGGACTTCATCACATCGTCTTCCTAGAGCTGTCACTTCTTATACCAAGGGTAGAAAATCCCATCTTAGTCACTCAATCATCTTCATGAACTTCTTTATGCATACGAACTAAGACTATTTAAAATCCCATGAGTAGAGCCTCGTAGGTTATGATTAAGTACAATTGTCTATCCACAAGATGTCTTTGGTTTCTTAGGTCTAAGGACTACTTACACAACCGTGACACGAATCAACCTTATGGTGTACTACCATTCAAGGATACGTACAAATGAATTCAGTGCACTCCTTCCACTAAAGAGCACCCATTATCTATCTTTAGTGTCTCCACACTAATGGCTATGGGAACTGGCATACTCATCATATGAGTGAAGCTAGATCGTGCTATTCTGTCCTTGTAGAGTATCCTTAAAATAGGAATATTTAGAACAGATTATTACATACTAGGGATCTCCATATTACGGTCTCATTTTAATTCACTAATTCCGATCATGTATTCATGGACTTCATTATAAGCATCACATGTGCACTACAATGAATATATTCTATTAGTAAATATGGAATAAGATTAGTGAATTAAAATGAGATTGTGATATGGAGATCACACTAAACATGGAAGAAGACATGAAATGTGTGATTGGCTTTCCATCCACCTATATTTTTATGACGCACCACCCTCCGACTGACATGAAGACATCGAGGAGATATTGTATGAAGTAATCACCTCCAACGAGAGTGGAACAAAACATAGTTTCTTGTTCATTGGCAAGGTAAACCATCTACGGTTGACTCATGGATCACGAAAGTGGACTAAGGCCACTCATGTCCAAACCTTTTTGACCCGGTCGAAGATTGATGACTAGGTCTTTGATGTATGGAGCAAGGGTTTGTTGGTTTTGAATGAGAAAATTGATGGGAACGGATGGGAAGCCCTTAATAGCCTTATTGGTTGGTGTCAAGACATCGAACAAGATGTAGCGGACTCTTTAAATTTGTTTTTTGAATATTTTGGGTTTTTCCTTTGAATTCCAAAAGTGACAAATGAAAATGATATAAAAGCTCCTCTCTTAATGAAGATGTCAGTGAATTTTGAATAGTGAGAGACTCTTCCTTTTCACCCTAGGTACTGACTATGGTTTGCCATTACTACCTTTAGCCATCGCTGCCACACCTAACCAGCCACCTGCACATTTCCATCCTGTAGCCAGGTGATGTCTATCTGGCACGTGTTTGCTTGTAGTGAGTATGTTGGCTCACCTTCGTCCACACGTTGCTCGCTTGTGGCTAGTGTATTACCCCACATTTTCCTGTCATCATGAGCATGTAGTGAGCATGACTTCCACCCTCCACTGTCTGCTGTCACCTCTCCTTTGGCCACTCTATCGGCGGTCAGCCCAATCCATGACCGCCTCCATGTTCTATCCGACCATCACCCATTCTTGCCGCCACCACCTCCGCAAGCTCCAAAAAGAGGCTCTGCTCCAAGAAGTTAGTTTACTTGACAAAATGAAACACGGTAGGACCGTTAAGGCTGTAGTGCAGAATCGAAAGCACTAGTGGGAAAAATTCTCTCTCGAGTTGGCATGTGGAAAGTATCGATGATTGGAGTTGACGACCACTCAGTTGGCAAATAATTAGACACTTAGATCTTGGTGCAGTGTGCACTTCAGTCTTCTCCTAATAGTCCGGAGAAAGGCTCGAAGATTCCTGCAAGCTGTCCGCAACTCTGTTACGATGTTTGGTTCTCCCAAAGACCTAGAAGAGAACAAAACAAATAGAGACCAGGGTGGGTATAATTTCAACGTGTCAAAAAGGAGGATGATTTTATGTGTAAATCATCGTTAGTCTCTATCAAATATTATTCATAGATCATGTTCATATATAGAATATTTGTGAGAGAAAAGGCAGGAGAATCGAGACAATTATCCTTTTATGGGCACCACGAAACTACTTTTTGGGTATCAATGACACCCCATCACTTACTTATAGATTCTTTTTCGGAGGAAAAAGTATAAATGTATTTCCATCCTTGCATGTTCATTTTTCTATCTAGATGCAACACTATGTAATAATGCTATCTCTTTGATTGTACTGGGGCAGGTGTAAATGGAGTAAACGGGCAGCCAACTTTCTCTCTATCTCTCGCTTCTATCGATTTCCATCAATCACCATTTCTCTCTCCAACTCTACGGCTACATCGCATGACATCTTTATCTTTCTCATAGTAAATCTGTAAATCTATCTAGCTCACAATCAATCTCTTCTCTAGTATTGGATAGAGATCAATGGACGGGAACAAAGAGTGCATGCTGAGCATCGCTCTGGGCAGCAATCCCTAGACTAGATGCTAAGTGCGTCCTCTTTGAGTGTCCTTGATGCCTGATAGGACTGCGGATATGGATGCGACAAAGATCTGTAATTTTTGCATTTGGTTTGGTAAAATTATAATTAAAGAAAACCAAAATTAGATCAGAAATTAATTTGATTTACGATCATTGTAACTTGATGTTATAATAGTAAATGTGGCGTTAGAATAATATTTAAAATGGAGTAGTCCGTCAGAAACCTCGAGTTCATTCTTGAAAATCAACAAAATTCTTTATTTAGGGTCTATTTTCGTTTGGAAGTATGCTTAAGATTTCAACACTAAACGAATAGACTAGAAGACTAAAATGAATAAACTCATTCTCGTCGATACGCATGGGGGTTCCGTCCTCTCTTTCTCTCTCTCCTATACGCCAGTCTCGGTGATTCTTTTGTCAGATGTGCCGACGAGCAGATGAGTATATCGTTTATAAACATGTGGGATACTATCGATTGTTGCTTGGGACGTTGTCTTTTTCTCTACGTCTTCTTCCGCTGTATATCTAGATGTATATTCTACTTTTATCTCAGATTGCACTGGGCAGGCAACGAGTGGACCGATTTCTGTCCTTACATACCGACCAATCACGAGCTCTTTCACTTTACCTTTGTCTCGGTAGATCTCCTTGAGTAAAACTCTGGATTGTATCGATTCTCGCATCGAGGGCTGGGGACAGAACACAAGTCTACATCAAGCTGTTAGCTAGCCCCCCGAAAAGACAATCGATATTATCCAACGTGTTCATAAACCACTCACCGATCTGCTCGTCGGCACATCGGACAGAAAATATCATTATATTTCCTCAGCATATATTCGGACGCTACCCAAGGTTGTACTTAAGAAAACTTCCAAGAAGTGGGGAGAGGAGGGAAAGATGGGGAGGACGGAGCTTGCGGTGATCTACTTCTTAGTGGGGGCGGTTCAGTTAGCGGGCGGAGAAGGTGGGGAGGGGGCGGCGATAACGGCGGCGATAAGGGCGGAGGCGGCGGCGCCGGAGATGGGGCGGTGGCTGAGGTGGGTTCGTCGGAAGATTCACGAGACGCCGGAGCTGGCTTTCGAGGAGGAGGAGACGAGCGCGCTCGTGCGAGAGCAGCTGGACGCGATGGGGGTGAAGTACCAGTATCCGCTCGCCAAGACTGGCATCGCCGCCTTCATCGGCAGCGGCCGGCCTCCCTTGGTAGCGCTCCGGGCCGACATGGACGCCCTCCCCATCCAGGTTGAGAGAGAGAGAGAGAGAGAGAGAGAGAGAGAGAGAGAGAGAGAGAGAGAGAGAGAGAGAGAGAGAGAGAAGGTGATTGAGGAAGAGGTTGTTTTTGTCGTGCAGGAGATGGTGGAGTGGGAGAACAAGAGCAAAGTTCCGGGGAAGATGCATGCGTGCGGTCATGACGCGCATGTCGCGATGCTCCTTGGCGCCGCGAAGATCCTCAAGTCTCGCGAGCGTCATCTCCAGGTTCTCATCATCTGCATAATCATCGTCATCATCATCATCATCTACTTCTTCTTGATGATCACAGTCTTCTTCTTTGTTATCTTCATCATCATCGTCGTGATCATCATCATCTTCGTCCTCTCCATCCGCGTCTGCTTCTTCTTCTACTAATTCATCATTGGGCTCTTCAGCATCACCGTAAATATTTTCTTCCAATTCTTGGTCGTCTTCTTCATCATCTTAGCTACGGTTGGTGATGGCAGGGGACCGTGAAGCTGCTGTTCCAGCCAGCAGAAGAGGCGGGAGTCGGAGCGCAGAAGATGATCGAGGAGGGAGCACTGGACGGCGTGGAGGCCATCTTCGGCGCCCACGTTTTCCACGATCTCCCAACCTCCGTCGTCGGCACCAGGCCCGGCGCTCTCCTCGCCGGCTGCGGCTTCTTCAAGGCCGTGGTCAGGGGAAGGCAGGGCCAAGCCGGGTATCCCCAGCTCTCTGTAGACCCCGTCCTCGCCGCCTCTGCCACCGTGATCAGCCTTCAGAACATCGTCTCTCGTGAAGCGAACCCCCTCGACTCACAGGTAAACCGAAGAGACCTCATTACCAGCCCCAAAAGAGCTTCTTTTCGTCATCAAACAGTTCAAGTTAGAGAGAGACTCAGAGAAAAATGATAAATAATCTGAGAGGTATGCTGAGAAAGTTAGGTAAGGACACGGTCTGACCGAAGTTCGGTCAGACCGGAC
Source organism: Wolffia australiana (assembly GCF_029677425.1). Taxonomy (NCBI): domain Eukaryota; kingdom Viridiplantae; phylum Streptophyta; class Magnoliopsida; order Alismatales; family Araceae; genus Wolffia; species Wolffia australiana. Next base: position 6,208,987 of record NC_135850.1, read on the forward strand.
CGAACCGGACCGTCGGTCAGACTTTTTAGGGCTGACAGAACCTTCCGGTCCGGGTCCCCTTCGCACGTCGAACCCGACAGAAGACCGTTACTCTCTCACTTGCTCCCTCTCCCTCTCCCCTTCTCTCCTCTCCCCTCTCTCGCTCTTTCTTCCTCTCTCTTTCGTCCTCTCGCCCTCCTCCCGCTCGTTCTCTCTCTCTCTGTCGTCCTCTTTCCCTCTTGCCTGCGCGTTCTCTCTCCTCTATCTCTCTCTCTCGTTCTCTCGTTGCCTCTCCTGCTCGTTCTCTCTCACTCTCTCCCGTTCGTTCTCTCTCCTCTCTTTCTCTCCCTCTGTTCCGGTCTTGCTCTCCCTCTCGTTCGCTCTCCCTCCCTCCCTCCCTTTCGCCCTCTTTCCCGTTCTCACTCTCTCCCTCTCCTTTTCTTTCCCTCTATCTGTCTCCCTATATCATTCTCTCCCTCTCTTTCTCTCGCCCTCTTTCCCGCTCTCCTTCCTCACTTCCTCACTCTTTCAGCAGCTCTTCCTCTCTCTCTCTCTGTCCCTCCCTCTCCCCCTCTCTCTCTCTCCCTCTCTCTTCCGGTCTTCCTCCCTCTCTCTTTCGCTCTCCATCCCTCGATCCCTCTTTCCATTGCTCCCGTTCTCATTCTCTTCCACTCATTTTGTTTACCTCTATCCCTCTCTCTATCTCGTTCTCCCCCCTCTCTCTCACCTTCTCTCCCGACCTCCCTCTCCTCTCTCTATCTCGTTCTCCCTCTCTCTCTCTCTCACCCTGTCACCCGATCTCCCCCTCCACCTCTCTCTAACTCGTTCTCTCCCTCTCTCTCTCACCCTCTCTCCCGCTCTCCCCCTCCTCTCTATCTCACCCGCTCACCCCGCTCTCCCTCTCTCTCAAGTCCCTCTCTCCCACTCTCCCTCTCTCTCAAGGCCATCTCTCTTTCGCCCTCTCTTCCTCTCTCCCTCTCTCTCTCTCTCTCACCTTCTCCCCTGCTCTCCCTCTCCTCCTCTCTCTCAAGGCCCTCTCTCCCTCTCTCCCTCTCTCCCCTTCTCTCTCAAACTCTCTCCTGCTCTCCCTCTCCTCCTCTCTCCCTCTCTCTCAAGCCCTTTCATTCTCTCTCCCGCTCTCTATCACCCCTCTCTCTCCCTCTCTCTGTCACCCTCTCTCCTGCTCTCTCCCTCTCTCATTCTCTCTCACACACTCTCTCCCTCTGGCAATCTCTCTCTATTGAACTCCCTCCCTCTCGCCTGCTCCCTCTCCCTCTCTTCTCCTCATTTCCTCTTTCTCTCTTGTACTCGCCTTCTTACCTGCTCCCTCTCTCCCTATCGCACTCACTCTCTCTCTCTATCTCTCTCTCTCTCTCGTATTCTCTCTGCCGTTACACTATCTCAGTGTCACTCTCTCCCTCTCTCATTCTCACTCTCTTTCACTATCCCCCTCTCACTCTCTCATTATTCTACACTGCTTCAACACCAGAGGTGACTTTAGAGAAGACCAAGTCAACCTGATATTGACTAGTCAACATGACTGACCTAAGACCGGACCGAGCCCGGACCGAGCCCGAGAGCGGACCGAAGGATAGAGATGGACCGATTTTCTATCTCTCTAACACAAAGAGAGGAGGGTTGACAGGAAAATCATACTACTTTCTCTCTCTTCTTTCTCGTGGAAGGATGGAATCCAAGTAATCTCATTATCTTCCACTCTGCGTCTATCTGATTCAGGTGATATCGGTGGCATCATTCAATGGAGGGAGCAACCTGGATCAGATCCCGGACTTGGTCACTCTCACTGGAACCTTCAGAACCTTCAGCCCCAACTACCAGCAGCTCCGGCGAAGGATAGAGCAGGTAAACTCTCTCTCTCTCTCTCTCTCTCTCTCCCTTTCTCTCTCTCTCTCTCTCCCTTTCTCTCTCTCTCTCTCCCTTTCTTTCTTTCTTTCTTTCTTTCTTTCTCTTTCTTCCTTTCTCTCTCTCTGTCTCCCTCCTCTCTCTCTCCTTCCCTTTCTCTCTCTCTCTCTCTCTCTTCTTTTTTCTTTCTCGCTCTCCTTTCTTTCTCTCTCCCTCCCTTCCTCCCTTCTTTCCGTTTCTCCCTCTCTCTCTCCACCTTTTCTTCTCTCTCTCTCTCTCATTTTTTCCCTCTCTCTTATAGGGATGGGAAAATAAGTTTAGTTTGTTTGCAAACATGACATTGGCATGTGCCAACGAACGCCAACAAACCAAATAGAAAAAATCCTATCCGAACAAGTTCAAACAGCCGAACGGTTGAGGAATTATTTTTTACAAAATAATAAAAATAATCATGTCTTCCTCCCCTCTCCCATGACTAGGGAAGGACACAAGCCGTTGGTCAGCCCTTTTAGGGCTGCCAAACCTTCCGGTCCGGGTCCGGTTTGCCGTTGAAGGGGACCAAAGACTGGCCCTCTCCCTCTCTCTCAACCTGTCTTCCACTCTCGCTCTCTTCCTCTCGCTTTCTTTCCCACACTCGCCATCTTCCTCTCGCCCTCTCTCTCTCTTCCTCTTTCCCACACTCGCCATCTTCCTCTCGCCCTCTCTCTCTCTTCCTCTTTCCCTATTGTTATCTCTCCCTCTCTCTCTCTCATCCACTCTCCCTCTCTCCCGCTCATTCTCCCTCTCCCTCTCTCTCTCTCCTGGTCGTTCTCCCTCCCTCTCTCCCGCTCAATCTCTCTCTCTTTACCCCTCTCTCTCCCTCTGTTCTGGTCTCACTGTATCTCTCGTTCGCTCTTCCTCCCTGCCGCCCCCTCCCCCGCTCTCACTCTCTCCCTCTCGTTTCCTTTTCCTCTATCTTTCTCTCCCTCTCTGCCCTCACTCCCCTCCCGGTAGTTCTCTCGCCCTCTCTCCCGCTCATTCTCCCCCTCTCTCTTTCTTGTTCCCTCTCTCCCCCCCCCTCTCCCTCTGTTCCGGTCTCACTCTCCCTCTTGTTTGCTCTCTCTCCCTCCCTGTCGCCCTCTCTCCCGCTCTCACTCTCTCCCTCTCGTTTTCTTTCCCTCTCTCTTGCCCTCTCTCCTCTCCTCTCCTCCTCCTTTCCTCTCTCTCTCCCTCTCTCCCGCTCTCCCTCTCCTCCTCCTTTCCTCTCTCTCTCGCCCTCTCTCCCGCTCCCCCTCTCCTCCTCTCTCCCTGTCCCTGTTACCCTCACTTTCTCTCTCCCTCTCTCTGTCGCCCTCTGTCCCGTTTTCACTCTCCCCATATCTCTCTCCCTCACACACTCTCCCTCTCTCCTCCCACTCTCTCCCTATTGAACTCTCTCTCACTTGCCTTCTCCCTCTCCCTCTATCCCTCTTTCACTCTCTTCCTCTGTCCCTCTTGTACTCTCCTTATCACCCGCTCCCTCTGTCCCTCTGTCACTCTCATACTCTCTCTCTCAGTCTCGCCCGCTCACTCTCTCCCTCTGGTATCCTCCCTATCTCAGTCTCACTCTCTCCCTCTCTCGTTCTCAAGCTTTTACTCGGAATGAGCGGGAGACTGAACTTCACGTCTAGGTTTAGGTTTTCCGTAAAGTGAAAATACTACAAAAGAGCATGAACTTTCGTTTTTGTCAAAAAATAGTATGGCCAATAAGAAGACGCCACTTGGCGTCTTCTTATTTTTTTTTGTCAGCCATGGTCAACTGCTGACGTGGTAGCCACCGTGGCAGCCAGGTGGACTCCACGGTGGCGTCCACGTCAGCAGGCGCCGCCGACGCCGCCCGTCTCTGGCCGCCGCCGACGTCCCCCGTCTCCGCTGCCGACGCAGGCGGGGCAGCGGCGGGGAATGGGGGAGGGGGCGGCGGAGTGGCGGGAAGGGGTAGCAGGCGGCGGTGGGGAAGGGAGAGGCGGCGAGCGGCGGGAAGGGTAGCCCGCTCCGCCGCCTGCTACCCCTCCCCCCTTCCCCGCCGCGCCGCCGCCTGCTACCCCTTCCCGCCACCGCTGCCCCTCCCCTTCCCGCCGCTCTGCCACCCTCCCCATTCCCGCCGCTGCCGCCTGCGCCGGCGGCGGACACGGGCGGCGCCGGCGGCCGCCAGAGCCGGGCGGCGTCGGCGAGGGGCTGCTGCGTGGATGCCACCATGGAGTCCACCTGGCTGCCACGGTGGCTACCACGTCAGCAGTTGACCATAGCCAAGTGGTGTCTTCTTATTGGCCCATGCTTTTTTTAGACAAGCATGGGAGTTCATGCTATTTTTTAGACAAAGAAAAGTTCATGCTCTTTCGTAGTATTTTCCCTTCCAGAAACCCCCACTACCGTGCTCCCTCTCTCTCTCTGCCCACCCCCCCCTTCTACCGTGCCCCTTCTCTCTCTCTCTCCCCGACCCCCTCTACAGTACCCTCTCTCTCTTCGCCCCCCTCTCCCGTGCCCCCTCTCTCCCTCCCCGCCCCCTCTCCCGGCCACCTCTCTCTCCGCCCCCCTCTCCCGTCAACCCTTTCTCTCTCCGCCCCCCTCTTCCGTCTCTCTCTCCGCCCCTCTCTTGTTCCCCCCTCTTTCTCTCCCTCTCCTATGCCCCCTCCCCTCTTGCTCCCCTCCCGTGCCCCCTCCACTCCCAATCCCCTCTCTCTCCTCCCGCTTCCCGTGCCCCTCTCCCCTTCCCCTAGCTAACTTTCTCTCTCTTCTCTCTCTCTAGCTCTCTGATAATACAGTTTTTTGACCATTTTTCTAAGCGGGTAGAGTTTGCCAACTGTTCGGGAATGAACCCGAACAAGCCAACAGTCTCCCCCCCTTTCTTTTTCTCTCTCTCTCTCTGCTCCTGTCTTAAACACACACACTCTCTCTCTCCCTGTGTCTCTAGAACTCTCTCTCTGTCTTTAGTACATACTCTCTCCCCCTCTTTCTCTCTCTCTCCCTCCACTCTTTAGCACACACACTCTCTCTATCTCATAGTCTTTAAATCTCCCTCTGTCTTTAGTACACGCACACACACTCTCCCTCTCTGTCTTTAGTACGCATGCTCTCTCTCTCTTAGTCCTGAAATCTCCCTCTGTCTTTAGCACACACACTCTCTCTATCTCTTAGTTTTTAAATACCCCTCTCTGTCCTTAGATCTTTCGCTATCTCTAGGACACATAACCCGTAAGACCCGCGAACCAAAGGAGCTGAGAGTCGTGGCAATCTTCCAGGTCATAGTCGAGCAAGCGAAGGTTTACAGATGCACGGCGGTCGTAGACTTTTACGAGAAGGACTACCCGTTCTACCCGCCGACGGTGAACGATGAGGCTCTGGTGGGGCACGTGAGGAGGGTCTCCGGTGACCTTCTGGGGAGGGACAACTTCAGAACCGTGGCGCCCGTGATGGGCGCGGAGGACTTCTCCTTCTACGCCCAGGTCGTTCCCGCAGCCTTGTTCTTCGTGGGGATACGCAACGAGAGCGTGGGCTCCATCCACATTGGCCATTCTCCTCGGTTCATGATAGACGAGAGAGTACTTCCTGTCGGAGCCGCCACTCACGCCGCCATCGCAGAGAGATATCTCAGGGAACGCCACCACATCCTCCGACCTCAATCCTCAAGAGAGAGAGGGAGAGAGGGAGAGAGTGTCCTTTCCGAGATGTATGCCGGTTGACGTTGGAGGTGTTACCCATTTGCTCTAGAGCTTTACTTAGAAAGAAATCCCATGATTCTATGGTAAAAATGTGTAATATATCAACCTGGACACCATACAACATATAGAGACAGATAATAAGAACCTCCGTATGTCTCCGGCAATTGTTCTTGGTGCAAGGCAATTGTAGAAATCCCATGATTCAAAGTCACTTGTTCTTGGTGCAGGGCACAAGTTTGTCATATGCTGGAGTAGAAGTTAATGCTAGAGTTCCACCTTGAACTCCCAAGACAAGGGAGTAACCACCAAGGAGTAATCAAGACAATTACTCAAAACAATAAACCAAGGGAGAGAGAGAGAGAGAGAGAGAGAGAGAAAGACAAGATAAATGGACAATAAAAACACCTTGACGTCTGTGGATTCAGATTAGGGTTTTCAAGTGGTGAAACCTCTTTTAATAAGGGAAATGGGGCCCAAATGGGTGGTTTCCTCACAGTAAGACAAGAGAGAGGGGGCACGCCTTGGTTTTTGTGGGCACCCTCTCTTTGGGTGGGGGGTTGAGAAATCAGGTTCCCCTTCTCCCGCATTCCCGTGATGGGAGGGCTAACACATCCCCAACAGTTCATGCATGAAAACCCACCACCATGAATAACCCATCTCTTGCCCCATCCTCCCTTTCTCTTCCCACTTTCTTTCTCCCTCTCTATGGATCCATAAGATCCCAAACTCTCCTTGTGACTTTGCTTTGAAGAAAGGTTTCCTTCTAGAAACTGTGCCTATAGGTGTCTCCTTAGCCGCCACCGAATCCACTGCCGAAGCCGCTGCCGCTGAGGGGACACCCTCTCTATCTCTGTCTCTTGCTATCTCTTTCTCTAGCATTATATCTCTCTCTATCACTCGCTCTTTCTCTCTTGCCCTCTCGCTCTCTCTTGCTCGCACTCTCTTTCCTCTACATCTCTCAATTGCCCTCTCTCCATTGTGCTCTCCCTCTATATCATGCTCTCTCTATTGTGCATCCTCTCTCTTAATCCTTTTGTATCTCTCTCTCCCGCTTTCTCTCAATCATGCTGTCTTTCTATCACACTCCCTCTTTGTCCATCAAGTTCTCTCTTTTTCCTTACTATGATCTGTCTCTCTATTACACACTCTCTCTCTTGATGGCAATATATGTGGCCGGCAAGCCAATCACACATTCCACATCTCGTTCCATGTTCATTAATACAACATATTCATTATAGTGCACGTGTGATGCGTATAATGAAGTCCATGAATACATGATCAGACTTAGTGAATTATGATGAGATCGTAATACGGAGATCACTAGTCTTTAAGCATGTGTTCTAAACATTCCAATTCGAAGGATACGCGAGAAGGACATCAAAGTATCCGGATAGAATAGCACTATCTAGCCTCACTCATATGATGAGTATGGCCAGTCCCGTAGCCATTAGTGTGGCGACACTAAGGATATATAGTGGGTGCTCTTTAGTGGAAAGAGTTCAATGAATTGATCCATACGTATCCCTGAATAGTATTATACTGAACTGTCAATCAGGTTGATTCACTTCATGGTTGTGTAAGTGGTCCTTACACTTGAGACACCAAAGACGTCTTGTGGACAGACGGCTGTACTTTGGCTATGGCCAACGAGTCTCTAATCATGGGATTCTAAACGGTCTTAGTTCGGGTGCATCAAGAAGTACACGAAGGCGATTGAGTGGTCAAGATGGGATCGTCCACCCTCCGTATAAGAGGTGACATCTTAAGGAAGATGATGCGATGAAGTCCTTGTCCATGGCAGTGAAATATCAGAGAAGAGTTATACGATGATTCCAAATGCATCAGTACTAACTTGGATGACCGATCAGGGTTTGATAGTTGACCATACCCTAAGTCGACAAAGGAGTGTCAAGTGGATGAGGGACTATACATACACGAACAAGTTCCATGAGGTGAGTCAATACACACTCCTTTGTATCTTCTAGAACACGAGGTGCAGCTTGGCACCCCACGTGTTGGAGACTCGATCTATCGATTGAGTTAAATCAATTCAACATCAATAAATTTATGTGATGATATAGTTAATTAATTTGGAAGGCCAATAAAGGTTATTGGGCCGTTAACTAGACTGATACATGGGCCTAGAGGGTCACACGCAAATGGTCTTTTGGACGTCGGAAGATATACTTAAGTTTTGGGGGTTTTTATGAAAAATACCCACTTAGTATAAACAGGGGAAGGCCCTCAACGAAATTCACCCAGGCTAGAATTGTTCAGGGGCCTTCCCCTTCTTCTCCCCTCTCCATGCCGGATGCGATCAGAACAGCATAACGACAATGGGTGGAGGTAGAGCGGGGCTCGTCAACAAGGAGGAGGTTCGACGTGTCGAGGATCGTGTAGATTTGTGTAGAGGTTGCCCACTTGAGCAACTCAACTCGTCTCTCTTCGGGATCCAAAAAATTATGGATGAGATCCGTGTAAAGGTACTTCATTTCATAGTTTTAATGATGTTGTTTGATTTGGCAAAAGTCTTACGCTAGGGAATGTTTTGATTTTTTCATCCATGCCAAGTATTATAGAACCCAACATCTTTATCTTTCTCTCTCTTCTCCCTCTTTCTCTTGTCACACACATCTCTGTGCACCATGCCAATCAACGCTTTACTCAAGAATAAGTCAATAGCCAACTCAAGGAGCAGTCAACAATCTTCCAAATTTTCAACAATGTACAGTCACAACTACGCCATCACTAGATTATCTGTTCCCTTCTGTGTGGTTGTCCTGCCTAAAAAATGAAAATGGACACTGAGAGAGGAGAGAGAGAGCATACCTCAATGCCCCATATGATTGTAAGCTTTGGCTCTTGTGTAGCCAGTAGATACAAACCAAGATTGATGAATGTCACTCAAAGTATAAAGTCAATATTTCAAGCTAATTATGGTCCTCGTCTCAATCTCTCAACGGTCTCCAAGAATCCGGGTCAAACCCCAAAGTCTAATGCAGCCCTAATCTCTAGGCCAGATGACTGAAGATGCGACCACCCCTTAGGTTTCCTCCTTTATTAATATTTTGCCTTTATTTCCTCCTACACTACCAATCAAGAACTGGTAATAACTTTTCCAGATCAATGCCCTTGGGCCACTTGCTCCAGTGTCTTCCTTCTCTAGGTTGTTAATCCTTCATTTATGTCCTTGATGTTTCCTCCTCTCATAGATTTTTATATGGATCGTATGGCCAGGAAGGGAGTAAATATATCAGAACTATAGTAGTACAAAAGCACCAATTATGGGTATCAGATTAAGAACTAACAACCGGACAGAGTAGTAGGTATAAAATAAATTGCTCAAAAATAAAAAAAATTAGTCTAACTTTGTTCCTTTATGGCATAAATTTTCTATATCAGAAAGTATTCATCTATGGGGGTTTTTAGTAAAAGAATGGTTTTGTTTTCTAAAATGAATAACACTTCCCATAGAAGGATTCATCCCATAATACCAGTCACTAGAAAGTACATCATACTTCTTCCGGAGTCTCAGTTATTTGATTACTGAACATCAGAACCATAAATAGGAAAGAAGCAACAATAGCTCCTATATAAACTGAAATGGCAAATCATAGTACAGAAGTCAAGGCCCAACACAATATGTGTAGCTGAACTTTTGCAAATGACAAACAGTAAATGTAATGGGTAATACTATATTTTGGCATATACAACCATCAAACCAGAGACAAAAGCAGGGCCGGGCAAAACATAACATATGATTCTTTGAAAATTTTTCCTGATATGGAACTTGATTACTTGGGAAATAAGGTATATTCAAGTCAATCTTGTATCCCAATAAGTTTATATACATGTATATTTATAATTGGGTCAGTGAGAGGTTCATCAGGCTTCTCTCAAACCTGTTCATTTCGTGATCCAATAGTAATCTCTCCTCTTCTTCTTATTGCGCCTAAATCTTTATTTATTTTCTCCTTCTCGTAGACACTGCTAATGCCAAACCTAAGGAATAAATTATTTTGTTACATCCTTCCAAAATGCTTTTCAAACATATCTAAAGTCTTGTGTCACTCCTGATTAATTTTTTTTAGTTTATGGTTTGTACCACTTTTTGCTCCTAAAGTGCTCCTTGAAGGAACAATTTTAGAATCTTGAAATTAAATTTATCTACACTTAAAAATTTTTTGTATTCTTTAAGCAAACTCAACTTCTAAATCATACTCCCCTTTCAGTTCTTTTGAGTTTCTTTTGGAGTTCCTTTATTTGATGATCACCTATATTACTCATGCATCATTTTTTGATACTGAACATTTTTTTAGCACCTTATCTTCCCTTTTTTGCATTTTCCTCACTTGTTTTTTTCTACCTCTCCCCCTTATGTCAATAAAATTGGAAGATATCTACGATGTATTGCCTTCTATTCATGCCAACTTTCATCTTCCCTTTCACCCCTCTTTCGAGCCATCCATCCTTCTCTTATCTCATTACCTACACAGATCAGCTTTAACCACATCCTCATAAACTTGTTTCACTGGAAGCATTTTCCCCACCAATTGGGTGGAAGTATAGTGGAGACATCTACTGCTTAGTGGGGGCATATTGAGAGAGTATGTACATTGCCTTTAAAACTTGAGTCCTGCCTACACGTGGAGAAAGATGAGATCACTCTAAGACACACGTTCACTTTATCATCTTGATTAGATCTTTCGATTCAGAAGGGAGTTGACTTACACATTCTATTTGGGGTATCAGTATTTATAAAACTTTTATATTATGTACATCAGACTCATATTCTTCAAGGATAATTGGATGGCACAAGACAAATTAATGGGATTGCTAAAAGAGAAGGAATGATTTAGTTGGGGGCTGTTTGATTATATCAAAATAAGTCAAAAAATATGATTTGATACTTCATTTTTTCACTCATTTTATTTTTGCACACGCGTTATTCATGATTTAGGGTTAAAATGGGAAAATCCTGAACTATTTATTACATTCTATTTTATATGTTTTATTAATATATAACAAAGAAATACTTGATTCGATAGAGTCAAATAATATTTTCAGGACTCACTTAAGTTAGATGGTTATTTTTGGATTGAAACTGGATAAAAGCGATGTCCATGCTATAACCTGGACCAAAAGAGATAATGAAGCCACAACCTGGACTAGTAGAGGGACATCAAGCCAAAATGTAGGTATATGGTAGTCTATTACAGAAAATTTTTTTCTTCAATAGACTACCATATACCTACATTTTTAGATTCTTGGAAAAATCACCACTCACATGCTAGTGTGGGCAAATTCCCTTTGACTCATTTGTATAGTTTACACACTTTTGTATTATCGTTGCTTACTGTCATATTTATGTTAAATGCACTTCTCCCTAACTTAAAGTGACTACAAGGCTTGTGTAATATTTAATCTTCTTCATTTTTTTATTTCTCACCTTTTTATTAAGGCCAACTAATTCCTGCATTGATAATTTGAACTAGAACTCATGAAGCAGTCTCAACAACTTCACTTATACTTATAACCTAGACACCGATAAAATCAAAATTATATTTTTGATTTACATCATTATTGGATTTTGAGTTTGAAAGATACAATTAATAAATACCTTTAGTAACTGAAATAAATCTGGATGGCGAGTGTAAGGATTATGGCAATAGGAACTGTGGTTAGGAATTTGTTGATGGGGTGAGATGAGATATTTATAACATACGAGATAGTGGGGCAAGTGAAACTGAGATATGAATATTGATAATATTTAAAGATTAAGACGACTGATGGAGTATAGTTCATAGTAATGTGTGAGAGAGAATAAAATAGATATGTGGATTATGAAGTGAAGAGAAGGTGAAGAGATGGGAAGGAGGATTAAATGTTGGAAGAGATGTAAATGCTTTAGTTTAGTGATAATGTGATGAGGAGGCAAAGTGACCGAGTGAATTCCTTTTGTTAGTTTAGGTTTCCAAGGAACAACCTAAGAGGGGGGGGTGTGAATTAGGTTCTCTATTTATATTTTATTCTCATTTTAATTAGCCTAGGAATTTTATACTTAAAAAATGAGGTAGAGGAAATGGAAGACATAGTTATTTTTTCTAGACAGCTTAGGCTAATCCTTAATGCTGTTCGGGGGTATCCGTCCCGAGGTGATGATGTGCCCTAACCAAGTTTGTGTGAATGCCCCCCAAGAAAATAACTTGGAAATAGGGATGAACAAGGATACCAAGAAAAAGAAAAAGTCGATGAAGCTTTGTCGTCCTCAACCCTCAAAGGCTTCCACAGGATGACGTTGCTTAATCTACTTCAACTTAGCCCCCAATGCCTTCTTCTTATGGTCCCCAAAGCCTTAACCTGAGTGATCACAAAGATCTAGCAATAACAGCATATTTCTAAATAATGTATTCTCCTCAACAGCACTTAATATTGATCGCTACTCAAAATAGTATTCAATACAATGATCAATTTTAAGTATTTCAACAAGAAAACTTTTATGTCAAAATTTTATTAATTCAGAGTTAAAGATTCATATATCTAACTATGAATTCCCTTCAATAATACATCCTTGTTTGGGGTCATTCTTTCTTCACTACTTTTCTCCTCCATGTTTTTTTGGATAAAATTCTAAATTTGCGTTTGACCTTTGATGCTTAAATTCAAACAACTTTTTCAATCCTGGACGAAATGCAATGATTCTACCTAGAAAGGTTTTGTAACACAATTTTTCACAAATATTATCTCACAAAAAGTATTCAGAAACGAATCAGAGAAATCTCTAGAGATCAATCTTTCAACGTCCTTTGTTTACCATTCTATTCCTCCCTGTCCAACTTCAAAGCCCTGTAACTCTTGCCAAACTCAACCAAATGATGCGATTCAAACTTCTTTGGTTTTTTATGGATGTTAGGAACAATTCATATGCTGAAAAAAGCTCAAAATCAGTATAAAAATATGCTAAAAATTATAAACTTATCACAGGATCAAGGATGTGGCTAGTTCGGATCCCAGCCTTCTTTTCTTTGAATCTTGAAATACCTTGCACCAAAAATCACAATTCAAAGTTTTATGGACTTGGATTATGTTAAAAACAAATTACATCTTCAAAGAATGCTCAAAAACTGCTTGAAAATTTCTCCAGGACTTCGAAAGATCTCTCTAGCTTTTGGACTATGGTTTTCAAAGGGCAAGGAGAAGGGGATTTGAAATTAGGGCTCAAAACTGCATATATGGACTTGGAAAACTGAAAGGGTCATAAATGTAATCTGTTTAAAAGCCGATAGTCATATTCATTGATTATGATTAAGCAATATAAAATAATAATCATTTTAATTTTGATTATTTTATATTTACAATTTTTCCATCAATTCAAACTACCTTTCAAGAGTTAAGAGCAAAAACTAGCTGTTATGCCAAGGACTTGAGATTTAAAATAATATTAAAATTTTAGATATGTTTAACACAACATTAAATAAAGATATCACCATTGGATAATAGTATCTTGATATAATTAATTTTCATTAAATTATCAATAAATTTAGCTTAAAATACTCGACGGTAGTAATTAAGATGTTGAAAAAATTATTCAACAAATCAAATGAAGATAAATTCACACAAATACATGAACAGTGATAAAGACTATGTTTATCTTCATTTCATAAAATTACAAGTCCTAAATACACGATTTGAGTTGTTCAGTGTATGTCCAAACTAAGTAACCTTTAATATATCTAAGGCTCTTATTTTATCTTCACATACAATCAGCCAACTACTTGACTGAGGGCCTATTGTGCTTGATCACAACCCATATTGAGGCATGCATCACTTTGAACATTCATCAAAACACACATCAAAGCATTGTGTTAAAAATACCCTTAAAGCTTATTCTTCACCTTTTAAGAGGGAACCAGATGGTGAAAGAGGAATGTGATGATTAGAGCAGAAAGATCTACCATGATAATACAGATTCTTGTGATACAATGTAAGGTAAGGCACTTACCCTAGGTCCTTACATTCTTCCCAAACCATGGAAACTTGTAAATAAACTTCTTCTGTTCTCTGTCACCTTTTCTCAAACACATAAGACAACAACAAACAACACTTGATGTATCTCTATGCTCACTCTCTTCAGTGAACCTACAAATGTAGGAACAAAGTTCAAATATAACTTTCATCGCAATCGGTCACTTAATGTATAGATTTGAGGGTATGGATGTAAAAAAATGCCATAAATTTCAGCCCGATAATTATTCTGGATTGTCAAATCTCATGATTTGAATTTAGAGAAATATTAGTTGGTGATTTAATTAAATATTATCTTCCCTTGCCACCATTACTGTCATGCCACATCTAAAGTTGAAGTATTTAATTTCTGTAATATTAACTAATTGGCTCAGATTTCACCTCTTAGTTTAAATTAACGGCTACAAAAATGAACATGCATCCTTGCGTAGAACAATACAAGAATATTTAACGATAACAGGTTATGTGGCGACGCGTCTACGCGTCATGTCAAAGTGTTCTATATTTTCTGCATCCGGAGATTGGACACATTTTCATCATGTAGACTCATATGCATGCCATGTATATGCCACGTAGATGCCCCAAACATCTGACTTGTAGATAATTACTCACCAAACTCTTGATTTTTGAATGCTCAAATTCAATGAATAATTAGTCACCAAACTATGATAGCATTCATCTTGTGCATTCATTTATGTCATTATTCACCACATTTAATACATAATTATCATGATTATGATTCATCTTGTCGTTAATTTATGATATTTTTACCATTACTCTATCATTGCACTAGGTCTTATTTTTTACTTTTGAAGGTTAATTATATTTTTATTCACGTTTGACCTTTTCTGAGGTCTAATCATGTGACTTTAACTAGGTTTATTGAGTTTAGTTTTTTCAAGGTTCAAGTGGATAAAAAATGATGCAAATATAATAAAAACTTTTAACAGCATTATATTCCGCTTTTAAAGTTCTCTTAGTTTTACTTTTGAAATTAGATTAGTGATTCCTATCAACTAATTATGAGTTTTATTTTTTATGTTGTTTTTTTCCAGATTTTAAATGCTTTTACGGGCTTAAATAAAAAATAAAGGTGCAGGCCCTTGGCGTTAGCTGTGACTGTGAGGCAATGCTCCAACCAGCGAGTGCAGCAACATGAGCCCAATGTATCACGTATAGCGTAGGGTAGGCCATGGGTGGCCAAAGGAGTTATTTCGTAGCAAGCTTCACTACCACCATTTTATACTGTTCCAAAATTTAAAATATTTTCATCTGGGATTTAATAATTTTAATTTCTATTATGGTATCTATGGGAGAATGAGAGACATTGGTTGAATATCTAATGATCAATGCTTGCTTGAAAAAGCTCCAGCTAGGGATCAACTCATTTGTCCAATTTCATTAAAAGATATGAACAGCCAAGATATCTCATGTTCATATGGATATATTTAATATTTTCTTCATTGTCATGTCAAAGATACGTATGCAATTGATAGAAAACTTAATTAATAGATTAATATGACCATATTAACTTGTTTATTCACATTAAACTGATTATCTACGGCATTTTTTAGGATGTTGTTTTGAATTTTGTATGTTTTGGACTTTGTAAGTTTTAAAACCACTGTATGGTTTTACTAAATTTCTTAACATTCAATTCATTGAAATATAATTTTTGTATGTTAGAGAATAGATTTGTTTGTTTAGTTTTTGGACTTATGTTGACCTTTAAATAAATTTATGAAGTTTGATTTTGGTTTTATTACTGTCATGTCACATATCATTGTTCAAGTCATTAAATGGCGACCAATCATATACTTCTACAATTATTTGCATTGTCCAATTATTTAACAGATACCATTATGGCATTGTTAATTGAATGCCCTCATGGCCAATCATTAGTAATGATTCATTACTAACACTGTTTAATATTTTTCATTGCTCATAGGAGGTGGCCAAAAATAAAACATTGGATTTTTATTGCAATGAATATGATTTTGAAAGCCAAAAAAAGGAATTTTGATGGAGCACGAGATCTCACTCCATCGAGGACGGCCCCAAAATCCACGCCGTCACCAACAACATCTGATGGCTTGAGCCCTGCCAGATCAGCACGCCAAGGTGAAGGCGAAGGTACCTAGTAACTCTAATTTTCAAGCCATATCCTTGCAACGGTCCTTTTTGTTTTCCCCCTACGGACCACCTCAACCCTTTTTTAGTTAACGTTTAATTGTGTTTTAAGAGAGGGCCCCTTTCCCTAATGGCCCTCCCTCTTTGGGACCTCTCTTAGGGGCCCATCACCATTCCTATTTAAGGGATGGAGGGCCACCCCAAGTTCTTAAGTCTAAACTAAAGAAAAGTCAAGTTATTTTTGGGATAATTCATGAATAGGGGAAAAAAAAGAAAAAACAAAAAAAGAGAGACTGAGAGAGGAGGAATGAAACAGGAATGGGGTCGACAACCGTCACCCACTCCCCGTTCTGTCGGGCCACCAACAGCGCGTCGATGCGCCACCCCAAAGTGCTAGCACCCTGCGCCGGACCAAAGGCCGCCGGATCCCTGCAGCCGGAGCCCTGAGGCGGCCGCCCGCACAGACCCTAATGCCGCCGACCCGTCGGAGCCCTAAGACTACCGTTGCTCCCCGAGGCCATCGGATCCTCGCCGTCCAACGCTGCCTGAAGCAGCTGTCACGCACCCAGCCGCAGCCACCGCCATATCCCGTTGCCTGATTCCGACCTGAGGCTGTCGGATCCCCGCTGATGGTGCTTTGAGGCTGCTGCTGCTCCCTAAGGCTGCCAGATCCTTGCTGCCCAATGCCGCCCAAAACCATTGTCGCGCTTCCCGAAGGCCGCTGTTATTGCTGGATCCCGCTGTCGAATCCCAATTTGATGCCGCCAGGGATCACTAGATCCCCGCTGCCGGAGCCATGAGGCCGTCGCTGCTCCCCAAGGCTGTCATTGCTTCACTATTTGCCGTCGCCACTATCACCAGCGTCGCCGATGCACCACTGACGTGCCGCATTGCCATCTGCACCGTTGCTACTCGCGCCGCTGCAGCCCGCATCGTTGCTATCATCGCGCTACCGTTGCCGCAGCTGCCCATGCTCCACGCCCCTCCCCTACCGACTCCGCTCCTATGCCACCGCTCCCGAGCCGCACCACATTGCCAGTCGAGAGAAATCGTGCTGCCTCCGGCACAGCTCCACCAATCCTGCCCACTGGTATCTCTGCATCAACACGCGCACGACTCTGGGACGACATTGCCAATAGGTACCTCACTCCTCTAGCCCGCCCATTAATTATCTTTTATCGTATGCCTTTGTGATTGCACTCTACTGTGCTCAGGATAGATTAGGTGAGAGTATAAACCGACACGAGAGATTTCCTATTGAGCGTCTACTCTAAGTACGGGTCGAGCGTGTCCATTACATGAGAGCACCAAAGGACTTAGTCCGTTCGGCGCCATAGACTCCTTTGTCTCTCCGAAGAGAGTCAGGAGGTCACCGTCACCGCCGTCAGTTGCCCGCCCGGAGCATGGAGCCCGACGAATCCTACGAGTCAAGGCCTGCACGTACCGTCATGTAGGGTTTCATCGCATCACATACGCATCTCTGTAGGTCCACACCAATGGACGACGTCTTTTGACGACGTCCGCATACCTCCCCGATATCTGAGCATTGTCTCGATACCCCTCGGGACGATGTCAGCAATGTTGTCCTGCATCAAATTTAGCACACATAACTTAATAATCTATTGTCATGTCAAAATTTGATGCATTGACCATGTATCAACATAAGCAAATTAACATATACACATGATGCATGTGTTTATATGGCGCCTATGCTTCAACATTTTATTTGAGGAAGAGATATAAATTTAAGTGGTGTGGGGAGAACGGAGAAGAAAGGGAAAGACCTCTGAACAATTTAGGCCTGAGTGAATTTCATTCAAGGCTTTCCCCTATTTATACTAAGTGGGTATTTTTCATAAAAACCCCCAAAACTTAAGTATATCTTCCGACGTCCAAAAGACCATTTGCGTGTGACCCTCTAGGCCCATGTACCAGTCTAGTTAACGACTCCAGCGGCCCAATAACCTTTATTGGCCTTCCAAATTTATTAACTATATTATCATATAGATTTATTAATGTCGGATCGATTTAACCCAATCGATAGGTTCTAGTCTCCAACATGTGGGGTGCCAAGCTACACCTCGTGTTCTGGAAGATACAAAGAGTGCGTTTCAACTCACTTCATAGAACTTGTTTGTAATCGTTTACCATGTTTGTAATCCCTCATCTACTTGACGCTCCTTGGACACCTTAGGGTATGGTCAACTATCAAACCCTAATAAGTCATCCGAGATAGTACTAATGCATTCGAAATCATCGAAGAACTCTTCTATGATATTTCACTACCTTAGCCAAGGACTTCATCGCATTGTCGTCCTTCAGCTGTCACCTCTTATACCGAGGGTAGACATCCCATCTTGACCACTCAATCACCTTCGTAAACTTCTTGATGTACCTGAACTTAGACCCTTTAGAATCCCATGATTAGAGACTCGTTGGCCATAGTCAAAGTACAGCCATCCATCCACAAAACATCTTTGGTGTCTCAGGTTTAAGTACCACTTACACAACCATGACGTGAATCGACCTGATTGAAAGTTCGGGATAATACCACTCAGGGATTCATACGGATCAATTCAGTGAACTCTTTCCACTAAAGAACACCCACTATTATCGTTAGTGTCTCCAAACTAGTGGCTACGAGACCGGCCATACTCATCATATGAGTGACGCTAGATAGTGCTATTCTATCCGGATACTTCGATTTCCTTCTCACGTATCCTTCGAATAGGAATGTTTAGAACACATGCTTAAAGACTAGTGATCTGCGTATTACGATCTCATCATAATTTACTATGTCCCATGATGTATTTATGCACTTCATTACAAGTATCACATGTGCACTATAATGAATATATTCTTTTGATGAACATGGAAAGATGTGGAATGTGTGATTGGATTGCTGGCCACATATATTTCTATCAGCGATTGGTAAAAATAACAGTTTTAATATGATATGTAGCATAATTTATCAAAACGTTCATTCTTATAGAAAATATGCTTAAAATGTTTAATGATTTTTATATTCCTGTAATATGTCAAGTTATTTTTTTTAGGAAAAAAGAATTTTAAAAAACTTGTTTTAAGTCAGCAGCTAGGCTGACCTAGGGCGTAGCAGCCAAACCATCCATCGATAGAAAGTAGTGTGCCAAACACAAGCTCGATCAGTCAGACAAGGAAACACATAGAAGCCCACCAGCCAATAAGGCCCGCATAGAGGCCCATGTGTGTGCATGAGGGGGAGTGTTAATTTAATTCATCCAATATCATCAAGAATAATATATAGTGTTCAATGTTTTAGAATACCTTGATATGGGATTAAATTCACATTTTAATTTTCAGATGCTCATGGGCCAAGCCTAGAGTTTTTCAAACGACTACAGCCCAACGGTCAAAATCTTGAAAAGATGAAAAGAAATATTGACCGAGCCTTGAACCGACTTGGCTTGAAGCTTGAGTCATAATGGGCTTTCTTAAAAGACTCTGATCTAATATCAACTGTCTAGTATTCTTGAAGAAAATCAGACGGTGAGATTTAATAAACTTGATTTTAAATCTTTTGTGTCGTTTTGATTTATTATAGGGCATTGAAGCAGACGGAAATATATGTGGCTGGCAAGCCAATCACACATTCCACATCTCGTTCCATGTTCATTAATACAACATATTCATTATAGTGCACATGTGATGCGTATAATGAAGTCCATGAATACATGATCGGACTTAGTGAATTATGATTTGATCATAATACGGAGATCACTAGTCTTTAAGCATGTGTTCTAAATATTCATATTCAAAGGATACGCGAGAAGGACATCAAAGTATCCGGATAGAATAGCACTATCTAGCCTCACTCATAAGATGAGTATGGCCGGTCCCGTAGCCATTAGTGTGGCGACACTAAGGATATATAGTGGGTGCTCTTTAGTGGAAAGAGTTCAATGAATTGATCCGTACGTATCCCTGAATGGTATTATACCGAACTGTCAATCAGGTTGATTCACATCACGGTTGTGTAAGTGGTCCTTAGACTTGAGACACCAAAGACGTCTTGTGGACGGACGGCTGTACTTTGGCTATGGCCAACGAGTCTCTAATCATGGGATTCTAAACGGTCTTAGTTCGGGTGCATCAAGAAGTACACGAAGGCGATTGAGTGGTCAAGATGGGATCGTCCACCCTCCATATAAGAGGTGACATCTTAAGGAAGACGATGCAACGAAGTCCTTGGCCAAGGTAGTAAAATATTGGAGAAGAGTTCTCCGATGATTTCCGAATGCATCAGTACTAACTCGGATGATCGATTAGGGTTTGACAGTTGACCATACCCTAAGTTGTCCAAGGAGCGTCAAGTGGATGAGGGATTATACATACACGGTGACCGATGACGAATAGGTTCCATGAGTGAGTCGATATACACTCCTTTGAATCTTCTAGGACACGAGGTGTAGCTTGGCACCCCACGTGTCGGAGTCTCAACCTATCGATTGGGTTAAATCGATTCGACGTTAATTAATCTATATGATGATATAGTTAAATAATTTCGAAGGCCAATAAAGGTTATTGGGCCACTGGAGTCGTTAACTAGACTGATACATGGGCCTAGAGGGTCACACACAAATGGTCTTTTGGACGTTGGGAGATATACTTAAGTTTTGGGGGTTTTTATGAAAAATACCCACTTAGTATAAATAGGGGAAGACCCTGAAAAAAATTCACCCAGGCCAGAATTGGTTAGGGCCTTTTCCCCTTCTTCTCCACTCTCCCCACACCCGCTCTCCATCCCTGATGTGATCAGGACGACATAACGACGCCGACGGAGAAAAAATGGGGCTCGTCAACGAGGAGGAGATCCGACACGCCGAGGACCGCGTGGATACGTCTAGAGGCTGCACACTTGAGCAGCTTGACTCGTCTCGCTCCGGGATCGAAGAAATCACGAATGAGATT
Source organism: Wolffia australiana (assembly GCF_029677425.1). NCBI lineage: Eukaryota > Viridiplantae > Streptophyta > Magnoliopsida > Alismatales > Araceae > Wolffia > Wolffia australiana. Next base: position 6,229,611 of record NC_135850.1, read on the forward strand.
CGTGCAAAGGTACTTTGTTTAATGTTTTTGGTCGATGCCGTTCGATTCACAAAAGTCTTCCGCTGCACATCATTTTGTTCTGTTCCTCCAGATCTAGGCCTCTATAGAACCCAACAGAAGCAGATGAGGGGCCACAAGAATTAGTGATCAAAGCACAAGCGGCTGATGGTGCAAGCTGACTAAGAAACGGACGTGTCCAAAAAGGGATACACCAATTAAAAATTTGTTTATGTCTGCGATTCAATTTCACATGTTAAAAAATTTTACGGGGAGATCCAACGACTTGGGGGCAATACCGTCTGTTTTCCCCCCAAGCTGACGTCTTTGTCGGCCTGCCAGCCAGAGGCCACCAATGAGGGCAACACAATTGATCCAACAGCCCTAGGTGAGCTGTTGGATCATGCCTGGCCCTTTAAGGGGTCAAGAGAACCTCTCTTGATTTTGAAGGCCTAATGCGAGCATCTTTCAACCAGATTTTAGAAGACGCGGAGGTGAGAGCAAGAGGAGGGGTGTGACATCCCTCAAATTTCTCTTAGAGCTCTGGAAGGCGCTAGGGAAGACTGATGAACATACAAGAAGCATGCCATCATGGAGGAGAAGAGCAGGGCAGATTGCGTCCTGAGGTTAGGTGGCGGCGACCAGCGCCACCACCCTTGCTCGTTGAATCAAGTCAGATTTCTGCTCAAATCTGGTAGAAAATCATTTGATATATTCTAATGTATTGAATATGTTTTATTTGAATATAAGAGAAAATCAATTTCATTCAATTTCATGAACCACTTGTGTTTAGGCATTTCATTGAGCACCTTGTGTGCATTTGAAGATATCCATCGATTTATATATGTTCCTTCCTGATTTCCTTATAAAAGTAAATATATACCTAAGTATAAAAGAAATACACCTCTGATTTTGGTCTCTTTCGGGCATTCAATCAAACACCTCTCGGGTGTTGAAAAAATTACCCTCAATTCTCTCAAATTTCATCCTATAAAAATATATAATATATATATTTACCATATAATAAATAATATGTCTATATAAATCATCTTCTACTACAATAGCTGACCTTATAATCATATATATACTTCTTAATTACCATTACTAGCCCCTTTATTCTTTCTTAACCTCTCTTCCTATCAAGCTACTTAATTATGTTATAATTAGACAATTCCTTCTCTCCCTAGTTCTCTTAATCTTAATCTAAATTCTTAGTATATATAAATACTTCTCTTGCTAACTTATCTACACCTAATGAAATAATCTTTCGCTGTCTATAAAAATTCTACTCCCCTTGTTTTTCCTCTTCTTTCCTATAAAATACTACATGATTCCTCTACATCCATCTTTACGCCCATGTAACGCTTTCAAAACTCAACCAAAAGATGTGATATTAAGTTATTTGGATTTCCTATAGATGTTATAAGCTATTCACAAGCTGAACATAATATTAAAATAAATATAAAATGTATGATAAAGATGTAATAATTATCACAAGGTAGAGGATGTGCATATTTTGGAGGCCAACCGTCTTTCCTCTGAATCTTGAATCACTCTGCACCAAAAACCATGAATCCAAGTTCTATGGACTTAGATTAATGTTAATGACAAATGTTATCTTTATAGAATGCTAAAAAATTGCAAGAAAATTTCTGCCCAGGTTTTGGACTGCAATTTTCAAAGGTCAAGTAGAAGGGAGTTTGAAATTAGGGCTCAAATTGTATATATGGACCGAGAAATCTGAAGGGGCATAATGGTAATTTTTTATAAGAAGAAAAGTCATCTGTTTTTATAATGATTAAGCAACATAAAAATAGTCATTTAATTTTGAAAATTTTTATTAACTATTTTGCCATACATTACAAATACCTTTCAAGGGTTAACAGCAAAACTAACCGTTATGTTGAGGATTTCAGCTTTAGAATAACCTGAAACTTATCATTATTGGATGGTAATATCTTCATGTAATTAATTTTCAGTAAATCCATCCTTAAAACTTGAAGGTAGTAATTAGGATTTTGAGGAAGTTATTAAACCAACCAAATGAACTCAAATACAGACAAATATTTGTGAACAGTATTGGAAAATATTTTGTCTTCATGTCACAGAAAATATTTTTGGGTATTTTTTGACTTTGATAAGAATTAGCTTAATTTACATTTTGAATGTAAAATAATAGGGTTTTGGATCAATAACCATCACCGGTTTTTCTCAAACGTTGTTATGGTTGTTTTGTGATAACTTTAGAGAAATTTTGTTATTACTTCTCTGGGTGAATTTTTGGGTCATCCATCCATTGATATATAGTAATTTCGTTCTGTTGATCTTTATTCCCTTAAATATTTTTGTCGCCACGACATCCTCATGCAAGTCCCAATTTTGGGGTGTTAATTTATGAGAGCCTTATCTAAGTACTCAAACCTCAAAGTTAAATATTTTTGTGCCTCTACGATCATTTATTCTCAGATTTTCCATCTATACCTAATTCATCCAATTCTGACATCAATTTCTTGGTCAATACATTAACTTTGAACACAATTACAGCTTTATATGATGATTATCCTGTATCTGTCTGATTTCTGATAATATAATTCTCATAAACTTATTCATCTATTTTCATTGTCAATTTTACTAAATTCAATGGGTAGGTCAAAGTCAATGCTTTCCATTTTTTAATGATTTCCTTCTTATTTATAAACTATAATAATTATTAAAATAATTGGTATAATCCTTATATTATCTTCTTTTTGAAAATTTATCAATAAAAATTGTCTCATAAAAATTAATGAGTTGAGTTTTTTTATCATTTTTTCAACTGATTTCCCATTTGGCTTGTATCTATTTTGATGCATTAAAATTACAATAATTATAATATTTAATTATATAATTATTCTTATAATTGTTAGATTTCTCTCCATTGAATTCAACCTATTTTTACTGAGTCAAAAATTTAGGTATTGCCCATTATCATATCACAATTGAGAATGACCTTGCCATTGCTTTTTTTAATGATGACAATCACTAATCATTTACAAAGGAATGATTTCTCATAAAAAATAAAATGGAAATAGATAGCAGGTTCGAAATATGACCAAAACCAGTAAGATAATTCCTACAAAATAAAATAAATCCAAAAATGTATAAACAAAATGTAATGTGCCTTTGAAAATTAGTATCTCAATGAATTTAATTCCAATAATTCAAAAATTAAATAATATGAACTCAAAAATAAATTCTGTAAGGGTTTGATGTCACAGATTTCTATATAAATATCCAAAAATTAAAAACTAATAAAAACACGATTCTATGTTGATGGTTTTAGGCTTTATAACATGCATATATGATCATTTAATGCATATAAATATGAAAATTTCATGATAATAAAATACTATATTATCAGCCATCATCCACATCCGACATTCCTTCTATATGAAAAAGGATTTTTTTTCATGCCACCCAACTCCACCCCCACCATCATACTGCTTCGTGCAATTTACCAGTTGGTTAGTGTTCCTTTTTTAGGTAATATGCTTTGTATAAAATCACAATAATTCCCAAACAATATAAATTACTATAATTTCAAAAACATTGTAACATTTTTATCTCCTTACATGCTCCAATCGTGCAACATAAAATCAATAAATTGTTTTTTGGAAAATAGTTTCCAAAAAGGAAATTTGGGCAAGATTTTTTGAGATTGTGACTTCTATATCCACAAATCAAAACTGATAATTAAACTGGGATTCAAATGGAATTCTGTTAAAAAATAATTCAAATCAAGAATATCATTGTCTGAGAATCTTTACTTCAAGCTTACTGACCTAATGTCAATATTCACATAAAAATATTAGGCAGTTGCTACCCTGAGTATAATTTTTTTACGCATGAGACTGATGATCTTAAATTTATTTGACTTCATAAATTTTAATTCCCACAAAAGAACATAAAATCCTATAAAATATTTTAACAAAATCCTCTTCCAGATGTGGTAGTAAATCGAAAGGAGGAAAAAATAAATTTTAAATAGAAAGGAAATCGTGAGAAAAGAGAACAAAATCTGATTAGTATCTTAAAGAAAGTATTGACATGAAACCCAACTTAATAGAATTTCCTTTGGCTGGTATAAATTAATCCTTCAAAGTTAGTATGGATGGAAGATATATGAAGAATGATGATTCAAGGCAAACATGGAGGGAATGTATGGGTATCTATTTAGTCATCTGTTGAGAGGATTCATTGTCATATTAATCATCATCCATAAACATTTTTTTACCTCCACCATTACATCATGAGTCCCATTTTGTCATTTGTCCAAGAGAAAGAACAAAAATATGAAAGAAATACCAGAAGTTATTCCCATCTCTTAAACCCTCCTACTGTATTTCCCAGTCTCTTACCTCAATCCAAGAACTTATTGGTTTTAGCTACTGTCACTACCACCTTTACATTTGATGAAGGAAAATTATTATCTAATTTTAATGTTTTTGTAATTTAAAAATTTTCCAAATAAATTTTATAAAAAATAGGAAACTCACACAATTGTCTAGTAGGAGTGAGGTTGTCTCCAAAGGGACTGGTCATTAGATGTGAATTTAGCAATTGAGTTGTAATCTAAGGAGAAGTAATAATAGTAATAAAGAAATAGAATATGTAGAAGACAAGTAATTAGTAGGCAGGGTAGTATCTAATAGATTAGAGAATTGAGATAATATTTGATAGTAATGAATAGTAAATGATGTGAGAGAGAAGTAAGGATGAGAGAGAATGTAAGGTATTCTTCATATATTTTTTAATAGGCACTAGAGATGATAAGAAATAAGTCATTTGTAATGGATTGATTGTATTATAGTTATAGGTGATGTTAATGCACGTAGTGGAAGAATTAAAGAATATTAGTACATTATATAGAGTTGTGAAATACTATTAATAGGAAATAGAAGGTTACATATTTAATCAATAGTAAGTCATATGTAAGATAGGATATAAAAATAATGATAATGGATATTAAGATTTTACTTAGACAGTGAATAAGGTTTTATGGCAATAAGATGCAAATAGTTAGTTGGTATAAGTATTTAGCTTAGTATGAAGCAAGAAGAGGAATGAAGAAAGGAAGAAGTATTATAAGTGGAGTTATGGATTGGATCAGAGGAGAAGGTATATATATATATATGCTTAGATTTTAAGCATAATAAAGATAGATCGAGTTATAGGGATTACCAAACTGATAAGAGGATTAATTAGATATATAGGAAAAATATTTAAGTTAGTCGAGTTAACTTGATAGATAGAGAGATTAATTTTTTTTTTTGATTTTAGAAGAACTTAGGTAGAAAGGGAAATAATAAGAGGGAAGAGAAATGGATGCTTAGAATGTAAGAATAAGAGTGATATAACACAATGGCTGTGATCGTTCGGTTCGTGTTACACCACAGAAGATCAAACACAGAACACGTTATGATGATGTGATATGTTGTGTATGATTGAAGAAATTAACGAGAAATACTTCAGACATCGGTTGACATGAGACGTAATGTCAATCAACATCACTGAGGAGAATCGAGGCACGATCACACTCCCAATGACCAGCGTAGTCAGCTCGAAGGCTGATGGAGTGGAGGAACGTTTCCATTCTGAGCTTGTCCACACCATCGATGAGAACAAATTGATCCAATACCAGCAAAGAAAATACTGATGCAAATTAGGTGGCTAGTCCTACAACACGTATCAAATCTCTCGAGGCAATAGAGTAAGCGATAATGGCACTGGCGACAATAATTAATACTGTAGATAGGGATGTGGAGGGAGAATTTGGCCTGATGAGTTGAGGATGGATGCACGAACCGTTCAGTTATGAGATCCTTCAGAGCAGTGGCCGACTATAAGGAATTCGTGGGAGATTTAGTTGGGTGATGAATAAGCCAAAGCAAAGTAGTGGTTGAAAATGCTAGCTCAGCATATTGGCAAGGCCACAAGGCAAATCAATGCAGCAGAGTTGGACGTTGGAACCTAGATGTACGGTAGCTGGTGCTACGGATTAATCACCAATTGGAATCAGCTTTAACCGTGTCGATTTTGTCATTTGGATTGATCATGTGACTACAATAATTGTCCGTAATAGATAGAATGTTAGATCACAATATTCTCGACAGCCTCGTCGTTGGCAGAAGACTAGCGTGAACGCTGGATTCTAGTGTGAACATCAGTGCAGCTTGGAAATAGAACTTGGAAAAGGCTACGAAGATGAACCGTTACCGGAGGGGTGCCACTCCGGTCAATGTCTAGGGGTTCAATTCCACAAAATTGCAAATTGGCGATGAGAAGCATTGTACCAAACTCAATCTGTGTTGAGTCATGGGAGTCTTGATAGTAAACTTTTATTGAGACCATCGGCGTCATTTGATGAAGTCATGGTTGATGGGATTCGATTCCTCCCAATAAAATAACAAACGGACCAGGTTCTGGAGGAAGGACTTCCCGTCGTGGGAGTCTTGATAGTAAACTTTGAATTCGAATGGAAACGAGAGAGAAGTCTGGATCAGGTAAAAGAAATTTCTAAGAACAATGACAACAAATGATTTCTCTTCCTCAACAATTGTTATTTCTGCAATTTCTGCGATGCCTCCTCTTCTTCTTGACAAAATCTTCTTTTTCTTCAACCAAAACAAAAATATAACTACCAACAGCAAATGAGATCTGATTCTTCAACTCAACAAGCCTTTTTTCCCACGTCCACCCCTCTCCCTTCTTTATAGAGGAAGAGTGGCAGTTGTGGGATGCCCAATTGGGCCCTCTTTTTTAGGGAGAAGCCTATTGGGCTTCCCCTTAAAAGGGCTCTTTAGGGGGAGAAGAAGCCCAACATGGATTTCCTACCCCTAAAGATGGCAACTAACATAATTAAAATAAAAACACATGCAGGAGGCTAGTACTCACGCATAGGGGGCCTCCCGACAATCCAAAGATGACAAAAAAGAAAATTACATAAAGACACAAGACACGAAGCAAGACAACGATGCCGCTTCTCAAACTCGATAGTGGAAGTGTGGGTTCTTCATGTCGACTCAGACTCCGCGAGGTGGCTGGTGATGGGTCGGAGCTCAATCGACTGGATGGTCCTCCATCAAATAGGGGTTATCTACTTCAGTAGATAATTAGGGGTTAATTAAATTGTTCGACAGAATGGGAGAAGAGGTTGAAAAATCAAGAATATTCAGAAGAGGATTAAGAAAGTGTACTTAGGATTTTTAAATTTATGATTATACTATGTAGATAATAATATTTTTTATACAGGAAATATATCTAAGAAGAATTATTTCATATTAAATAAAGTAAAATTGGGAGAAAATAGGGTGTTTCTATCAACACCCTCCAGGTGTTCCACATAACATATCAATGAGGCCGCAAGACGAAAATAAGATGCAAACAGAACTTTCTTCGAATCAAACAGAAATGGAACCAATATAATATGTTTACTAATGGATCATCATTCAGATCAAGCTAAGGAAGTTATCAGACACACCCTGAATCGAGGAATGGGGGTGGGGTGCTGATTGTTGCCCCAAACTTTGTTGTGCCATTTCCCCCTTTCATTTCTTCCATGATGGTGCAGACTTCTCACATCCTAGATTTTGTTTGAAGCCTCCCTGAGGTATCTGCACAATGACAAAGCTGTCACAACCCTAACAAATGCGTCAAACTCTAAAAGGGATCCCTGCTGGTGTTTTCTTTCCCACGACGAAAGATGCCCTATTAAAAGTAGAAATTATGACTTAGTAGGGTGGAGATTGAACCTCTGTTGACCCTCCCTCAATGGTTCTAGATCCAAAGACATCTCCAAGCCATTGGATTGCTGACCACCGCAAGTCGTCAATGCAATCATTCCCTCACTAGTTCCCCGCGTTGTCGGCCACCACAAGTCGGTCGACGCGGACGATGGTCAAGGTGGTGAAGTATAGAATGTGATGGCACGGCACCAGCCGCAGCCCCAGAAACATCTTCGGAGACGTCACCGTCGCCCCCGACACCGCCAGTCGTATGTGTTCAACCCGCTCGACAAACCAAGGCGACGGTACGCACACCCGGATTCAAATACCCCGGGTAATTGGCACTTTATCATCATCTTTACGTCTTCTTTTCGTTCGTCGTTTTGGTTTTGGTCTTCATTGTTCGTTGCTTTAAAACCCGTCATGGTCATTCGTAAGGAGGGAGGTTCGTCCTTATAAGGATCTCCCCTCCCCCCCCTTCGTCAACGTTTCCCTGTTCTTCCCTTCGTTTTGATTTCCTTAGGTCGTAGGTCATCGTTGTTGTTTTGTGTTTGCCTTTGGGTCTAAGGGCCATCTACTCCTCCCCCTATATAAGGGAAGAAGGGATGCCCTAAACTCTCACCTTCGTTGAATTTTGAAAGCAGAAGTTTTCTCGTTGAGAGTTAGGGTTACGACCCCTAAAGGAAGAAGGGAAGGAGGAGGAAGAAGAAGGGAGAGAAGGGAAGAGAGGAGGGAAGAGAGCACCTGGAGGCGTCCACCGTCGCCGCTCGCACCCACCGCACTTGAGCCGCCGCCGCTCACGAGAATACCTGCCAGCGTTCAGGCCACCGCCCCGCCTCGTTGCATCGAAGGCCGTCAGCACTGAGACGGCCGTTGCACCGAAGGAGGCACCTTCGCCGCCCACGCCTCGGCCGCATTGGAGGTCACCCTGCACTGTCCGCGTGCCATGCCAGCACGCCGCCGCCGTCACTCCAAACCTGCCGCCGGTGCACCCTGCTGTGCCCCTCTCCCGACTCGGTGCCGTGCGCCATCTCGCCGCGTGCGACACCACCCCAACGAGCCTCTCTGCTCACGGCGAGCACCCAACGGCCTGCGATAGGCCCTCTCAGTGCCTCGCCTCCGAGTTCCCCGTGTCTCGAGCCTCGGTTTCCCTTCCGCGCCGACTCACGTCGACGCGCCGTACGTCCTAACGGTGCAAATGCATTCGGCCCTCACCTCGACTACGCCCTACGTTTCTGCGCCTGTTGTCGCCGTGCTGCCCACTTTCGCCGGTACGCGCCCACGCCGCGTCCCACGCTGCGCCCACCGTGCTGCTCCCGCCGCGCTGTGATCACTCGCCGCGCCGCCGCGCAACGACCACTCGCCGCGCCGTGCCTATCCGCACCCGCCGCGCAATGCCCCTGCGTGCGTCCACCGCGCGTCACCGACCGCCAGCTGTCGAATCCGTCGCGCCGACCTACAGCATCTTATACACTCTGGCGTATACCCACGCCCGTACTGTCTGCCACCACCGTTCTCCCCGACGCCGCTGACGCTTAAGCCGAACTCCTGCACGAGACGAAGACGACCACCCCGGGGATGACAACATGGTATGCCGTTCCGTCCCCGTCTTTTGTTTCTTGAGCGTCGGGTTAGACGTAGGTGAGCGTGTAAGGTTGAGTGAAGAGCCATTAATTTTGAGCGTCTTGCCCGTTTGGTACGAGTCGGGTCCGCCCGTCCTGTGCGAGCATCATCCAGCGGGAGTCATCCCGTTCGGCGCCGCAACGTCCTCGTCCAACCAGACGAGGGTCGAAAGGTCTACCTCCGTCTCCGGGCGACTCCGTCAGTACCCCGGAGATCGGCATCCTTTGCTTGTCGGCATTCGCACGTACTAAACCCCCACGCCCGTGCATTTTTTCATCGTAGGTCGTCCTCGTAGGATACTGTGCCAGACGACTTCCTCGGCGTAGACGTCAGTCCATGTCATACTCGACACCAAGCCCAACACCTCGGTGATGGCAGGATCACGTCCCTGACGTTGTCCTGCATCAGAACGAGAAGGGGGTTGATCCACAAGGAGGCAACTTCCTTAAAATCTGAATCTATTTTATGGTTCTAGGAGCTAGAAATTGTATGAACTAATGGAATGCCTAATAAAAAAGAGATGATGTTAAATGAGAGAAGGGGATTGAGAAATTTGAACCTTCTCCTGAAGATTCAGATCACCTGAATGAATGATGAGACAGATTATCTTGAAATGATCAATATCTAAGTGAAGAAATGGATGGAAAGAAATCCTACCCCTTCTTGATATTGATTCTCCCTTGAGGGAATCAAGATCTTGAAGGGAAACTAAATATAGGTGCTAACAAGATGTAGTTACTAATAGAGTTGATATAAATGAGATCCTAGAAATGGTAGATGAGCAATCTAATATTTTTTTGATTTTAGGTTGCACTCGTGAACTAAGGTGATGCTCTCCCCTCAATAACACCTTCGAGAGCATGAATATTTTGCCCATGCTTGGCGTTTTGGCAACAAACAAGAAGAAGAACAAGAGGGGAAGAAGAAAATCACCAGATTAACTCAAGTACTGCAGAAAATTTTGACTCCAAAAACTTGATGTGTCCTTCCTGGACAACTATGGTGGGGGCAAGTTCAAAGTGGTTTCCAACCCCCCCCCCCTTCCCAACATTATTTTACAAATCCCTCCAGCAGATTGAAAGAGCAGGAAAAGACAAAACTACCCTCAAAACTTCAGGTTAATCTGACTGTTGAATCTCGAGACATCAAGGTTTCAATTTTCTTGAATCATGGCCCTCCGAATTCTTCATTTTCTAGCTCCTCAAGCCATCGCCTACTCATCGTATCTTCCACGTGAAGGATGGAATCTCTCTGAATCTGGTGTTGGAAAATGTGAGAAAATGTGGGAAAAAGTCCAAAAAAGTTAGGAAACACCATTAGTAATTATAAATAAGTAGTCTTTGCCTTCTAAAATTAATTTCTTGAAAAATCTGTAAGAATTCCAAAATATCTTGAAAATCATAAATTCACACTAAAGGCAATTTTAATCAGTTTAAAGCATGATAAATGCAAATATGGACATTTAGATGCATATATTTATGATTATGCATGATATTTCTACAATAGTTTGCATACTATCACGGACCCATCTTTACCAATGTATCCCTCCTTGCCATGTCAACAGCCTTGTTAGCATGCCCTGTTAGTATTCTCCTTATGATTTGTCCATTAAAGGGTCTCTCTCCATCCTCGTCATCTCGGCAGCCAATCAGAAAGCCTAAAAAATAAAAATTAAAAATTAAATACTACAAAGCAGATCTCACCATTCAATCTTCCTTAAAAAAAATTAGACGGCTAAAAGCTTCCTGGCTCAACATTACACATGCTTCACGCTAGGTCGGCTCAAAGCCAGTTATGTTTTCTTTCTACATTCATATTGTGCAGTTTCAGAATTTCATTCATAATGTGACCCGTTGGGCTGTTATCTATCTTTTAAATTCTTAACCCCACCTGTGCCATTCTGAAACTTAAAAGGTCGTCATTAATCCCATACTAGAGCATTCTAAAATACGTAATACAATATAAATTATGTCCTTATGACATGAAAACTTCCTTCTCATGCGCATGCAGGGGCTCTGTGTGGGCCTCTGTGTTGGCCTCTAATGCACCTCTATGTGGGACATTTTGCAGCTCCTTAGGCACAATGCCTCTCACTTGCTGAAGGCGAGTTTGAGTGTGTCTGCACCTGCCCATCTGTGGCAGACTTATGAGTGCTGTTAGTGCATGGCTCATAAAATCACAATTATATTTCTTTTTTTTCCTGATAAATAAAATCAAACATACTAGACGACATTGAGCCAACTGGTACTTTAAAAACTCATTTTGCATGAATGTAATTGAACTTGTGATTTATTCAAAAATTACCTTAAAATTTATTGATGTAACCAATTACTGTATTTAATGCATGAGATTAAAATCATATGAAAATGAAGATAAGATAGATAAGATTCTCCCCAAATTGGCATTAGAATGTGCATAAGTATACAATACATTTAGAATTTATCAGCACGTAATTATCTCATGCATCAAATTTATCACATTGTAATGTCTCTCATTTCCACCCCCTCACTCCAAATTATTTTTGTATGTATCTCTCACACAATCTCTCTATTTTCTTCTCTCTCTCCCTCCCACTAAATCCATCAATTTCCCCTCTCGCCCTCCTTCCCTCCCTCCCTTTGATAAATATATAGCTCTCTCTCCCTCTCACTCTTACTCACTCTCCTTCCGTTTTGCTCTCTTTCCCTCTCACACACACTCTCTGCTTACGCCTTGCTTTATAGAAGGATGACTAACTTCTAGTAATAAAATTAGTCATCCTTAAAATTCTTATTAATATCTTTCTTCTTATCTTTTACTACTGTAACTTCTCTTCCTCTTCTCAATTTTTTGTCCCACTATCCTTTGATTCTACTTAAATTATCATAGAGCTTACCAATAGTTAAGTAGGTAACCTTTTGCCTTTATTTATACAATGGTATTACACCTGATTGAAAATCCCTACTTACTTTATCCTTCTAACTAATATTTCTCATAACTCTTTTTCTACATCTCGTATTTCTTTACTATTTCTAGTATCTCAAAGCATATACAAATAATATCATACTCTATCACTTGTTATTCATCTTCCACTACACTCACTATCTCATGAGTAGTTATCCCTTTACTAGTAACTCAAATATTGAATATCTCTATAAAGGCCAGTCCCTGTGGATATGACCTTACTCCAACTATACAGTTGAGCAAGTTATAATTTTATCAAATTTATTTGATGGAAGGAAAATTAAACTTAAAACGAAAATTACAATTTATTATGTGATTTGCCTCCATCACTTATCATATAAGTAGAATGAGACAATTTGATGTCTATCTCGATTATCCATCGAATAGGAATATTTAGGATACATGTTTAAATACTAACAATCACTATATTATGATCTCATCTTAATTCACTTTGGCATTGCACCTACTCATGGACTTTATAATAAATATCACACAAAATAATACTGAACATAATTATTTTATTCTATGAACTTAAATAAAACACGGTCGTGTGATTTGGCTCAACGACTGTGTTTTATTTATGTACAAGGAAGAACATTAGATGTTGGATGATGATCTAACACTCAACTTGCCTAATTTGGTCATTCTAGTGGCTAAGTGTGGCATCATCTCAACCATCCAGTTTCATTTAAAGTAACATACATCTGACCAATCCAATCTAATACATACAGACATACATTTGAAGGCTATTTTGGCCATATTAAGTTCATAATTATTCTTACATTAATGCACTATTTTAGCATTAAATTCAAAATAATTATGTTTATGTTTTCATGATTATGTAAAATTTGATGCACTAATTGATCCATTGTGTCAAATTCACATCAGCTTAGAATGAAATCTTTATTACTTAAAATATAGTTTTTGCATTTTTTGAATTGAGATACAAAAGGGAAGGAAAATTAAAATTGATTCAAGGATTTTGGCAATGGCCATCAGACATCCAGCTAGCACAATAACCACTCAAGCTATCTGTGGTCATCAAACACCAGAACTCAAGCCACACAAAAGGTTGGGATGGCTAGAAAATACACAATATCTGAAGTAGGGGCAGGCCATGGACCTCAATAACACTTGGAGTAGATACTAATGGCAATGAGAAATATGAAAATGGAAACAAGGAGATGATTATATTTTTAAAATGTAGTTCTAGGATTTATTTATCTAACATTAATAGTTTTTTTCTATTTTTTGATATGGGATTGGGACTTCTTTATTTCCTTTAACTTTCACAAAAATCGAGGACGACAAGAGATGTATCATGGCCCAACAGACTGTGGCCTTAAGAAATAAAGAGATAAAATGAACAGGCTTGGATCCAGCCTAGCCCCAAGCTTTTGCCATAATGGGCCAGGTTATGAGAGGCAGTCTAATTTCAAGTTTCTGATCATTTTAAACATCATTTGGTATGATCTACATCTCACCATTTGCTCTCACTGTGATCTGACTGGTTGGGGTGGTTGACAAAGATGGTACGGCCACACATGTAGTGATCTAATTGTCTAACAAACACTTACAGAGATGAGCCTGATGATGAGGCATGAGGAGGACCGCAATGAAGACCACAAGTGTGATTTAATCATAGCTGACGGTTTATCTCCTAAGGAAATCGTACGACCATGGATAGATCCATCACTCTTTACAATTGATCACCATTCTATGCCATCTAGTCGATGTACTCCAGCAAAGGAAGGGTCCCATAGGATCTGCCTCGTACGCAAACTCTTTATCCCTTCTATTATTCCTTATTATCATATATTTCCCTCTTTATCTAATTTCTTCAAAAACATTTCCCTTATCTTTCATGCTCTTAAACTTCTATTACATATCTGTAATCTAGCTTCACTTCATTAATATATATATATCAAATTAATTTATCTCTTCATCCTATCCATTTTATTGTTATTCATTTTCCTCTCTATTATCCCTCTTATATTTTATTACTAACAAATACACCTATTCACAAACTCCCAAATCTTAATATATTTTGAATTTCTATGTCTTTCCTACCTTTAATATATTACATATTAAGAAATTTTATCTCAACTAATCTCTCTCTATCTTTTTACTTGAACACCTATCTAAAAATAAAGTTTCAAGTACCTATCATAACATGTTTCTTTATTCTAGTTATTATAAACAAATTTAATTATCCATACCTCAAATCTCTATAGAATAATAACATAATGATATGTTATCACTTCTCTTCATCATAGTAGTTATTATCTTATCCCTTATCCTATATATTACATAACTAATTCCTCTTATTAGTTATATTATTATCTTATTATCCTTTATCCTAGCTCATGCCATGGAATCATCTAGAAAGGCCAACCCTATGGTGACAAACCCACTCACCAGTAGAAATCCATCAGCGAACTTTCTGACTGAAAATTTTATTTGATCAAAGTGAATTGAACTTAAAACAATACTAATATAGCACCCTAACTTGCCTTCCTTAAATTCTGAGATCAGTCACATTCTTATGAATTTATAGAAGACGTTTTATGCCTCCACAACAAAGATGTCTTACAAATTCTCTACAAAATGAGCATGCGGTAATATTTCTTTGGTAGAAAATAAAGTGGTTTGGATTTTTACTTGGTGACAAATAAACATAAACACAGCCACAAAACATAAATATATTAAGATCATTTCTTGGATCATTATCGTGATTTTAACATCGAATTTTATTTCATGCATTAAATGTTTAATTTTTTTAAAACAACACTTTTTAATATGAATTTTACATAATTACATGTCCATTAATTATTATTGAAAAAATACTTAAAACATTATTAATTTAGTGGCTAGAATTATTATCTCTAGTTGGTTAGTTTATATTTTTCAGGGATGAAGTAAAAATTTAAGAAATAAATAAAAAGAGGGAAATGAAAAAAGAGCAAAATGGTTTATGAAGCACCATACGACTGAGCCATGCACAACAACAATGTGCTAATGGTAGGCAGGTGAGCATAGTGCGCTCAATCCTGCGTGCATCCAGAAAGCAGGCCGCGGCTCTCTAGCAGCACCCAATAGCCATACACACACAAAGATCAGCCCAAAGAAGGTCCACAAAGGGAGCCCATTAGTCATCGAGAGTTCGATCACACAGATAGCTCGCACATGTGCATGTGGAGATGGTATCTTAATTTGAATATCACATTTTATTTATATATATGGCTAGTCATTTTTATAAAATTTTCTGGTTGGGTATAATACTTGACTGCTTCTTTCAGCTTTGAACCTGCAGAGAAAAGAAGCATCAAAATGGATCGCAGCCTGTTGGGGTGGAACCTTAAGGAAACTAGAAAGAAATCATGACATGGCTTCAAGCTGACCCAAAGCCTGTGTCATAACAGGCTAATTTAATTGTATTAATATGATCTCAGACATCTAACACTCAGAAGGAGATCAAAAGAAGAGATTTAAAAGATAGATATTCTTATTAAGTTGTTTCTTTTTTAGATTTTTTATTGGATGTAGTCGGTGGTGCGGATGGTGGGGCCACATGATCCGATGAATCAGGAAGTCGACAGTTGATGTGGTATGCTGATGAGGACAGCTGATGTCACTTGGTGGGTGCCCAATAAAGAGATGAATATGGCTTTGATTTAGTCACAACCATTATTCCAACTCTCAAGGAGATCAAAAGGGCAAGGGCAGATCCATCCATCTCTACCCTCGTTGTCACCCCCGTTGATCAGGCAGTGAATTCCCATGAAGAGGAGGGACCACAGGGCATCTAGCTGCCTCAAAGGATCCCTTAGGCCTCTCCCACTGCTTGGAACACCCAAAGATTTCATGCCAGCATGAAGGCAGGAAGAGAAAATTTCAGAATAGATGATCTGCATGGGTAGGTTCATACTTGATTATGTCATTTTGATAGATGAACTGATTCAGATCAAAGTCAGAATCAGTTTTCTGTCTTGTTTTTAACTTGGCCTCTTTGATGAATTTATTGAAAGCATACCTGGTATCGAGGAATTTCCACTGATTTATCACATTTTCCTATCAAATTTACCTTCTAAAAATACTTACATTAATACTTCTGAAATATTATACCTATGAAGCCATTTTATACTATTATAATCTATGGATTAATTATATAATATTATAAACATTCACATCTTAATCACTTTTATTCAACATAACTATATTTTCCTATCTTGTCCATCTCTATCAAGTTAAATAAATCTCTTTTAAAATCAAATGACATAAATGCTCTCACATTCACTCTTATTCTTAAACTCTTATTGTGTATAAATACTTGTATCCTCCACTATTTTGTATAGAACTAGACAATTCCTTTTTATTACCATTATCATTTTTATCCTCATATCTCTTAATTATCTTTCTCATTATACTTTACAAAAAAACACAACTACTTAATAACTCCCTACATAATAAACACTCATACATCTATGCCCTATCTTAAATTTAACATACATCTTGATTAAAATAAATACACTTCCTATCATCTACTAAGATTAATATCTTATTATTCTCTACACCTAATTAATCATATATAACTCTTCCACTATCTATCTTAAGGGTTATAAATAATTTTATTATGTTACTTATTTACTGTATCAGAGATCCATAAAAACATTAATCCTGAGAAATGATGTAGTTGACATCTTCCTTTCACTAAAAGTCTCAATCACAACTTATGAAGATTTATCATTATATAAAATCCTAATTTCTCCACTTCGCTAGGTACCTCTTTCTACTTGCTTATCTTCACCCTTTTACTATCTTCATTATCATTACTATCACTTTTCTTCCTGAACTAAAAAATAACTTCTCTTACTATACTTATTATCATCTTATTTCCCTGAACCCTATCTCCACTATAGATCCACTTTTAAAGGCCAGTTCCGGTGGAGACGATCTCACTCCTATTATACATTTCTTTGACTGAATTTATTTGATTTGAGTGAATTTATACACATCTTAATGTCTACAAAATGAAGAACAAGGTAGTTACCAAACTTTGAAATTAATTAAAAATATGTATTTTTATTGCTTTTGATTTAGACAGAGTTAAAATTTGGATTTGATTAATTGTTTTAGCAATTGAATAGATTTATCACCATTTCCCATAATTTTTCTTTGATATTTTGTGGTGAGTGCATCCACGAGTTTGTCATTTATTTATAAATCAATTCTTCTGATTTGGTTCACAACTGATGCATTCTTGAGTCATATTTACATGGACTAAACAAGCATGCAACTCTTTTGATGTTCAGCCCTCCCAAATCATTGTTTGACTCTTGATTCCTATGCGAATTTAAATTTTTGGAGTTAACTTTTGAGAGATATTTCTTAATATTCAAGCGCAAATTTCCATGATTTTAGTTTCTTCAGAATACCTTATTTTTAAGCTTTCCGTCATGTCTAACTCGATCAATTGTGATGTCAATTTCTTCATCAATTCGTTTATATGACCTAGCTGCATAAATGGGTCATTTCTTAGGAATAACTTTTGAAAATACATACCTAATTCATCCAATTTTTGTATCAGTTGCCTAGGCAATTCCTTTATTATGAAGATATATCATAAAATGATTCATTTCTATGCACTAATTTTAAAAATAATTAGTAATTTCAAAAATTCTATAAAAAAATTTATTTTTATATAAATAATTATGATTATGTTCGAATTTTCTGAATTTATAAATTTTAAAGACTATATAACCCTTTTCACTTTCAATTTTTGAAAAATTGATGGGTGAGTCAAGGTAAACAACTTCAATTGTCTGTTCATTTATTATTATATAAACTATAAAAAGCATGAAATAATATTTATATTATTCTTCTTATGAAAATACATCAATCATTAAAGCTATCGCTAAAAAATAAATAAGTTGATTTGGTCAACTCATTCGCATGAGTTGAGTTGATGATTGGTTTTCATCTGATTTTAATATAATTTATATGTTCTGATTTGATGTACTTAGAATAATTTATATATTTAATCATATAAATATTATTTATTACCTCTATTTTTTTCATTTTGACCTAGTTTGTTTGAGTTTAACCATTTTATATAAGTGACCTATTGGTCTCTCTAGAGTCGGCCTATATTCATGTTTGTACTCAAGTTTATTTATTTGAGTTTGAAACTCATGCTTTCCTAACATCAGATAGTTGTCCTATGCTAGATTCCATATACTTTAATCATGGACCTAAAATTATGTAATTATCCCCATAAGGTGAAGTTACTCATACACAGTCAAAATTGCAAATGTGATGTTGGATGATATTAAGAACTACCTTCTTAGCATTTGACGTTGCGGAAATAGCTTCCAAAAAACTGGAAAGGTAATCCAACTCCATAATGCTGTCTTCATGTCCATCTAAGTAGAGAAATGATCACATGAATTCCAGTCTCCACAAATCAAATAATATATCTAGCTCAATAATAGGTCAAAAATGGTTTCTTATCTTCTTTTTTCATGTCCCTAAAAGAACTTTAATGTATCAAAAAATAATCTCGAACAAAAGAATACATTTTCAGGCTTTCAAGCTAGTTATTTTAGGGGCATAGTGTCATACACTTGAGGAAGAGAGGGGATGCCTCTAAGATGTTCCATTTTCCTCAAGCACTCATGTCCAGAGCACATGGTTCATACCTAGTTTAAATTTTCATGTTCATCATTATAAATTTGTTAAGATCCCAATATAAAGTTTCCATTCATTGATATCCCATTAAATAGGTTAGAGCATTGTCTATAAGAAATTCACAATGCGAGCATACTGCAAAAGCTTTTACCTATACTTCATCAGGTAGATTCATCGTGAATGGAAAACATTTAAGGAAGCATGATATAAAATAATTATTTCACTAATGAAAAATCATGACTAAAATATTTATTGCAGTTCAAATGGGCATGTAATTCATTTCCAGTAATGGAATATTTCACCTAGGTTCATGCTAAAATATTATGTATTTAATATATGGCATTAGAGATTGAACTTTACTGGCTCCCAGAGAACAATCAGATGCATCACAGAAGATTTCAAAAGGTTTTATCTACTCACGTGCATGTAGTCAAAAAGTGGCTTTAGTTATCATCAGTAATTAAAGCTTCACATTTCGAAAGT
Organism: Wolffia australiana; assembly: GCF_029677425.1. NCBI lineage: Eukaryota > Viridiplantae > Streptophyta > Magnoliopsida > Alismatales > Araceae > Wolffia > Wolffia australiana. The sequence goes on from NC_135850.1 coordinate 6,249,107, forward strand.
AGTTGAGTCAAAGGTTTAATTTTTTTACCAAATCATTCATAAATCAGTTTTAGAATATAATATGTTTTAAAAAAAAGTGTTGTTTTAGGGCTGTGGGAAGGGGAAGGTTCTTAATGAACCCTATATTTTCATGATCCACTTTTATTTTTTCCTAGCTGATATGGTTCCCTAGGGAAATTCCTTCTTTCACCATAAAGTTGGACTTCTCCCAGCTTAAGACTAGATAGCTTTTGACACATCTCTGAAAATTATTGATTAAATAAGATAAATATATATATTAAAATAAGAACCAAAGATAGACAAATCATGCATATATATTAATAAACAATCACCTACTTGTTCATAATACATAGCTATCATGAGCCTTAAAAAATTGGCTGGCAATTATATAGCTAGAATGGAACTTTCCCAAAAATAAGTTACAAACTAGAAAATTAATGTTATTTAATTTAAATTTGTCACATCCAGGATATCCATCTACAAATAGTAAAAAAGTTGTTGGCAGATACACTTTCAATAACATGTTAAATCAATGGTAAGGGTAAAGATGTTTTTTAGTTCCTGAATTCAGTTTCATATCGTTGATGTGAAATCTCCATTTTTTGTTACTATTGGTTCCAAATCCTCAAGATCCTCATATTTTTTAAAAAATTAATTCCAGTTTTCTTAGGAACCACATAATATCATAGATGAAACCATCCATAAGATATTGCATGTTCTTATTTTTAAAAGCCTGTCATGTGAGGCGTAAGTCAACATTAACTCCTTGAATTTTCTTCAAGAAATATTTTATGCTAAAAAATAATTGGGTTTACCTTTAATATCATATATTTTCCATCCTATGCCATACTTATATTTATATAGGCCTGGAGTAATTTGATGTATGGTTTGCAGGATAACAATGATGACACAATCACAGGAAAATAAGTATATGGTCCTAAATGTGGATGCCTTAAATATCAAGCTAACTGGTTTAGATTAGTATTTAATATAATGTTTTTGGTGTTGGGTATTTCACATATTACAATCATTATATTCAAGACAAAATAGGTCATAAGGGCATCAATCAAAATGATAGATGATTCAATATTTCATCTTCTACCCGAGCTTTACAATGCCTTATTTTCTCATAGTGGGCTGTGTAGTGACTAGAAATCATCATCCAAAAATTATAGGTGCATAACTTAGCTTCCCTCTTATCCCTTTTATTGGAAACGATAAATCAAATAATAAACAAATGTTTCTATACTTTTGGTATCACATCCTCAAAATTTCAAAAAGGCTGACATTTGAATCCATCTCACTTGCTGAGATTCTAGATAAATATAATTCAATTTTAGAAAATTTTAAGTTATAGTGAAAAGCTTTTAATTGGATGTTAACATTATAACCTGAATGTAGAAGCATTAGTTAAAAAACATTCTCCTATCTCACACTTAATTAATGGATCTCCTAGATCTCTTTAAAATTTATAGGAATCTTATTCAAGGAAATTGATATAATATTCTTTAAAATTTTGATTATATTTTAATTAAAAGAAGACGTAAATAGATCATTTACATAGTTTTCATAATTAATGATATTATGGAGGACTTCAGTTAAGGGCATGGCGATAGTTGTGCATTTGAATACTTCTATCAAGTGACAAGTTTTATCCCACATTATTTCATTTTGCCTGTCCATTCAACTTCCGTGCTAGAGGAAATGAGAGTCGAACCCACTATACAATCTTCTTGTATGTCGATTTAGCAAACCAATGCCTTAAGCCACTCGGCCATACTTCCAAGTTATTGATTGGAATTGGGAGTGACCCGAACTGATCCGATTCACTGCTCCACCCTCTGCATGCACTGAAAAACCTCCGTGCGCGTGGAAACGCCGGAGTTCTTGCAGTGACTTTTTAACCTGTATTGAAGCTAGCGCACGTACTCTTCTTCTATGAGTGAGACTCTTATTCTTGATGGTTTCTCTTTGTATAATTTTAAAGAACAAGATAATGAAATATGTTGTTTAAAAATTGCTGGGTTAAGTTTTGAAAATTTTAGGTGCCTCTGTTTATCATGTCAAACCTCATTCCTAGGATTTTATTCCATATCTTCCTCCACCTGATAGGATTTATTTGTATCTATATTATTTTTCTATGGGTGATGTAATATTTTTATTTCCAATTTTTGAAACTAAAAATGTATTTTCGTGTATTATTTGATTATTTCCATGTTAGGAGTTTACATATATCAACATAATTTAGGCATAAGGAGGTGGCGATAGGTGTGGGATCTCCAATAAGTCTGTCCCATAGTGCATGAAACAACGATCAAGCTAAAATTTATGAATTGAGGATGGATGATAAATATGAAGGATTTCATGTCATGTTTAATTTAATTGGAATAAAAATGTGATACTTATTATTATTGTGCAGTGTGTATGATGAAGTCCCTGAATATTATATTTGTGAAAAATGATGATATAATAAACAACAATGATAAGTAGTTTTTAAGTGCATTCTAGACATTTATATTCTATAAATACTTGAGACGGGCATTAAACTATTTAGAAATATTGCCACAATATGATAGTGCTTATAAGATAATTATGGTTCATCTTTTGGCCATTAGTGTAGAGAGTCTAAAAGTCGTGACAGGTGCTCTTTAGAGAAATATTTCACTGAATTGATCCATATCAACCTCGTTCCATTATTGTGCTTAAATTTCAATCAAGTTGATTTGCAAGATAGTCATATAAGTGGTCCTTATCTTTGTGACACCAATGGCATCTCATGGATGAATGGCTTTATTTTGACTACAGTCTACGAGTCCCTAGTCATGGGTTCCAATTAAATCATCTCATATATAGCAATAAGTAAACAATGGGCATTGACTGGTCAACATATATCATCTATCCTTGGGATAGAAGGAGATTGACTTGAGTAAAAAGATGCATTAAATCCTTGGCCACAGAAGTGAAAATATTAAAGAAGTTGTTTTTCAATGATCCTTATTATGCAGTAGTATTGACAGAGCTAGGATATTAGGTTTTTATGCTTTACCATGACTTATGTCAGTTGGAGTCTGGCATGAAGGAAGGGTTTTACATATTATGTAAGTAGAGATGGCAAACATTTTATGGGTGAGTTTATTTACTACAAAATATCTTCTAGAGCATAAGATGCAGCTTCACACCCCATGTGCTGGAGTTACCTTATTTGATTGTATTATATGGATTGCTACGTTTTATCTATTTATTCATATGGATAGTTATAATATTGGACAATAAATGGTATTGGGACATTAAGGATTTTAACAGACTGTTACGCATGACAAAGGGGTCACATAGGTATGATATATAGATGTGGCTGGGCATACTATAAGGGCTTTTGTGCAAAATTTTAAAATATTTTTAAATAGAGGGGGAACCCATTTTATGTTCCCAACCCAGCTAAATCTGTGAAAACCCCTTGTCTTCTCACCTTCTTCGAATCTCCCTCCTTCTGATAAGATTTGATGGTGGGAAGATCAATTACATCTTCAAGAAGAATTGAATAAAATCAAGAGGAGAACCATCACTTCTTTAATTGTGTGGATACATCTCAAGCCCTGGGAACTGAACAGCTAGAAGAAAGTTTTCCCAGGAGCTAGTCAATAGTGGAATTAGCTTCACAAATTTTGATGAGCTAATCCACGGTTTTATATATCCATCATGATTAAATTTTCATCCTCTATAAGATGAAATTTGATTTCCAGCAAAGACCTCACCAAATGCCCTGATTCAAAGAGCATGGGCGGCGCCGCCCGCTGAGCATCGGTTTGGTTGTTCCCTTGCTCTTCTCCTCCGTCCAGGTGTGAATCGATTATGCTCTGACCTTCATGATCTTTCTTTAGAGTCCTTTAAGCTATCGAGGCATTTCACAGCACCTCCAAGAGCTCATGGGTCACCTTCAAGAGCCCTCTGTGGTCCCCCTTCTTTCCTGCGACGAGAGATGAGAATTTGAAGCTTAAAATCATTATTTAAAGGGCCATGAGAGGTCTCTCGACCCCTAAGGGGGGCATGTCTATCCCATGGCCTTCTAAAGGCCGTTGGACCGGCCAGTCATCCCCTCGTTGGAAACTTCCACCGGCCAGCCGACACGGAGGACGGCTAGGAGCAAAAAAAGACAAGATTGCCCCGATCGTCTGATTCTTGTTCGATTTGGGTCAACAGCTGCAATTAAATCCCAGTTGTGGACCCATTCTGATCGATGTACCTCTCTCTTGCCCTGTCAGCAAGCCTTGTCAGCTTCCCTGTCCACTTCGCATGCTCTGATTCGCCAGCTTGTGTGGCTCTCGTATTCACATCAGCGGTCGTGGCCAATGAGGGATATAAAATAATAATAAATAAAATGTTAGATAAAACGAGGTCGATCTCATCATCCAATTTTTCTTAAGAACATTGGACGGCTGAGATCAAGTCTAGTTACTTAAAACGGCTTGAAACAATACGGGCTTTGGGCCAGGTCTGCTCAAAGCCTGGTCATTAATTTTTCTAAAGCTTCAAAAGATCGTGGCCCTTAGGTCGTGATCAGTTTCGTTATTTTGCGGCCCGACCTGACACGAAACTGAAAGAGATAACGGAATAGAATCTCATATTGAATGTTTTAGACAATTGGATGCTATAAAAAATGCTAGACATATCTCATAATGAATTAAAAAAACTACCCTTCTTGTGTTTGCAGACTCCTTGGGCCCCTATGGGCTTACCTGTTGCACCTCACTTGTGCAGGCCTTGTGATTGCCTCCACTTGTGGCTGTTGGGCTCCTTGTACGGTGGGCCTCACTTGCTGTTGGGTTGGCTTGAGCACAATGCGCTCTCTGGTTGGCAGCTGGCTTGAGGGCTACCGCCTTGGTCCAGCACTCCAAAACCTTTTTTATATCTTTTTATTTTTATTTTGAAGGCCATAAGCTTTTTCCTTTCAAATGAGACAACAAAAAAATGGCTTTCATGCACCAAAAAAGTTTTTAATGATAAACATGGCCATATTGAGGATTTTCATGAAATAATGCATCGAGAGCAAGTTTATAGAAAATAAAATGAAATCTTGCATATAATGACTCTAAAATGTGTAGGTTTTTACTAAAAATCCCTTTATCAATAAGTATAGTTGATCTTGTGACTATTAGTGTGGCAAAACTAAGGACATATAGTGAAGAACCCCTAAATAGTAGTGTACCTAAATTGTAACCAGGTTGATTCATGTCATGCTGGTATAATTGATCCATTGACCTGAGACATGAAGGGCATCTCGTGGATGGACCACTGTATTTTGACTACGAGTTACGAGTCTCTAATCACATGATTCAAATAAGTCATAGCTCAAATGTTGTGAGAAGCTCACGGAGATGATTGAGTGGCCAAGACAGGATCATCCACCCTCAGTATAAGACCAGATTGACTCAAGTAAGAGGATGCAACTAAATCCCTAGCCAAGGTAGAAAGGATATTAGAGAACGGGGAAGGGGCATCCATTTTAGGCACCCAGGCCGGCGAGAACTAGGTGCCCCCTCTTTATCCACTCTGATCCCTTCTCCACTCAACCAAGGAGAGAGTCTTCATGGTAACATGATCTTAAAGATTTTCGAGAAGAGTTGGAGAAGAAGAAGTGGATATCCAAGAGCAACATGATCACGTTGATACTTCTAGAGATCTGACACATGAACGGCTTCAAACTGACCTGGGAGTGAGCAAGCCAAAGGTGGATCAAGTTTCCTAAAAGGTATTGTTGGAACAAGCAAAAGGTAGAGGTGATGTTTTGTTTTAAAGATTGATTACGAATTTATAATCACTTCTACTTCATGAATAGCATATTTTCTTAATTGAACCAAGGCACTAGAACACAGCACTATATAATATTGATTCTAGATGCAAATATTTTTAAGGGGTATAATTTTTTTTAATATATGTTTCTTCAAAAGAGCCAATATTTATAATTCTAGACCACTATGGACCATGTATGGTCTATCCTTGCACTACATCTATACTTTGCCACAACGTAAGCTTCCTAGGACACAGTTATTTGTAAACACATCGACATCAGCTCTACCTATGGGTTCATGATAAACAAAAATTTAGGTTTAAGGAGTCATTTTGAGGCTCTGATTCATCGACCAATATTTATAAAATTTTCCTTATTTAGTGGAGGGTAAGGGTCGAATCCACAAAGAATATTTAATAAGAGAGTAAATTTTAATTCAAATATTTTCTTAAATAGTGTATTTGGGTAACTATATATTTTTATGGATTTTTAATTATTTTCTAAACAGTAAAATGAATTAAATGAAATAAAGCTATTCAAAAATATTTTAAATAAATTAAAGAATATTTATTTATTTTGGATAAAGTTCTAATAATTTGTTATGATTTTAGGAAGTTATTGTGATTTTTTAGATAAAGCAATAAATATCAAGGCAAAGTAGAACCTTTGGTTTTGCTTCCCATGGTAAAAGCTGTGGGTGGTTGCATCCATCAGCATACAACTTGCAGGTAGTGGTGCGCTGCTGGGCGATAGAATTGGGCAAAAACATGTAGTGGACGAAAAATGATGTATCATTTGCTACAGGGGGCATTTTTATGTGATGTTTGATGGGTTGGAAAGCTTGAAGTCAAGGCTATCCATTGGAATGTTGACCAATAAAAAAATGTGAGAAAATTAAAATCAAACATTGTGGTCACTTCTCCAAAGGTTCTTGATCACAATTAAATTGTATCTTCCACACTCATGCATAAGAAGAATGGATCAAAAAAATCTGATGAACTAAGCCTCCAACAAGTTGGGAGTAGAAATCAAAGATGAAATATAAAGATGGAGAAGAAGAGGTTAAATAGAAGTGATATTCAACCAAGTTTGACTTTATTTTTTTTTGATATTCAACCAAAAAAAAAACAGACTAAGGATGGTCTGTTTGTATCACAGGAAAAGTACACTAAAGAACTAATTAAGAAATTTGGGTTTCAAGATTTGAAATCAAAGTCAACTCCAATGGGAAATGGAGTTAAGTTAGACGCCGATGAGAAAGGCGTTAGTGTTGATCAAAATAAGTATAGGGGGTTAATTGGATCTTTATTATATTTGACGGCTAGTAGACCAGATATTTTATTTAGTGTTTGTCTTTGTGCCAGATTTCAAAGTGCTCCAAAGGAGTCTCATTTGAAATCTGTGAAGCATATCTTCCGATATTTGGTCGGAACCACTGACATGGGTCTGTGGTTTCCCAAAAATCAGGATATGACTTTGATTGGATATTGTGATGCTGACTTTGCAGGATGCAAAGTTGAGAGAAAAAGCACAAGCGGATCATGCTTGTTCTTTGGCGGGTGTTTGATTTCTTGGAATTCCAAGAAACAAAACTCGATCGCTCTCTCGACAGCAGAGGCCGAATACATTGCAGGGGGTGCATGTGTGACTCAAGTTTTGTGGATGAAACACCAACTTGAGGATTACGGAATATTTCTTGAGAAGATTCCGATTCTGTGTGATAATACTAGCGCCATAAATTTGGCGAAAAACCCTATCGTGCACTCACGAACGAAGCACATAGAGGTGCGGCATCATTTTATTAGAGACCATATTAGTAAAAATGATGTTGAATTGAAGTTCATAGAAACGTCAAATCAGATCGCAGACATTTTTACTAAACCTTTAGTAGGGGAAAGATTTAGTACACTAGTAAGAGAACTAGGGATGACGAAAGGAAGTCAGTTATCATGAAGACCATATGATTTTTGTTGATATCGTTTGGTTTTGTTTTGTTTTTCAGGATTTTTTTCGGTTTTGTTTTTATCCGAAAATATCTAAGCAACCATTTGGCATCCAATGGTGTCAATTATTTTGCTAAGATATGCACTCAAAAGGGACAGGTCATGATTAGTGTGACGGATCGATTTACTCATGTTCTTTCTTTCACTTTGATAAATTTTATGTTAAATTGCTTGGAGTGGCTTTTTCATTTCTTCCTCTGTTTTAATTTAAAATTTTTATTCAGTCTCTCCAAATTATCTTCTCGGTTTTTTTTGTGTTGCTGACACTATCATGACGCATAAAACTGTCCCGATAAGTTTTTTTTTTTTTTCGCCGGTTTTGTTTTATCCCACACCGTACAGGTTCCACGTGTGGTTGTCTCCAACAAACGGCGTCACCAGCTCATAGAGTCAGGGGGAGTAAAATTGTTCTACCTAGACATTCTTAAGTTTAAGCCTAACCTATTTTTTGCAAGAACTTGTTGTATTCTGAAAGATTTCAGGAAGTCCGCAATCTTAGGAGAAGAGGCAAGTTGCTTGGAGTGGTTCCCTTATAAGGTATGATTTTAATTTTAGGATTTATGAAGGCATGTAAGATCCTCCTTATATGCACTTCCTAGATGTTTAGGTGATGCATTGGATTGTTATCTAAATGCATCTACCGCGGTGAGGTCTCATTCATACATGTCTTTGCTCATTAGTGCATGGGTAGCACACATTTCCGATGTTTGATGATTACCCTTGTTTGATGATTACAAAAAGGGGGAGAAAATATCATGATAGGGGGAGACATAAGTATTCTTATTTAGGGGGAGAGTTTCTGATTTAAGAAAATTATTTTTTTAAATTCATGATATTAGTAATTTTGTAGTACATCAAAAAGGGGGAGATTGTTGAGGTTTTTGTGTTTTAATGTACACTAAATTACATTAACATCATGAATTTATAACTAAGAAACTAATTTATAATTAGAGCTTAAAATATTTTAAGATTATGTTTTTTAAATGTGTTAAAACTATAAAATAAACTAGAATAATCATAAAGTACTTGGGAGAATGAAAAATGTTTTTTAAAGTTTCTGAAAATAGTTTTAAAGTATTAAAATGTTATTTTAATACTTTAAAATATTTTAAAAGGTCATTTCATATTTAACGTATGTTGAAATTATTTTCAGAAGCCTTAGAAATATTTTTAAATACTTTAAAAATATTATAAACATTTTTCTGAATTTTTTAAACAATTAAAAGTATTTTAAATAGTGCAAAATTGACTCCTAAATAAATTTCTGGCATTTTAGTTAATTTAAGAAGGGCCCAATAAGGCCTAAATGGGCGGAGCCCATTAGCCTTAGTGGCGGACCCGACGGGCGGATTTAACCAGTTAAATCCGAGGTCGGGTCCGCTACTAAAGTTTGAATTAAAAATATATATATATATATGGGGAGAACAAGATTTGAACCCAAGACCTTCGCCTCAGTAATGTAGCGATTTACCACTGCGCCAGAAGTCATCTCTTAGTGTAGATATAAATTATTCATATATAATGTACTTTGGACCCGAAAAATCGAATTAGGAAATTCGATTTATTCCAAAGGTTGGGTTCGACGGTTGACTTTCCAAAATCATTTCTTATTTCTAAAAATCATATTTTTTCTGAATTTTGAAATTCCTATATTAAACCTAACTACTTTAATTAGCATTAATTACTATAATTAATTTTTTAATTAAGGAAACTTTCTATAAAACTTTGAAAAAATCATAAAAAAATTAATTACAGCTCCTTTTGAGCTTGAATTTTTTTTGAAATTCTCAGAAAATTACAATCTACCCCTCTACCCCTATAAATACCTCTTCAGAACAAGGGTTGAGGCATCCTCTTTGAAAACCATCTCTCTTGAGCTCTTGGTGTGTGAAGAAAGTGCTCCTCTTTGTGAAGTTCTTCCCCTGCAATTGGTGTGGCTGTGCTTCTCTACTCATAAGGGAAGTTTTTCATTTTGATCATTCACTCATTTAGTGAAAAGGTTGATAGATTCCTTCACAATCATAGTCTTAGTGGTGATTTTTCATATAGTATTGTGAAGGATAGTGGAATTTTGATCTTGATCTTTTGAAAGAAATATTTGAAGTTGATTTCTGTGATCTGAGAGAGATTTTTGATAGTAATTTGATCTGAGATTGAAAGAAGATTTGATTCTTGTGCTTGTGATATTATCATATACTCATCCATCATTGAGTGCGGTGATTGACTGTTGAATCAATCACGGGGAGTGGCATTGTTTTCCTTTTTACTAATCTGAGCAGGTGAAGAAGATTCAGAAGGCGGGGAGGTGACGTGGGTGGCATCAAGGACGTGACGGTGACGAGAGAAGTAGGCGTGCGAGGAAGTGCTCGTGACGGCCCACCCGGCGTTCGGGTTGAAGCTCGTGCACCAAGGAACGAGAAGTGCCACCGGAAGACTCCTTAGCAACTCTGTAAGTTGGGTGAGGGTACCTTAAAAGGGAGGATCCTTGATAAGGATATCCTGAGTCCTAGTTTGGACTCGAAGGGGGACCTTGGATTGACTCGATCACTTAGCGGATCGAGGAACCAAGTAAACTTGGTGTCTTAGAGAAAGGAGGTGAGAGTTAAAACAAGGAATCATTAAAAGGTATTTAGATAATATAAAATCAGAAAAGCTAATTCACCCCCCCTCTTAGCTTCCAACAAGATCAAACAGAAATACGGTTCATATTTTAAGCATTAGATAAATGGAAGTTTTAGAGTCAATGGAATAAGATGGTAATCGTAAAAATATCATAAATTAATGATATACTGCATCATAATCATGATAATTTTGTATTTTAAATACGGAATGATGATGTAAATGAACGCACAAGATGCACACTATCATTATATAACATTACTTGCAAAATAAAGGGAAAGTTGAGAATTCAAATAGGGAGATACAAATTTAATAAAAAAATTATTAAGCCTGACGGGAAAGACTTGTTAAGGTTTTATGATTCTCTACAAGAACATGTGGCAGAAAGGGAAAATAATATTTGCATTTTAATCAATGAGACTAAAACCACACACGTCTGGCACGATGAAAAATCTTCATGTAGAAACAAAATGAAGAATGTGTACGAATGAAGAATGTGTACACATGGTGAAATAAAATAGAATACTTTTAGAGCATTGAATATTTGGGATGTGTGACATGTTCTGGTACATGTTGCGGAATGCATTTGATTAAATGAAGGAAATGCCATATATGATGTCGCTTGATTCACAATGCCATGTAATGATCAACTGTTTTACAGGGTTCTCTTCAGTTTTTGTATTCCCTTGACAGATGCTCATGTCAGAAGACTATTGAACAATTGACGAAAAAAGTTGAATGATGGAAATCAGACAGAATTAAGTAACTAAGATTAAACCAACCTAAAAAATGATATTTTGATATCGAACTGTCTGAATGTGCCCAAATCTTAAACATTATTATCTTCTTACCCTCTATTCATCCATACTTTTTAGTTGACTTTGAAAAGTGAAGAAAGCATAAAAATACCTCAAATCTTGACCAACTGTTTATCCAGCGTAGAATTCTGGAGTGGAAGTATCTTGGACCTTGAGTTGGAAGTTTTTTGTTCTTGTGAAATTGCGTTATTTCTAGATTTTTGGCAAAACGCCAATGCATGGGGACAATATAATAGCATTGTAATTCGATTCTCTGAAATTTCAAATTATTTACCATGATCACTTTGTATATTTTTGATATTAGCATCTACATTATTATGTGCATCAAAAAACCTTTGAAAACGTCAAATATTTGACTTAGAAGAGAAAAATACACCAAAGTAAATCTAGAAGAATCATCCACAGTTACTAAACAGGTAGGTCACACTCTTCCTATTTTTTCACCCGTCAAGATTATCTATTGTGGGTTAACATCAGACACATTTATAGATTAAAAGAAGACATATATTATACGTGAGTTATCTTCCCTTACTAAGGTCCAAAGCTTCCAGAAAAGTACCACGTTATATCGTCAGTGAAGCTGATGCTATTACATTCAAGTGCGGGTTTCTTTCGGTTCTTTGAAAAATGGATTCAACCAGAGGAAATTTAATGTTTACATTACCATTTACCAGCAAACACATCCATTCTAGTGTCCCATCCCACTCTTTGAAACACCCATGTTTACTAATTTTGTTAGGTCTCTCTATATGGTATCCATGGTACCAGTAGCTATTGTGGCTTCATTCTTATTCATCATTATGATGTTCCATATTCAAACAGCAGAGAAACATGAAGAAGTATTGCTCTATTTAGCAGCGATTGGAACGATGGGACCAATCCTTTGGTGGGAAATTTTCTTCATCTTAGTAAATAAAACCATTGCATTACTACAAACCGGGAGAAACGAATCACTTCTAAGATTTACAATTTATGTCAAAAAGGAACAAAGTTCGACTAAATTTGAAACATTGAGCAATTTACATTATACCGGGAGAAACGAATCACTTCTAAGATTTACAATTTATGTCAGAAAGGAACAAAGTTCGACTAAATTTGAAACATTGAGCAATTTACATTATACCTACTATTGTGTCTGGTTGTCGGTTCCTAGTTTGACATAATTTGTGGCCACGATTGTGGGTATAGTGCTGTTATAGTTCTGGTTTATTGTACTCCCTTGCTGGCTACATTAGAGCCAAAGCTTACAATCATAGTGGGTATTGAGATATGTTCTCTCTCTCTCTCTCTCTCTCTCTGTGGGTTTCCATTTTCATTTTTTGTCTCCATTGTTGACGAAGAAGTAGAGAAGATTACTCTTGAACGCTGACGGTGACACTGATGCCAATCAGGCATCATAGACGATGATCGGTGAGCCATTCAATGTGACCCTCTAGATCAAACTGGTAACACTTCCAATGTCCACCGGCAAATGTTAAGGAAGAGGATACACGTGGCACACATGGCACGTGTGACGACACCCAAGGAGGGGCGCAACGGACAACTCGGAAGCTTCCAGAAGCAGAAGAGAACCGCGATGCACGGATCCCAACACACACGGATGCATCCCATCAAAAGAAACACAAACCGAAAATACTATCTTATATAAATCCTTAGGCAATGTAACAGTTTTCGGCAAGCCAGAACATATCAAGTCTCACTTTCATTTCCTCTTCGATCCATTCTCAATCCTTCGCTACTCTCTCGTGTAGCTCCGTTTCGACAGCAAACACATCGGAGGGGACAATCTTTCCCCCTCTTTCTCTCTCATTTTTTGTCTCATGAGGGTAGAGGTCGGAGGGGACACCTCCAACGTCAACCGGCATACATCTCGGAAAGGACACTCTCTCCCTCTCTCCCTCTCTCTCTTGAGGATTGAGGTCGGAGGATGTGGTGGCGTTCCCTGAGATATCTCTCTGCGATGGCGGCGTGAGTGGCGGCTCCGACAGGAAGTACTCTCTCGTCTATCATGAACCGAGGAGAATGGCCAATGTGGATGGAGCCCACGCTCTCGTTGCGTATCCCCACGAAGAACAAGGCTGCGGGAACGACCTGGGCGTAGAAGGAGAAGTCCTCCGCGCCCATCACGGGCGCCACGGTTCTGAAGTTGTCCCTCCCCAGAAGGTCACCGGAGACCCTCCTCACGTGCCCCACCAGAGCCTCATCGTTCACCGTCGGCGGGTAGAACGGGTAGTCCTTCTCGTAAAAGTCTACGACCGCCGTGCATCTGTAAACCTTCGCTTGCTCGACTATGACCTGGAAGATTGCCACGACTCTCAGCTCCTTTGGTTCGCGGGTCTTACGGGTTATGTGTCCTAGAGATAGCGAAAGATCTAAGGACAGAGAGGGGTATTTAAAAACTAAGAGATAGAGAGAGTGTGTGTGCTAAAGACAGAGGAGATTTCAGGACTAAGAGAGAGAGAGCATGCGTACTAAAGACAGAGAGGAGAGTGTGTGCGTGTACTAAAGACAGAGGGAGATTTAAAGACTATGAGATAGAGAGAGTGTGTGTGCTAAAGAGTGGAGGGAGAGAGAGAGAAAGAGGGGGAGAGAGTATGTACTAAAGACAGAGAGAGAGTTCTAGAGACACAGGGAGAGAGAGAGTGTGTGTGTTTAAGACAGGAGCAGAGAGAGAGAGAGAAAAAGAAAGGGGGGGAGACTGTTGGCTTGTTCGGGTTCATTCCCGAACAGTTGGCAAACTCTACCCGCTTAGAAAAATGGTCAAAAAACTGTATTATCAGAGAGCTAGAGAGAGAGAAGAGAGAGAAAGTTAGCTAGGGGAAGGGGAGAGGGGCACGGGAAGCGGGAGGGAGAGAGAGGGGATTGGGAGTGGAGGGGGGGCACGGGAGGGGGAGCAAGAGGGGAGGGGGCATAGGAGAGGGAGAGAAAGAGGGGGGAACAAGAGAGGGGCGGAGAGAGAGACGGAAGAGGGGGGCGGAGAGAGAAAAGGTTGACGGGAGAGGGGGGCGGAGAGAGAGGTGGACGGGAGAGGGGGCGGAGAGGGAGAGAGGGGGCACGGGAGAGGGGGGCGAAGAGAGAGAGGGTACTGTAGAGGGGGTCGGGGAGAGAGAGAGAGAAGGGGCACGGTAGAAGGGGGGGGTGGGCAGAGAGAGAGAGGGAGCACGGTAGTGGGGGGTTTTACGGAAGGGAAAATACTACGAAAGAGCATGAACTTTTTTTTGTCTAAAAAATAGCATGAACTTTCATGCTTGTCTAAAAAAAGCATGGGCCAATAAGAAGACACCACTTGGCTATGGTCAACTGCTGACGTGGTAGCCACCGTGGCAGCCAGGTGGACTCCATGGTGGCATCCACGTTAGCAGCCCCCGTCGACGCCGCCCGTCTCTGGCTGCCGCCGACGCCGCCCGTCTCCGCCGCCGACGCAGGCGGGGCAGCGGCGGGGAATGGGGGAGGGGGTGGCAGAGCGGCGGGGAAGGGGGGAGGGGGCAGCGGAGTGGCGGGGAAGGGGGTAGCAGGCGGCGGCGCGGCGGGGAAGGGGGGAGGGGTAGCAGGCGGCGGAGCGGGCTACCCCTTCCCCGCCGCTCCGCCGCCCCCTCCCCCCTTCCCCACCGCCGCCTGCTACCCCCTTCCCCGCCACTCCGCCGCCCCCTCCCCCATTCCCCGCCGCTGCCCCGCCTGCGTCGGCAGCGGAGACGGGGGACGGCGGCGGCGGCCAGAGACGGGCGGCGTCGGCGGCGCTGCTGGACGTGGGACGCCACCGTGGAGTCCACCTGGCTGCCACGGTGGCTACCACGTCAGCAGTTGACCATGGCTGACAAAAAAAAATAAGAAGACGCCAAGTGGCGTCTTCTTATTGGCCATACTATTTTTTGACAAAAACGAAAGTTCATGCTCTTTTGTAGTATTTTCACTTTACGGAAAACCTAAACCTAGACGTGAAGTTCAGTCTCCCGCTCATTCTGAGTAAAAGATTGAGAATGAGAGAGGGAGAGAGTGAGACTGAGATAGGGAGGATACCAGAGGGAGAGAGTGAGCGGGCGAGACTGAGAGAGAGAGTATGAGAGTGACAGAGGGACAGAGGGAGCGGGTGATAAGGAGAGTACAAGAGGGACAGAGGAAGAGAGTGAAAGAGGGATAGAGGGAGAGGGAGAAGGCAAGTGAGAGAGAGTTCAATAGGGAGAGAGTGCGGGAGGGAGAGAGGGAGAGTGTGTGAGGGAGAGAGATATGGGGAGAGTGAAAACGGGAGAGAGGGTGACAGAGAGAGGGAGAGAGAACGTGAGGGTAACAGGGACAGGGAGAGAGGAGGAGAGGGGGAGCGGGAGAGAGGGCGAGAGAGAGAGGAAAGGAGGAGGAGAGGGAGAGCGGGAGAGAGGGCGAGAGAGAGAGGAAAGGAGGAGGAGAGGGAGAGCGGGAGAGAGGGCAAGAGAGAGAGGGAAAGAAAACGAGAGGGAGAGAGTGAGAGCGGGAGAGAGGGCGACAGGGAGGGAGAGAGAGCAAACAAGAGGGAGAGT
This sequence comes from Wolffia australiana, assembly GCF_029677425.1. NCBI lineage: Eukaryota > Viridiplantae > Streptophyta > Magnoliopsida > Alismatales > Araceae > Wolffia > Wolffia australiana. Next base: position 6,264,843 of record NC_135850.1, read on the forward strand.
GAGACCGGAACAGAGGGAGAGGGGGGGGGAGAGAGAGAACAAGAAAGAGAGAGGGGGATAATGAGCGGGAGAGAGGGCGAGAGAACTACCGGGAGGGGGGGAGTGAGGGCGAGAGAGGGAGAGAAAGATAGAGGAAAAGGAAACGAGAGGGAGAGAGTGAGAGCGGGGGAGGGGGCGGCAGGGAGGAAGAGCGAACGAGAGATACAGTGAGACCAGAACAGAGGGAGAGAGAGGGGTAAAGAGAGAGAGAGTGAGCGGGAGAGAGGGAGGGAGAACGACCAGGAGAGAGAGAGAGGGAGAGGGAGAATGAGCGGGAGAGAGGGAGAGTGGATGAGAGAGAGAGAGGGAGAGATAACAATAGGGAAAGAGGAAGAGAGAGAGAGGGCGAGAGGAAGATGGCGAGTGTGGGAAAGAGGAAGAGAGAGAGAGGGCGAGAGGAAGATGGCGAGTGTGGGAAAGAAAGCGAGAGGAAGAGAGCGAGAGTGGAAGACAGGTTGAGAGAGAGGGAGAGGGCCAGTCTTTGGTCCCCTTCAACGGCAAACCGGACCCGGACCGGAAGGTTTGGCAGCCCTAAAAGGGCTGACCAACGGCTTGTGTCCTTCCCTAGTCATGGGAGAGGGGAGGAAGACATGATTATTTTTATTATTTTGTAAAAAATAATTCCTCAACCGTTCGGCTGTTTGAACTTGTTCGGATAGGATTTTTTCTATTTGGTTTGTTGGCGTTCGTTGGCACATGCCAATGTCATGTTTGCAAACAAACTAAACTTATTTTCCCATCCCTATAAGAGAGAGGGAAAAAATGAGAGAGAGAGAGAGAAGAAAAGGTGGAGAGAGAGAGGGAGAAACGGAAAGAAGGGAGGAAGAGAGGGAGAGAGAGAAAGAAAGGGAGAGAGAGCAAGAGAAAAGAAGGGAGAGAGAGAGAGAGAGAAAGGAAGGGGGAGAGAGAGGAGGGAGACAGAGAGAGAGAAAGGAAGAAAGAGAAAGAAAGAAAGAAAGAAAGAAAGAAAGGGAGAGAGAGAGAGAGAAAGGGAGAGAGAGAGAGAGAGAGAGAGAGAGAGAGAGAGAGTTTACCTGCTCTATCCTTCGCCGGAGCTGCTGGTAGTTGGGGCTGAAGGTTCTGAAGGTTCCAGTGAGAGTGACCAAGTCCGGGATCTGATCCAGGTTGCTCCCTCCATTGAATGATGCCACCGATATCACCTGAATCAGATAGACGCAGAGTGGAAGATAATGAGATTACTTGGATTCCATCCTTCCACGAGAAAGAAGAGAGAGAAAGTAGTATGATTTTCCTGTCAACCCTCCTCTCTTTGTGTTAGAGAGATAGAAAATTGGTCCATCTCTATCCTTCGGTCCGCTCTCGGGCTCGGTCCGGGCTCGGTCCGGTCTTAGGTCAGTCATGTTGACTAGTCAATATCAGGTTGACTTGGTCTTCTCTAAAGTCACCTCTGGTGTTGAAGCAGTGTAGAATAATGAGAGAGTGAGAGGGGGATAGTGAAAGAGAGTGAGAATGAGAGAGGGAGAGAGTGACACTGAGATAGTGTAACGGCAGAGAGAATACGAGAGAGAGAGAGATAGAGAGAGAGAGTGAGTGCGATAGGGAGAGAGGGAGCAGGTAAGAAGGCGAGTACAAGAGAGAAAGAGGAAATGAGGAGAAGAGAGGGAGAGGGAGCAGGCGAGAGGGAGGGAGTTCAATAGAGAGAGATTGCCAGAGGGAGAGAGTGTGTGAGAGAGAATGAGAGAGGGAGAGAGCAGGAGAGAGGGTGACAGAGAGAGGGAGAGAGAGGGGTGATAGAGAGCGGGAGAGAGAATGAAAGGGCTTGAGAGAGAGGGAGAGAGGAGGAGAGGGAGAGCAGGAGAGAGGGTGAGAGAGAGGGGGAGAGAGGGAGAGAGGGAGAGAGGGCCTTGAGAGAGAGGAGGAGAGGGAGAGCAGGGGAGAAGGTGAGAGAGAGAGAGAGAGGGAGAGAGGAAGAGAGGGCGAAAGAGAGATGGCCTTGAGAGAGAGGGAGAGTGGGAGAGAGGGACTTGAGAGAGAGGGAGAGCGGGGTGAGCGGGTGAGATAGAGAGGAGGGGGAGAGCGGGAGAGAGGGTGAGAGAGAGAGGGAGAGAACGAGTTAGAGAGGAGAGGAGGGGGAGAGAGGGTGACACGGTGAGAGAGAGAGAGGGAGAACGAGATAGAGAGAGGAGGAGAGGGAGGTCGGGAGAGAAGGTGAGAGAGAGGGGGGAGAACGAGATAGAGAGAGGGATAGAGGTAAACAAAATGAGTGGAAGAGAATGAGAACGGGAGCAATGGAAAGAGGGATCGAGGGATGGAGAGCGAACGAGAGAGAGAGTAAGACCGGAAGAGAGAGGGAGAGAGAGAGAGGGGGAGAGGGAGGGACAGAGAGAGAGAGAGGAAGAGCTGCTGAAAGAGTGAGGAAGTGAGGAAGGAGAGCGGGAAAGAGGGCGAGAGAAAGAGAGGGAGAGAATGATATAGGGAGACAGATAGAGGGAAAGAAAAGGAGAGGGAGAGAGTGAGAACGGGAAAGAGGGCGAAAGGGAGGGAGGGAGGGAGAGCGAACGAGAGGGAGAGCAAGACCGGAACAGAGGGAGAGAAAGAGAGGAGAGAGAACGAACGGGAGAGAGTGAGAGAGAACGAGCGGGAGAGGCAACGAGAGAACGAGAGAGAGAGATAGAGGGAGAGAGAACGCGCAGGCAAGAGGGAAAGAGGACGACAGAGAGAGAGAGAACGAGCGGGAGGGAGGGCGAGAGGACGAAAGAGAGAGGAAGAAAGAGCGGGAGAGAGGGGGAGAGGGAGAGAAGGGGAGAGGGAGAGGGAGCAAGTGAGAGAGTAACGGTCTTCTGTCGGGTTCGACGTGCGAAGGGGACCCGGACCGGAAGGTTCTGTCAGCCCTAAAAAGTCTGACCGACGGTCCGGTTCGGTCCGGTCTGACCGAACTTCGGTCAGACCGTGTCCTTACCTAACTTTCTCAGCATACCTCTCAGATTATTTATCATTTTTCTCTGAGTCTCTCTCTAACTTGAACTGTTTGATGACGAAAAGAAGCTCTTTTTGGGGCTGGTAATGAGGTCTCTTCGGTTTACCTGTGAGTCGAGGGGGTTCGCTTCACGAGAGACGATGTTCTGAAGGCTGATCACGGTGGCAGAGGCGGCGAGGACGGGGTCTACAGAGAGCTGGGGATACCCGGCTTGGCCCTGCCTTCCCCTGACCACGGCCTTGAAGAAGCCGCAGCCGGCGAGGAGAGCGCCGGGCCTGGTGCCGACGACGGAGGTTGGGAGATCGTGGAAAACGTGGGCGCCGAAGATGGCCTCCACGCCGTCCAGTGCTCCCTCCTCGATCATCTTCTGCGCTCCGACTCCCGCCTCTTCTGCTGGCTGGAACAGCAGCTTCACGGTCCCCTGCCATCACCAACCGTAGCTAAGATGATGAAGAAGACGACCAAGAATTGGAAGAAAATATTTACGGTGATGCTGAAGAGCACAATGATGAATTAGTAGAAGAAGAAGCAGACGCGGATGGAGAGGACGAAGATGATGATGATCACGACGATGATGATGAAGATAACAAAGAAGAAGACTGTGATCATCAAGAAGAAGTAGATGATGATGATGATGACGATGATTATGCAGATGATGAGAACCTGGAGATGACGCTCGCGAGACTTGAGGATCTTCGCGGCGCCAAGGAGCATCGCGACATGCGCGTCATGACCGCACGCATGCATCTTCCCCGGAACTCTGCTCTTGTTCTCCCACTCCACCATCTCCTGCACGACAAAAACAACCTCTTCCTCAGTCACCTTCTCTCTCTCTCTCTCTCTCTCTCTCTCTCTCTCTCTCTCTCTCTCTCTCTCTCTCTCTCTCTTTCTCTCTCTCTCTCTCTCTCTCTCTCAACCTGGATGGGGAGGGCGTCCATGTCGGCCCGGAGCGCTACCAAGGGAGGCCGGCCGCTGCCGATGAAGGCGGCGATGCCAGTCTTAGCGAGCGGATACTGGTATTTCACCCCCATCGCGTCCAGCTGCTCTCGCACGAGCGCGCTCGTCTCCACCTCCTCGAAAGCCAGCTCCGGCGTCTCGTGAATCTTCCGCCGAACCCACCTCAGCCACCGCCCCATCTCCGCCGCAGCCGCCTCCGCCCTTATCGCCGCCGTTATCGCCGCCCCCTCCCCACCTTCTCCGCCCGCTAACTGAACTGCCCCAACTAAGAAGAAGATCACCGCAAGCTCCGCCCTCCCCATCTTTCCCTCCTCTCCCCACTTCTTCGAAGTTTTCTTAAGTACAACCTTGGGTAGAGTCTGTATATATGCTGAAAGCCCCCTCGTTCATTTCGGAAATAAGGTGATATTTCTCGTCCGATGTGTCGACTAGGCGACAGGTGTCCTCGTTCACAAACACGTGGGATAATATCGACTGTCGCTTCGGATGGTTGGCTAACAGCCTCTCGAAGATAAAATAAGAATCGATAAAACGCAACGTTTTTCTCAAGGAGATTTGTCCGAGTAAAGCGAGAGAACTTGCCATTGGAGGGTATAGATTCATTGAAACGGTCCACTTGTTACTTGCTCAGTGCAATTTGATTGAGACAAAAGTAGAATACAGAGAGAGGATACATCCAAAGCGACCATCAATATCTCCCGCACATGTTTGTGGACAAGACACCAGTTTGTACAGATCTGACAAAAAAGGTCAAGGAGACAGAGAGAGAGTCCATCTGTAGATCTATCTATCAACCAATCAATATACCTTAAAAAAAATATTTCAGAGTTTCTTAAAGATATTCATTTCAGAGTATCTATCTATCTCTCTTCTATCTATTTATCAGTCTATCTATCTACCTATCTATCTATCTATCTATCTATCTATCTTCTATCGATCTATCTATCTATCTTGGAAATGTTTTGGAAATGGACAGGGGGCGTAGGAGAGATGTTGGAAGCAAACGAATCACGCGGATATGAAATCTGGACAAAAGAGCCTGCCGTTGTAATAAATAAAGTTCATAGATGAGAGTCAGAAAAGGAAAGATGTGACCGCAACACTGACAATCCTGGTTCCGATATGGCCCAGTTGATCGGTAAACATAACCGCTCGACGAACCATTCGATCAGCAATCGATCTGGCTGATAAGATCTGGCGGAGCCCCTTCGATCGACTAATCTTTCGATTAAATGATCGTCGGATAGAGAGAGAAAAAGAGGGATCGAGAAGGAGAACGTATTTAGAGAGGGAGAAAGAGAATGGATAGAGAGAGAGAGAGAACGAGAGAGATAGAGAGAAAACAACAGAGATAGAGAGAGATAGTATGGTGATGTTTTCTGGCCTGACAGCCTGATGTGAGCTCCCCAGCCACTCAATCCTATGATCGATATAATCCCACGTTTTCCTCAAGGTGACCAATCGTGACAAGGGTATCTAGCGACTAGCTGTACTAGCTATAAACATAGGTAGAGCAAGAGAGAGAGCTAGCGACGGGTGGAGATAGATAGAGCCAAGGTGGTCCTCTCTTTACGCCACAGTCACTTGCCAGTAGAAATATACATATAAAAGTAGTAGGCTGTTGACGTAGAGAGACAGATATGTATTTTTCTCTTCCTTTCTCTCTCTCTCGGACAGCTAGTCGATGGAAATGTACAGCTGCTGTAGGAAAGATGATGGAGGCAAACAATGCACGTGCGGATCCGACGGGAGCCCTTCAATCGATTCAATCGGATCGATTAACTGATCGTGGGCTTCCCCCAGACAAAATGCAATTCGATAAGATTCGATCTGATGGTCCAAGCATACTGACCAGGGATCGACACGTCCGGGACATGACGCCCCGGACGTGACGAGATGGATGATGAGTCGTGACGGACGGTGGCATGACGAACTGTTCGCCATGTCACCGTCACGTCACTCGTCCCAGGATTTTCTGAAAAATTGTCATCGACCCGTCACTCGTCCGCAAACTCTCGTCACCGTCACGTCACCGTCACGGTGATGGTGTCACCATCACCGTGACGGAAAACTTTTTCATTTTTATAGGTTATGTATTTTTATACTTATGGTCTTATGGAACATTTGATAATGTTATTTTCATTTTTCATTTTTGTCCCCTTACAAAGTTACGATTCTCCCTCTCTCTCTCAACTCCGCTGATTCTCCCTCTCCTTGTCCCCTTACAATTCTCCCGCTCTCCCTCAACTCCTCCGATTCTCCCTCTCTTTGTCCCCTTATGATCTCTTTCCCTCTCTCTGTCTCTGGCTAGGTCGCTCCCTCAGTCCCTCTTCCTCTTCTCTCTAGTTCGCTCCGTCTCTTTCGCCCTCTTCTTCTCCCTCTCCCTTTGTGGATCTGTCCGTCGGTCCCTCTCCCCGTCTCTAGTTGGAGCATTGCCACTCCTTTGGTTCTCCCTCTCTATGTGTGAAAGAATTTTTTTTCTTCTCTTCGTTGTTTGTATTTTTCTGCTTGAAAACGAGATTGAAAGTGGAATAAATTTTTGCTCGGTTCTCGTCATGCAGGTTGGAAAGCTAAGAAACAGGACCACATACTGTAATTCTCGCACATAGTTTATTCGGAGCAATTCTAATAGGCGGCATATTCGGAGCAATTTAGAGGCATGTTTCACAAGATGCAATCTGTAGCATTCATTATCATCATTCTTGCTCAAGAATTTGCAACATTCAGTATTAAGTCCTGCTCCCTGTCTATCAGAGTATTCCTTACATCTCATTTAACAAAAATTATCATCAGAATGAATGAAACTTTTGTTTTAGTTTGCAATTGAGCTCACTAAAATTTTTCATCTCATAATTCAGATTTTGCACAAACTATATTATCTGAAATTTCTCTGAAACTTTCATCATTGTGTCTCTCTATCTCTCTCAAAATATTACCTACAGCACAAACTTTGAATCTGAAATTTCTATGAAAGTTTTACCACTCTGGCTCTCTTATCTAAATAGGAAATTTTTAATCTTAAATTCCTCTAGAACTTTTATGACTGTGATGCTCTCTCTCTGTGAATATTATATAGAATAAAAAATTTTGAATCTTAACGTTTTTGAAGCTGTTACTACTGTAATTCTCTCTCAGAATATTATCTACATTACAAATTCTTGAATTAGATATTTTCTCTTGGTCTCTCACCCTCCCTCTCAGTCTGTCCACTTTGTCACTCTCTTCTCTCCATCTACTCTGTCTTGCTCCCTCACCCTCTCACGACTCCCTCTTGGTCTCTCACCCTCCCTCTCAGCATGTCCACTCTGTCACTCTCTTCTCTCCTTCCCTCTACTCTGTCTTGCTCCCTCACCCTCTCACGACTCCCTCTTGGTCTCTCCCCCTCCCTTTCAGTCTGTCCAGATCAACGTACAATAACCGAGGCATACGGACAAGGCAGTGTCGTCAAGAAAATGCTGGAGAAAACCAAGGAGATCATAGTGCAGTTTGTCTGTCTCACGGACTCCCCATGGGCTATAGTGGACAACATGGGGTTTAAGATTATGTGGTAGTATGCTGCTAAGACGACAGTTGACCCCCTAGGGTCGAAGGCAATCAAAGATGCGACGCGTAAGCTATATGTGAACATGAAGGGGAAGCTCGTGTCGTCATTAGCAGATGTCCCTAGTGTGTCCCTAACGGTTGACGCATGGACCGCCGAGAATTCCTGTGGTCTTCTCGGCATCACGTTTCATTGGGTGAACGATCGGTGGGAACTATGTGAACGTGTACTTGCTATTCGTGAGCTAGTCGGCAAACACAACGGTGAGAATATGAGCGCATAGTCCTCCAAGCGTTGGACGACTTCGGCTTGAAGACGAAGGTCGACAGCTCGTAAACTGGCTTCAATTTTGGCTCGTACATCCGTATTGAAAAACTAACAATTTTGCCATGCAGTTTTGTTCAATCACTACCGACAATGCATCAAGCAACGGGCGGATGGTAGGGATGCTCGCAAAGGAACTGAAGCCGATTAACAATCGGTTCACTCGGGACCGACATGTCCCGTGCGCTGCCCACGTGTTGAACATCATCGTCCAGGTCGCACTACAGTCATTACATGTATCGGTGACCACAAATCCTCCAAAGACTACCGACCACAGCACATCGGACGCAGCGTATGAACCAGATTATGACGCCGATACAGACGACTTAGACGCCATGCGGGAGGCTGCAGCAAGTCATGCAGAAATGGTCAGCCATGATGGTGGCCTTGTCCTAGGGGATGCAATTGCCCGTGTTTGGCAAGTAGTGACGAGTATCCGAGCATCGACACAATGATGACAACAGTACGTGGCGACCTGCAACGACATGGGGAAGAATCCCAACCAATTGCCATTAGATTGCCCGACGCGGTGGAATAGTACGCATGACATGTTGCATGCTGCATTGGAGACGAGAGAAGTCATCGATTTGATGGCCTTACAGATCATGTCGGTGACGGACAAGGACATCAGAATCTCAAGGGAGGAGTGGGACATGTTGGCAGACTTCTGCGACATTTTATGGCCCTTTTATCGGACGACAAAGTATGTGAGTGGCTCAAAGACAGTTAGAGCCATGGAAATGATCCGCATCCTGAAGGCGTTGCTGCGACATGTCGACACGATCCTGTCGAAGTTTGATATGGCCACGATTTTATGTATTAGGAAGGAGGATGACTGCCGGACAGATTGCGTCCATACGCAGAGCTTGTGAGAGCATGAAGTCAAAGATGTTAAAGTATGAGATGATCATTTCGAAGAACCGTGCGACGACGACAGCTGCAATTCTGGACCCTTTCAACAAGGGAGCGTCGCTTGACTCCAACGACATTCAGGAATCACTTGCATTTGTCCGCCAGCTTATGCCTCAACACGGTCAGCAAGACCTTATCTATAAAGACCCCGAGGATGAAGATTGGCTCGCCGAACTTATTGATGGCGTACCACCCAACTAGAGAGAAGGAACGACGAGTGCCAACGCCAGCCGAGGACTTGGAGGCGTATCTGCAATCAACGGAGAGAAAGGACAACGAGATAGCATTGGGATGGTGGGCACGTATTGGTGCACGACCCTCCCCACGACTTGATACACTAGCGCAAGAATTCCTCTTAGTTTGTGCAACCAGTGCGCCAGCAGAACGTTTATTCTCGGTCGGACGTGTAGTTGTCACTTTCAAGCGAGCACGGCTTAGTGCTGAAAGCATCGAGCTCTTGGTTACAGTGAAGTGCTGGTTACGTGCCGAGAACAGTCTGCTGTGCGATGGAGATAGAGGGGAAGATTCCCTTGACGATGACGCCTAGTGTGAGTCTTTGGTCTTATTTCCTTCCAGCAGTGGTCAATTTTTTCCAACGTAACCAATGGTCAGTTTTTCTGCAGGATCGGCGGTCTTGGTGGTCTTTTTTTTGCAGCACCGACAATTTTACGGCAACGGTCATTTCAAAATTTACACCGTAAGTTACTTCTAGCCAATTACGTATTCTTGTCAAAATTGATATCAATGATTCACGTTAAATTTATAATAATGTATTGAACTTAAAAATGAAATTGTTAATTAACGCCAACGTTCTGCGTGCGTTTTCAGGTGGGTTGACGTCAAATGGACACGTCTTTCTTTCCAGCACCATGCCCCTCGAAAATGACCTGATCGCCGGGGTCTATTCAAAGATGATATTTTTGTCTTTCAAGATCAGCAACCGCAGTTCTTTGATAGCGCCGCCAACTCCCCATAACAACAAGAATATTGTGTTCGCTCGGTCGAAGTTACTGACTTGCCTTTCTGACTCTCTCTCAATCTGTTTCAATACAGATTCCTTCTTCATAATAATTTGTTTATATTTTGACAACGGCGCCAATTGATAAGCCGAAAATAGGGGTAAAAACTATGCAATTTTAAGCCCTTGTCGTTGTGGATTTTGGCTTATGCAATAAAATTTATAAGAACTCCACTTAAGAGGTATAGTGATAAGTACGAGTGTCGTTCAAGGGAAGCTAGTAAGGAATTCGATTTGGTGATTGTATTGGTCGTTTCACTCTGATTAAACTGAATTTCATCTTCAATGAGGATCAAGTCACCCTAATTAGATGAGAATTTAGAAAGGGGGTAGAAGAGTTGAGATGAATAGAAGAAATATGGAGCTCTAAATTGGCTTCTTTGATTCTAATAAAAGGATCCAAGAGGTCAATTAGAGAGGTTAAAAGGGAATTTTTAATTTTAGTTTGGTTTATTTTTGCAACTTTGATAATTCAGAACTGAAATGGGGGTTATCAATTTAATCTCCTAAGAATTAAAACTAATTTTTTTAGAGTTTTTCTTTCGAATGCAGTTGAATGCTTAGTTGAATCCCTCAAATTCTCCTCTCAATCCTAATCAGGGCTTGTACATGCAGCTCAAGCCAAGCGATTTAGAATTTTAGATCAAAACCAAGAAGTAGAAACAAGAAATTGAACTAATCTCATTCAAAATGCACAAATCCAAATACAATCAAGGAAAAAGTACCAGATAACTTGATCCAGGGTGGGACTCCTCTCTGTCTTGCAGCTGTGATAGAGAACCATCAAGAATGAGCTCCCCCTCTCGAAATTTAGCTTTTATACTTAGGTTATATGGTAAAAATCACCATTTTACCCCCGTTTAGTACTTAATATTTATCTATCAATGTAGGCTGGATCTGAATGATACAACCATAAGATAGAAAGAGGGGATCAAGACAAACAAATCCATAAAAAAATCATCTCAATCGGACTTCAGGATCAAAAGTTATTAATAAATCAATTTTAAACCAATTTAATCCATTGGATTTAAAATTGATTTATTTATTAATTTCGTTTTTAAACATGCAATGACGTGTCGCTCTCTCATTGGCTGGCACATTTTGAATCCTCCTTTTTGCAGAAACGTCCTTAAAAAGCCCGGAATTTCTTTTGGATGCCGCCTAAAAGTAATTGCGTATATGCCCCTGGCGCACTCTCTCTCCTCCGATTTCTCCTAAAAACATTAAAAATATATATTAAAAATTACAATAAAACCCTGTAAAATTTTAAATTGGATCTTTATGCCTGCAAAGGCGACCGAGAGCTGTTTTCAGGGTCTTTTTGCAACGAAAGTTTGCAAAAAGGCCCTTGAAAGTTTGAAAATAATAAAAATACTTCTTTTTCTATTATAAATATACATTTTTTCCTTGAAATAAATACATTTCCTCTTCAAATAAATCTCAGAAAAATCCTAAAAATTCGTAAATAATTCTATAAAATTCACTGATTCATTCCCATGCTGATAAATGTCGAAATAAAATATTAAATATGCCATTTTCATTCAAAAATAATTATTTCGAGCTTCAATAAATCCTTTAAAATTCATAGAATTAACAGAAAATTAGGGAAAAATCAGAAATCACTAGAAAACACTATTTTCATGTAAATATATGATAAAAACCCCATTTTAAGCTCTTTAAATGCATAAAATCATGCTAATAACATGAAATAAAGACATAAATTAGGGTGTTATCAACGCGTGACGTGACGGATGACTACTGCCGATCCCTAATACTGACAGCGCAGATGGGTAGACACATATCTTTTTTCTAACTTATTTTTTTATCAAATACCTAAGCTTTACCTAAAATTTTCAGGCTCCAGTCCAGTCTTGATGGTTATTTTTACCATCAACATAATCAGGTGAATAGAGCAAGAAGAAACACTTGATAGGTTGATGGGTTCTTGTAGCCTACCTCAGAAGGACAGCTCCTCTTTGTTTAGTGGGGGCCCGGCGGCGGCCAAACTTTCTCCGGCTATGATGAGCTTGATATGGGCCTCTCCGGCAAGCGCAGTGCAACAACCTACCTCGACTAAACTGTTTCCCACTGATGGAAGGCAAATTGCATAATTGTTTTTAAATGTCGTTGTAATTTAATTTGCCTACAATCAAATAATTTTTAATAAAGATGTAAGCTTACTCAAACATATAGTTGGAGTATGGTGGTCTCCATTGGGACTGGCCTTTAGAGAGGTATTCAATAATTGAGTTACTAGTTAAGGGATAATGATGATAAAAATTTAATGAGATAGTGAGTGTATGGGTGATGAATAACTAGTAAGTGATAGAGTGTTATATATTCCTATAGATACTAGAAATAATAAAGAAAGGGGAGATGTAGTTAGAATTATGAGAAATATTAGTCAGGATGATGGAGTAAGTAGAGAAGTTTAATAAGATATAGTTAAGTTCTGTGAATAAAAGTTAAGGGTCACTTAATTATTGGTAAGCTATATGAGAATATAAGTAGAATCTAGGTATATTGAGATTAATATTTGAATGAGAAGAGGGATAATAAGCTATAGTAATAAGAAATAAGAAGAAAGTTAGGAGAAAGTAAAGATACTAATAAGAATTTTAAGCATGAATATTGTTGTTACTTAGTTAATTATAAGAGTGAAATTCAATTTATATGGGTTTAGTAGCTACTAAATGTTATATGTACGAATTTAAATTTTTTATATGGTTTCTATGATAGAAAATCTAATTAAGAAGGGTGGTTCTGTCGAACGTCCTTGACGTGTTCAACAGGATGCCTGTAATAAGTCGGGGTAGAATAGATAGAGATGTATATATTTAACTTTTGATAAGGTTTTTTTCAAATGAACTTATAGTAATAGAGGATGAATTATCGAACAAACAAGGTGTTCGATGGAATGCCAAAATGGAATCGTGGATTGAACTGAACTAAACTGCCGGTTAAACAAACTTGAATCAAAATTAAACTATCAAACTCCTGAATTTCAACAAAGATGAGCTTGAAATTACCCGACTCTGCCCTGAATCAAAGAACAGGGTGGCGGCGCCGATCGCCCGCCGCTTGGTGTCAACATGCATTTTCCCCCTCTCTTTTCTCTTGTTGGCACATAATCAATGCTCTCTTGCTCCTCTCTGAAGCCTTCCCAAGTTTTCCACAGCCACCAGTGATGTCACTCTGCCGCCGTCTTGCTTCAAAGCTCATAAGGGCATTCCGCCTGCCGTCTCCATTCCTGTGACGAGAGATGCACAATTGAAGCTTAAATTTGCATTTAAAGGGTCGAGAGAGGTCTCTTGATCCCCTTAGAGGACAGGGTTGGTCCAACGGCCTTCCAGAGGCCGTTGGACCAGCCTGTGGTCCCCTCATTGGCGATTTCTGCCAGCCGGCTAACGAGGAGGACGGCTAACAAGGGGTGAAGAAAAATGAGATTGCACCTCGACCATATGATCCTTCCTCGATTTGGGTCAACGGCTGCGATTAATTTGCAGTTGTGGACCCATTCTGATCAGTGTACCCATCTCTTGCCCCATCAGCAAGCCTCTACAGCTGCCCCGTCAGCTTTGTGTGCTCTGATTAGCCCATAGAGGATCCTGCTATCTGCGTCAAAACCTAACAACCAATTAGAGGACCTGAAATAGATGTAAAACAAGTTTAAAAAATCGGATAGATCTCACCATCCAATCTTCTTTAAGAAGATCAGACAGACGAGATCATATCCGTCTACTTAAAACGGACTAAAATGATACGAGCTTCCGGCCAGGTTGGCTCGAAGCCTGATCATAATTTGTTTCATAATTCCATCAGATAGCGGCCCGTTGGGCCGCAATCCCTTCGTTGCTCATCGGCCCAGCCCGATGTGAAAGTAGAATAGATGGTGGAAGTCTAATCCCATATTGAAAAATATGGAAAGCCACGACACTATATATTTATCAACATATATATTCTAATGAAATAAAAATTACATACCTTTGAGTGTGTGTCCTCGTCTTCACTATGGGCCTGAGTGGGCCTTTCTGATGGCCACTCTGTGGGCTGCTTGTAGACTACTTGGTGGCTGCTAGGGCTCCTTGTGCGGCAAGCCTTGCTGGTTGTTGGGCCGGCTTGAGAGCAGTGCGCTCGCTGACTGGCGACTGGCTTGAGGCCATAAGCATTTTTTAATATATATCTATTTATTTTTATTTTGAAGGCCATAAGCATTTTTCAAATGAAATAACAATAAATGTTTTCCATGCACTGAATAGGATTTTAATAAAAAATGGCATTTTTCAAAATTTTCATGAAATAATGCATAGAGGGCAAATTTATTGTAAAATAGAGATAATATAAATAAAATGATGCATATAATGACTCTAAAATGTATATAATTTTACTACTAAAAATCCATTTATCACCCACCCTCACTAATAACCCTGTCACTGACCCCCAGCCCAAAGTCTACTGCACTTCCATCATCAAGCCTAGCCGATCAATGCTCTTCTACATCCAAATTAACTTTTATCGTGCCCAATGGCTCTTTAAGGCCCCTGATACTTTTGGCATGAGCGACACAATGTGAAATCCTCCTTCGGAGATGGGAATTGAGGAAACAGAGCAGTTGAGTGGGGTTGAGAAGCTGGAGTGGGGGTCAGAGCAGCCAAGCAGGAAAATAAGGCATATAAAGCTAGAGTGTGGAGGGGAAGGGGGAGCATAAGCAGGGGCTGGAACAGGCCAAGCAATTTAAAAGCTAAAACAGGGAGGGGGAGCATGAGCAAGGGCTGGAATGAGTGAGTGAGCGAGCGAGCGAGGACTAGAAGGTGGGGTGGGGAGGAGGAGAGGGAGGCAGGAAGCAGAATGAGCTCTGCACTGACTTTAGATTTTTGCTATAAAATATAAAATACTTATGTTAATATTTTATTCCGATATCAGCTGATTTGTCTCTCAGGCCCTAAGCTGGTCAAACTGGCTCGCCAGCCCTAAAATGGTGGACTTAGAATCCTGGTTTGGTCCACTCCAATTGGTCCCAAGTCCTAAATGTTCAACCCTATTAAAGAAATTTTTGTTGTTACTGGTTGGTTGGAAGCTATTCGAGCATTTGCAGGTGATGTTATTACAAATTTTCAATTATGGACTCAAATATTTTTTTGAAAATACTGAAACGTAAGATGACACCTTAAAACTTCATTTTTATATGATCATTGAGGCTTTTTTGGTTTTTCTAGTTTTTCTTTCATCAACTCAATTCTTGTCTATGTGAACACCACCAAATGGAGAGTATGCACCTTATTTTCTGACAATAATACCTCATTATTTCATATTCTCCTTTTTCATTTAATTACTTTGAACTAAAAATAGTTTTGATTTTGTTCGCTGAATCTTTTTGTTTGTTAACTCTGCTAAATGTAGATTGCAACAAGCTCCATCTAAGGATGAGATCAAAGAGATGGTCTGCATTATCCCTCAAAAAGTTTGTCCTAAAGAAGATTCTAGTGATTGTGGCCTAATCAATCAATTTTCAGGCACAACTTGGGCACTCAATATCTATTTTTTTCTTCCATGCCACATCAACATTTGGATTCCACCCTTTTGTCAGAAAAAATAAGCAACCCAGGTAGCTTAATGTGATTCACGTACTAAGGTGTAGACGATGGTGCAAATCAAGAAGAGGAATCAAGCTTTTTGTGGGTCTGGTGGGCTTAATGGAAGATCTGAAAATGGTTTCCATAGAAAAAATCATATACATAAAATCATATTTTAACAATAAAACATAAGCTGATCTCATCACATTGTGTGTAACTGATTCCACTCTCATTTTGGTCCATAGAAGAGTATCTTAAAGCCTTTCACATGTCAGGGCTCTTGAAGTACACACTTGATTTCAATGACGAGGGATCTGTTATTGAATTTCTTCAATCCTTTTTGAATTTCTTGTCAACCTTCTTTCTCGTAATCTCACTAGAAGGGGTATAAATCCGAGAAGAGGATAACTAAAGGCAGGCTTCCCAGATCAGGCTGGCATGGATCCTAAAAAGGGATGCCCCTTCTATTTATAATTTAGAACTTTTCACAAAGTATCTTTTAGCGTAAGCTCAAATATCTTGTGCCTATGACCCTCTATGCCAATGTAGGAATTTAATCAATAACTTTAATAGCGCAATAACATTTCTTGTTCAACCTTATCTATTAACTACATCAACATATAGATGAATTAAGCAATGCACGATGAAAGCCCATCTATATGTTTAGTTTATTATTTCTGGTGTGTCAAGCTACAAGTCATGTTCTAAAAGATATGTACTAATGGTTAAAATCTCTCAGAAAGCCTTTACCATCATTGATTACTATACAGTATAATCATTTATTTATGTAACACTCCTAAATTTATTAGGGTATGGTTAACAATCAAACCCTAATATGTCATTCTAGTAAGTATTAATGTGTAAATGAGATAATTGGACAATGTCTTCTATAACATCTCCACTATCTTGGACAATAATTTAATGCATATTCTTCCTCATGTCAATTATCTCTTATACCAAAGGCGTACGATCACATCTTGACCATTAAATCACCTTTGTATACATCTTGCTATATGCAAGCTAAGACTGATTTGAACTTCATGATCAAGCCTAATATGTCATAGCCGCAACACAGTCATACATGCACCATATGTCGGTGTCTTAGGTCAATGGACCATTTATGTATTTAGCCATATACATGATCATGACATGAATCTACTAATGGAAATATATGTTGCTAACAAGACAATCACACATTCCATATCCTATTCCATGTTCATTAATAAGATGTATTATTATAATTCACTTGTGAGGCTTACAATGAAGTTCATCAAAACATGATCTGATTTAGTAAAGTATGGTGAGATAAAAAACAGATATCATGTCTTTAAGCATGTGTTCTAAATATTCCTATTTGACGTATACTCGAGAAGGACATCGAGATATACCAATATAATAACAATATCTAGCCTCATTCATACGATGAGTATGGCCGGTCCCCTAGCCATTAGAGTGGAGATACTAAGGATACATAGTGGACATTCTTTACTGGAAATAATTCATTACATTGAACCGTATGAATCCCTGAATGGTATTATACTAAACTGTCAATCAGGTTGGTTAATGTTAGGTTTGTGTAAGTGGTCCTTCGACTTGAGACACCAGAGACCTCTTATGAACAGACAATAGTACTTTGACAATGACTTACAAGTCTCTAAACATGGGATTCTAAACAGTCATAATTAAGGTGCATCAATAAGTTCATGAATATAGTTGAGTAATCAAGATGGGATTGTTTGGCCTTAGTATAAGAGCAGACATCTGAAGGTAGATGATGCGATGAAGTCCTTGGCCAAGGTAGTGAAATATTTGACAAGTGTTCTCTGATGATTTCCAAATGCATCAGTACTAACTAACATGAGGAACTAGGGTTTGATAGTAATATCTGATATAGTACAAGGTGTAGAATTGACACCCTAGGTGTTGGAGGCTCGACCTATCGACTGGGTTAACTCAATACATCATTAAATAATCTACATGATAATACTGTTGATTAATTCAGAAGGGAAATAAAGGTTATTAGGCCATTAGAGTCATTAACTATACTAATATATGGGCAAAGAGGGTCACACACAAGTGGCATTTTGGACATCAGAAGTTATACTTAAGTTAGGGGCTTTATGAGGAAATAAATTCAACTAGATCAAAAAATTTTGTAGTCCTTCCCCTTCTTCTCCCTTCTTTCCATGGTTAATCTCCATTCTTGATGTGATCCACATGATGAAACAATGCCGAAGAAGCATGAATAGAGCTCATCATGATGAACAAAGAGATTCGATGTGCTAGGGATCATGTGGATATGTCTAGAGGTTGCACACTTGGTTAGCTCAACACATCTAAATTGACGATCTAGGAAATCAAGTATGCAATCCATGCCCAAATGGTTTGTTTGTTAATTCTGTTCCAGCTCCCTGGCATAACTTCCATTCCAACAATCTACTTTGTTTCATCCAGACTAAGTCCATAGAACCACTTGAAACTTCACTCGTGATTAGTGAAGAATTGAACCAAATGAGATTCAAGTGAGATTTTGCACTCCCCCAATTCAATTTGGTAAAGCATTTTAGTGTGAAATAATGAAGGAGAAATAGAGAGTTTACATAGAAAAAATCAGAGATCCTGGCTCATGGATGAATCCCATAGTTTTGAGTGACCAGCATTACTTGTGATCGTCATTAACCCTTTTTGAAAATGACAATAAAACCTGGGTTGGAGAAACTCACCCTTCTCTCTTTCTCCTAAATTTATTCTATAAAAAATATAGTAAATCTCCTAGGACTGATGTTGCAATTTCTCTAGGTGTTCGCAATGAGGAACACTTGGTAGCAATCAGATGTATCCTAAAGCACTTTCAAAATGACTAAGGATTTATTTCTAATTTATGGAGGAGAGGAGCTGAAGTTTCTGGGTTATATTGTCTTGAGTTTCGAGTCTGACCTAAATGATAGCATATTTACATCTAGATTCAGGTTCACATTCAACAGAGGTGCAATATATTGAAGAAATTCAAAGGAAAGTATTATTGCGAACTAGACAACAGAATCTGAGTTCGTTGCAGTAGTCAAAGCCTCCAAAGAAGCAATATGGTTGAAGAAATTCATCACTGATTTTGGTGTTGTTTCTTCGATCTCAGAACCTATTTCATTGTTGTGTGATAAAAGTGGTGCAATATTGCAAATAAAAGCACCACGTTCTCATCAGAAGTTTTACATTCTAAGGTGATTTCACATGATTAGGGAGATCATTTCTCAATGATATATTGTGATTAAAAGGGTTCCATCAATGGATAATATAGCAGACTCAATAAGGAAGCCTCTATCTCATAATGTTTTTTAGCATCATTACAGAAGAATTAAAATTTTGAACAAGGGTAATAGATATTATGTGGATGTCAAGCCAACCAGACTTTCATGCTTTATTTAAGTTCATTGAGATGAATATTTAATAATTATTTTTGTTGTGTGGTGTATATAATGAAGTCCCTGATTATCTGAAATGACTATGTGAATAATGATGAGATCATAATACAATGATCACTAGTCTTCTAAATAGTCCTATTCCTTGGATACTCTGAGATAGACATCGAGTTATCTAGATGAAATAGCAATATTTTGTTCTACTTATACAATTAGTAAATAGTGTGGTAAATAGTGTGCAAACATTAAGGACCGGAGGTCTGCACCCTTTTAAGAACGACTTCACTAAAGTGGCCTATATGAATCCTTTGAGGATATTATATTTAAGTGTTAATGAGTTTGATTTATGTTACAATTGTATAAGTGGTCCATTAACCTGAGACACCGAGGTATCTTGTGAATGTAATACCAAAATTTGACTAAAACATTGTACTCCCTAACTAGGAGATTTAAACATATCTTAGTTCATACATAGTAAGAACTACACAAAGGTAATTGAGTGGTCAAGACACGACCATCCACGCTTGGTACAAGAGGAGATTGACTCAATAAAGAAACACATTAAATCCCTAGCCAAGGTAGTAGGGATATTGGAGAAGGCGTAGTTTAATGATCCCCATTACACATCATTACTATCTAGATGATTGACTAAGATTTGATCACTAACTATACTCAATTTCATTCGCGAGTACAGGTGAAGGATTACATATGGTATCCAATGATGGTAATGTCTATGAGAGAGTTTAAACATTACTCTTTATCTTCTAGGGCACGAGGTGTAGCTCAACACTCTATAGGGTGGAACCTTAACTTACCGGCTGGATTAAATCGATCCATGATTAATTAATATATATGTTGATTTAGTTACTTAATAAGGTTGTTCAATAATGTTATTGGGCCTTTAGAGTTATTAACTAGACTGATATATGGGCTTAGAGGTTACACATATACAATGAAAGGACTTAGAAGATATAATTTGTCATCAAAGAGTGTGAAATAAGTAGAAATAATGGTCGACACCCACTTTCGGTGCCTATGCTAGCTAGATCTAGGCACCCCTTTTCTTCTTTCTCTCATTTATCTACTCAAGGAGGTCTTCAAGAAGAATTGGAGGAGCCCGAGAGTAGATTCAACACTCCTTGAATCATGTGGATACTTTTAGAGGTCGAGCAAGTGGAACACTTCAAGAAACTCTCCCACAATTGTGTTAGGTTTCCATTATGAATTGATCTTTTGCTTATCTTCATTGGAAAATTATTTTTATGCTCACAAACATAGCACCATAGCCCAACAATTCATTCACTCCACTCACGTCACCACTATCTCACCCAGCGCTGCCAAAGTGCCAACTAAGATTTTTCCTAAGAATTCCATTGGATTTCTCATAAGAAAATTATAAAATTCCAAAAAATATTCGATAGATTTGGACAAATTAGGTTAGTTATGGAAAATATTTTTTCTGCCTCCTAGAACTATTTTGAATAAAATTGAATAGCTTCTTTTTATTAAATTTGACTTAATTTGTTAAAGAAACATAGAAAACTACAAAAAAGAAAGCTAAAATTGGATTATTGCATATTTTCTCCTTGTGGATTCAACCCCTTGCTTGCCCTGTGCTTGTAAGGAAAATTATAAAGATTGTTGCATAAACCACAAACCTTAAATGCCATTTCTAGTCGCCTTTTTATGGTTCTTCAATCACAACCTGACCAGTAACAATCTTAGTTTTCAAATGATGATATCATATTAAAAACATATTGAATGCATAATTTTATCACAAGGATATAAAGTGAACGGTTTTAATAAAGTATTAGTTTGATTTAAATTATCCCTGAGACACTGGAACTTAATACAAAAAAAATACATAACATATTGCATGATACAAGCTTATGTATATCCTCTAAGACACCACGCTCCAATCCTAAAATAAGTATGAATGAATCAGATGGAGACTGAGCTACGATTATCAATAAACTCATTTTATTAAATTCAAATTTATCTTCAAATATGTTTGAATAAACTATTCAGGTTGTTATTCAGTCATATTCAAAATTCAACCAGAAATATAAAATGGTATATCTAACTGTCATAACCAAAATACAAATTATTGAATCGGTGCTTTTTTTTACATTGCGATGACACCATGATGTAGCCCAACAACTTAGATCACTATCAATTAAAATTATTGCCAGTTTCGTATGATAACACAATAGACTGCCTTATAAGCATCAAATATAACGTTCTAATGGTGTTCTCTTCACGATGGTTCAACAAAAAACCGGAGAAATATCTTCCTCTACAACCAGAGGCAGAACTCGAATCACAGCAATAGTTCTGACACAACACTCATGGGTATTCATTCTTCCTCATGATTCATAATAGTTCCTCCATTATTTTCAGGCACATGCTGGAATGAACTGTGAAACCCCAAAATGCAACTCGTTCTAGATTTTGATGGCTCTTCATATTTGGAAGGGTAAACTGAAAATAACAGGCAGAAATAAAATTCTGCGATATAAAAAAATATATCCCCTTTGGAAATGTCACCAGCGCCAACCCGCATGCAAACACAAACAGCAAGTAGTTGACCTGAAAAACTGAACCTTAAGGGTTTTCATGTTCAATGCATCAGATATAGGTGATGATTCGAGCTTTAGTATATGAGCAAGTAGTTGATAATTGGTTAGGCATAACCAATTATTAACATAGTATAGTCGTTGACTAGAGGTTTAATGGAATTTCAAAAAGGTTTTCTCTTCCCCAAGAAATAAAAAAGAATATATTCATCGAAGAAAGACTAGAAAAGAAAGAAATGTAAAACCTGCATTGCACACATCGGGAGTTCCTTCTCATAGCACTTCCTTCTCTAGTTTGAGGACCGCCATGAATGCCTCTTGGGGTACTTCCACCCTGCCTATTGCCTTCATCCTTTTCTTGCCCTCCGCCTGTTGTAAAGAATAAATATGGTAAAAGCGGAAGAAAAAATAAGGGGAAAACCTCAATTAGCCAAAGTTACTAAGTCAATAGACTGATGACGCAACACATTACAAACGAAGGTCACCAAAAAAAGTAGTGATTGAAATTACTGCCATGTACAGAGCATTATTTATCGACAAAATACTTCACTCGATGAGAACATAATCAATTAAGTTTCTCATGTGACCCGATTATTTCTACTCGTTTCCACTGAATCTTATTAGCTAGGATCTCTTAAAGCAGAATAAAATGGAATTTTCAATTGATTCTGAGTAAGTGGTTTCCTTGCTTTTAAACAGATTTTGAAGATATCCTTCAATAGGGAATATGCATAGCTCTTTAATTAGCTCTTGGTTATTTATTCGTACAACTCACCTGCTTCCGAAGAAGTTTTTTCTTCCGAGTGATGTCCCCTCCTGTCAGCCAAAAAGAAACATAATAGTCAGAGATAGGCAACTTGGAACACGGAATAAATGAATCGAGCACACAAAAACTCACCATAACATTTAGCAAGAACATCCTTCCTTATAGCTGACAAAGCCTCACTAGCAATCACCTTGGTACCAATGCAGGCCTGTAATATTACCGAAAAAAATGACAAAGGGTTTGAAAAGTGAGAGAGATGGTCCAGTTTTTGTCATAATTTCGAGAAAGAATAACTCATGGATGTAACAAAAAATGTTTTTCGAAGATAAAAACCTTGACATAACACCATAATTAGTGAAATGGAACTTTTCAACTGCGAGGAAGGAAAAACTGATAAGTGACATCAAGCTACAAGTGACCAGATCACTTTCCAAATCTTGGGGTTCAAGATTTGCATACGAGAGAGCTTCACTTAAAGGGAACTGATGGATCGCCTATGTGACTTGTAATGACAAGACAATAACACCCAAAGAAAGGAGGTTAAAATAAATGTTTCATCTACCCAATTTTTCCACAAGATACAACCAAGTCTAAAGCAGTAACTCGTGAGATTGGACTCTCCACTTAAAAAAAATGCATTTTAAAATCATGAAAGAAATGCTCCAATTCATTTGATTTGTCAAGAAATAACCCGATGCTCCTAGGAAGATGAATGATCAAAATTTTCAACTCCATAAATTAGAATGTACACCCCGCAGTATAGTCTTCAGAGCGAAAGAAAAAGATTTACCTGGATCGGCACTTTAAACATCTGACGCGGTATAAGCTCTTTGAGCTTCTGTGTTAGGGCCCTACCAATGGAGTACGCCTGGAAATAAGGGACAGAAAATCAAAATACAGGAGAGGCACAAAAAAATTATTTAAAAACTAATCACATTTGAGATTTGTTATAGGAGAAAAAACTGAAAAGACATCCTGATAAGCGCTTCAACAAGGCTTATCGGAGGTGCCAATTTTGGAGGGCGGGAAACGACGCAGCTGGCGTCATTTGAACTCAACAAATGCCCCTATAAATAAGCAGGCTTGGGAGGGAGTGGGTACGTTTTGAAGTTTACTCAGAATTCCAAGCGGCAGAAAGGGGGGCGGAAGCTGGAGCAGTCGGACGAGGATTCCCGTCGGCCAGCAGGGAGATCGCGATCTGATCTCTTCCCGTCATCATTATCTATTTCGATCTACTTTTCTTCTATCCGATCTTTCATCTTCTCTTGTCGGACTGAGAATGAGTTGGGAAATTCCTTTGTCACAGTGAAGCTATAACACATTCATTGCGTGGATATAAGAAATGAGAGAATAAAACGGTACATTTTAGAACAAAAGTACCCTGCTTTCTCTCTGATACTACATTTTTTCAGCTGATTCTCGATCCAAGTAATACGTCTAAGCTATTACCATCAACGCATTCATAACCAAAAGTTCATACTCAGCTTCGGGTAATAATATTAGAACTAGGGTAGTAACATAAAATGAGATGGGAACATGACATGATCTAGGGAATATGATAATAATTACCTTATCTTTGTGGACTATTGTGGCCAAGGGCTCGACTGGTTCACTATTTATCTGAATATCAAGTTTCACTAGATCACTTTCTCTGTACCTGGCAAATGAGAAAGAAAGACCAAATGAATACATGTTGGGAAAATATTCTAATTGGGAAACAGACAAAATACAACGTTAGTTACCAATAAGATCTAAAAGATAAAGTTCCAAACCCATTTAAGGAAATAGTATCATAATGAAATCTCAAGGGCACATCAGTGAAGAAAAAAAGTACAACGTTTCTTCTCTAAATTTTTTTGGAAGAATTCTTCTTCTCTAAACTTTACCATAACTATTAGTTTCTATTTATCTTACACGCATAATTAACCGCATCAAATGACAGAGAGAAATGCCATAGGGGCATTTGGTGTGAAGTCTGGACACACATGAAATATGCAGAAAGCAGTCAAAATAGGGGAGATAAAAAATTGGAGAGATACTGGTAGTCCTGCCAGGTATTCTCCAGCGATCATTTCATCATTCTATTCTACAGTTATTCTTGGCAGCTATCTCAACAACATTATATTCATATTGATTAAAACCTATCTTCAGACCCAAACGTCAGGGATTTTCTCAAAGCCTCATTGTAAAGCATCATGATGCCCGCACTCAGCAAAAATTAGAAAGAACTATAATGTGTAAGTTGTGGTCTTCCACACAAATTTTAACCAAGTCCTTTTATTCTTAATCCCTTCTATGACAATGGAGAACACACAGGGTACCTTGGAACTTATAGTTGCATCTCCAACAGTCATTTGGTAAAGGCATGAAGTATGTACTATTAAGCAAAGTTTCAGGATGTGTTTCTTGTCAATGATACGAAAGCCAAAAACAGGAGGGATTTTTTTGTCATACTGCCTTATGGGTTCTCCTTAAAGTCTTAGGGAAGTCAATTGCCTAATGGAGTTTTAATGATTACAAAATCGAATTTTTGAAAGGCTTACAATTATGGTAATCAATCACATCACTAAGTTGAGTGGTTTTCTCGCTATTCAACACTCAGTAGTTTTTACAAGTGAGATTATCAAACTTCATCGCATGCCCAAGTCAAGGAATTTCCTATATGTTTCGGGCAACAATTACTTAAATTGTAAGGAGCAATGACAGAGTTCTAAGAAAGGCACCTGAGAAGCCCATTAGACATTCTTGAAATGCTGAGAAATTTCGGACGTTCTTTGTAAAAATAAGGGTATAACTACCCATTAGACATTCTTGAAATGGTGAGAAATTTCGGACGTTCTTTGTAAAAAGAAGGGTATAACTACCCATTATTGCCCAAGAGTGGAGATTTTCTGAAACAGCATCCGAGTTCTTGATTGAAGGATACCCATACAGTTTGTCTGGGGATCAAACATGGTGTATTCAGCAGGTTCTTGATCGTCCTCTTCCTCATCTTCTTCCCTTCTCCTCCCCCATCTATTCTCTACAGTCCTGATATTAGATAGATTTCCTGTGGGAACTCTATCAAGTGACCAACGATTTCATTTCATCAAATCAACCCCACACTGATCATCGACCAGACGTGCTCAACAATTACCTCGCCCCATACTTTTTTCTTTTTTGAAGCATACCATAATAGATTCTGCGGCTGGGACTCTCAGGTGAAGCATAACTTCAAGTTCACCTGAAAAATCCTAAGCCTGAAAGATTCGCCTTGGAGATTTCAGTTGCTCATCCAAAGGTGGGGTCTACGACACATCAAACTTCAGGGACATTGGCATATCATCTACAGAAGCTATCTCTTCTTTTAGTTCAAGGACAAGGCTAAATAAATGGGGACAGAACACTAGTGCAAGAGAAATATGCCCACACCCTAAAATGACGATGAGAAGTACGAAAGCATCATATTTTCTATAAAAAATGCAACATCATAAACAAGTGATGAGTAGTTCAAATAAAGTTCAAGTTCTAGAGAGGTATGGGAAAGTCTAGAATACTCTCTACAAGGGATCCTTTGTGATTGTTCCCTCATTATAATTCATATACTTCTTCCTTACAAATCGTATTACAACTTTTGATCTCACTGCTTGGGCTCGACTACACTAAAGTTACTTCTCTGGGTCTTTTGTAACCCTTGATCAAAAAATAGTAAGTACAACGTCCAGGGCAATCAGACTATGCATTATCCAGCTCTTAATTTGAAGGAATAAGTAGAGAAGAAATCGTTGCTTTTTCTTCAGAGAAAAAACTACTACCCCAAATTAGGAACCTACTCACAATAATAGAAAGAATTAAATCAGTGAGCCAAATAATTTCTGCATTCCTCCTTAAGTCCGGGGATAAAAAAAGTTTCACCTATCAAAGACAGAAAAACAGCATAAAAACCAAAAATCACAGTTTGGGCCAGGATCATAAAATTCTGAATACAGCCAAGATTAATATCACTTCTACTAAATAGCTCAAAACTAAATATGTAACAGTAGGTATCCACAGTAAGCAGTATTCATCAATATATGACAGTACCTATCTTGGCTTTGTCAGGTTAATTCGGACAACTGCCAAAGAAATATTTCAGGAAAATAATAGCAGAAGTACAAGTATTTATCCATTGAAGTGGACTTTTCGAGATAGGCATAAGTACAATATGCAAGAAGCATCGGGAAAACATAAAAAAATCATGAGCGGAGTTTTGATCAACTATATATCAAGGTGCATTGCTTAAATATCTTTAAAGTCGACCAGTAAACAACAATAAAGGGTCTTACAGACTAGTCAACAACAAAATCTTCATAAACGCTAACTTGGACAAGCAGGCCAACCAATAAAAGATTTTCAAATTTCCAGACGTACCCAATAAAAGAATACTCCATGCTTGCATATCCCTTACTTTTAGACTTCAGCTGATCAAAAAAGTCTCCAACCATCTACATAAGGGGGATGAAACTCTGAGTTACAGTTCTGGACTGCTATAAGATATCCAAACGTTATCAATCATGTTACATGAAGAAATTTATTCGAGAAAAAATACAGTTTCAATTTTATCAATACCTCGGCCAAAGGCAACTCATATATGATAGAGGCCCTGTTCTCCGATATAAAATTCATCTCCTTGAAAATACCTCTACGATCTTGAGCAAGCTCCATAAGAGGGCCAATGTAATCCTTTGGAGATAACATCTCGATCTAAGAAATAAAGCTCCATGGATCATTCAGCACAGTGCGTATTACTATGGAAGTAAAAGACAACAGGAAAACATGAGAAGAAATATAATCAACCTTAACGTATGGCTCTTCAATGGTTTTTCTCTTCCCTGGTTCAGGAAGCAATGAGGGATTTGAGCACTCAATCTGCATTTGAATACGAAATATAAGAAATAAGATAATATTAAACTTTAAAAGAGGTGGAAACTCACAGCATAATGAAAGCAGAATGCAATAAGTAGATTAGATATTCAAATTTTCAAGGATGCATCCTTTTACCAGAAATTATTTATATAAATTATCAAATATTAGTTTTTTTCAAAAAAAAATTATCAAATATTAGTGAGTACGTAGTCAATACAGAAGAGACCAGAGACACATAATGGAAAAAATCGAATCGTCTTGAAGAGGACTAAGAGAAAATGGAAAACCAGTGAAACAAAATGGAAAACCAGGGATATAACCTTCCGCCTGAAATGAACACTTTACCAGGAAGAGACGGAATGTAAGAAAGAAAATAAAAATCAGCAGCATGGAATGGAATCCACATCATGCATCATGAAAGAGGAAAAAGAGAAGAGGAGATGAAACTCTCATGAAGCACAAAGGTTTTTGTTTGAGCCTGGCACACAAGAGACCTAAGTGGTTAACTTTTAAAAATATATCGAGTTCATCAGTATTTCAATCAGTCACTGTTTTTTTCCTTGAAAAATGTGACATATCTCCAATCTATGCTTCAACATTTTGGTACACGGAGAGGACAGTCTAGACAGAAAGCTATCAAGGCAAAGATAGAGCAATTTAAGGTTTGTATCCATAAAATGGAACGAAAGTGCTTCATAAATGAGATAGTCATGCAGCATTAAAATTTGCGCGCATTTAATAATCCCAAAATTTGTCCGAAAATCCAGAAAACCATCTTCAAAATTGTAAAAATAGCCAAAACCTTCCTAAACAACCATAATCAGATGAAAACCTTCCAGATAGAAAAAATATGTTTTCATCATGAGGACAAATATAACAGATCATTTTTTTAATCCCTAGCCCTAACAGTTATAACATTCAATTGAATGTTTACAAAAAAAAAACACTCAATTGAATAACAACTAAGAGGTCCAACATATTTTTTATTTGGAACGCTATTTTAGTAACTCCCCCAAAAAAAATTACAAAATCAAAGCATGAGTCCACTTCCTACCGAGTCCAACAGAAACCATCAAGTGTTATGATTAAAATTTCCAATTATTGGGAAGATATGAGACCTTAAAAAAGTCTAAAACAGGAGAAAGGCTGCAAGAGAAATTACAGTATCACCATTTACACAGTTGACCCGGTACACGACACTAGGAGCAGTGGTTATCAAGGTCAGGTTATACTCCCTCTCAAGCCTTTCCTGAGGAGTTAATTAGAATGAGAAAGTAGTGTAATACATTAAGGAAAATGATGCCAAATTAAAAAGATAGCATTCACCTGAACGATTTCCATGTGCAGAAGCCCAAGAAATCCACATCTAAAACCAAAACCCATGGCGCTGGATGTTTCAGGTTCAAACTGCATTGTTAAAATTTAAATGCTGGATCAAAGACCCAAATTCATGTGAACATAATAAAAAATAAGTGGCACTCCTCTAGGTTCACAATTCTTGCATTAAGGACACACATTATTCCAGTTGAAATGTGACAAGACTCTAAGTACGCAGAGTATGAGATAGATAGATAGACAGTGACAGAAAAAGAGGTCAATGACAGCATTGAATCAAGAACTGATTCCAGGCTGTCCCCACACAGCTCCCCCTGTCCAGGTGCTTGCAGAACTTTTTCAAATCCAGTGCTCTACTGTCACTTTTACGTCAAAAGTATTGTTATTTTTGTTGCCTCCTCTGTTGTCACAAGCTACTTTCCTTTGGTGGGGTTGTGATACGATACCCATAAAAGTATATGAAAGGAGAAAGAGGAGTGGGCAGAAACTAAGTTGGCCAGCTGGATCTGAGCTGGCCAAATAACCACCTTTCTTGAAAGGTAGTCAGTTAGGAAATAAAGAAGCAGTATAAATAAGGAGGCAGGGGCGACAAGAAGGAATACGGAGTATTTGGGCTTTCTTGAGCAAGGGTTCTGGAAGAGTCGGGAGCTGCATTCGGCGAGGGATCTCTCCAGAGTTCTTGGGGGAGCAAGCGTGAAGACGACGTGGGGTATTTTGGCAAGACGAGGAGCATCACAGAGGCTATTCTGTAAGTCCGAATTTTCAGCATTTTTACCTAATTCGATACAGCAGTGTATCAGGTTGAAACCCCAAAGACTGCTAATTAAAACTTATAATGTAACCGTAAAAATTAGATCAATTACATTCAGCGAAAATAGGCCATTCTCATCTATTTGGAACGTCAGGCCAAGACTTGCCATATTTCTGGAGAATAGTCAATAACCCCACTAGGTGAGAAGATTGGAAGCATGATGATGTTATTTTTTACGACCTCTGTGAAACCCTATAGATCCCAACATTTGGGGCATTCTCTCACTTTGAGACTGTAAGATACCATAGGACCAGTCAACTCTCATGTATTCTATCAGCATTTCAGGCTGCAACAAATAGATGGTCTTCTGAGATCACAGCTGAGGATACTGACCAGTGAGAACCCACGTTACCGTCATTACAACTCACGTCACATGGCACATTCAGCAGAAGCCCAGAAGACTCTCCCTTCACTTGGTCAGTCTGGGCCCTCTTCACGCCTTCCCAACTCTGCACTTTAATATGTTCCAGCTCTTTGGCTCCCATTCAATGTGGGAAGTTCTTCCACCAAACCACTATGGATTATTGACTTGGCATGGTGCACAAATGTCCGAGCTGCACCTGGGAACATTGGATAACTAGAGAACTGAGATGTGTTTCGTTTTCTTAGCAGAAGACCCTTATTTTTTGTGATCAGGTTATCATCTCCGCCAATGGTCTTAAATTGCAGTCCGGGGACTACCCTTAAATCATCTAGATCAGGGTTAAAGAATCAAACATAAGAATCAATTTTATTTGTTCTATTTCTGTGTAAACGGGGCATAGCCCAATTCCTAACCTCAGTTAAAAAAAATATGAATCGGGTGCAATTCCCAACAGAGATCTGTCAGAATGACGAAAGACTCCAAAGAAGTAACTTTAAAAGAGGTAGAAAACAGGGAAATCTTGGGGAACCTTTAACGCTACTTATACCAAGAAAGGATCAAATCGATTCACCACTGAATGGGGCTCACCCACTGTCCTGTTTAGAATTTGAAACCTGCGTTGATGTTTCTAAGCACTAAGGATAATTAAGTGTCCTTTGTTGGAAAATAACAAGACTCTATATTGTGTACCAAGCACTTGGGTCTATATTTTTTATGACCGAGCTTCACACAAAAATATGCTTCAGCTGGAGGCGGGTTGTTAAGCACACCCAACATCAATTGGCCTTGGCCCATTTACTATTCTTTCTCTTCATCTTACACCCTTTCTTTTCTTATTTACAATGTCAGCAATGTTGGCTCATTATATCAAGGAACTTCAAAAAACAAAGAAAGAAGACAGCTGCGTCACTACTAGCATTGGAAAAGAGGAAATTCCAAACCACTGAAAAATCACATAGAGCAATAACCGACCAGTATTTGTAAACTCTAATGGCTGTTAAATTAGGAGTCTTGAAAGAAAAACTCAGATTTGAATGAGGATTTTGCAAAATTAAATCAATAATAACATTTAAATATGGCTACACCGAAATGAGGTGGTATTTAGGGGGGCCGAGGTGTCCAAGGACGGGCTAGCCCACGAGGTCGAGGGCTTCATGGCATCCTGGTTCGCTAGAGGGGTAATCAGTTAAGAGAGGTTGGCCAGGTGGTGACGAGAGTTTAACTATCTCCACATGTAACTCCGGGTGGTTACTGCTTTGTCAGGTGACCACCTTAAATCACTTTTCAAAAAAAAATAATAACATTTAAATGCATTTTGATATGGTGAAAAGAAAAATCAAAATCAAAATCAAAACAAAAACGAATGCTTATTTTGAAATTCTACTAAATAAGAAAATGTTATCTGAAAAAACACCAAGCAGAGTAGATTCCATATTGGCCCGCATCTAACATATCTGTAAGAGGTACCCAGACCAGGCCATTTGCTGTACTATGCTCTAGAAATTATTTACTGAGCTTCACCGTCGATACATTAACGATGATCTTCAAAAAATGGGATCTAGCTCAAACTAATTCAGAAAAATTAATTTCAATAATATGTTCGTAAAGCTCAAACTATCATTGTCTACTGACAGATAATAGTAAGTAATCGTTCAGAACTCGCGTTTCTACCCAATCTGCTGACATTTTATAACACTGCTTCTGAGTTTGTGCAAAATCAGTGAAGCATAAGCTACTTTTTCAACATGACTTTACTAACACTGATAATATATCTCAAAACACACCTTCAAAGCAGCATCATTAAGCTGAAGTTTTTCCAATGCGTCGCGTAACTCGGGGAACCTGTATAATATATGTGAATTGATCAATTTCTTATTTTGAAAGACTTTGATACCGTAAATAAAATAGAACGTAGGGGATGGGGTTATACTGGTCAGCATCTATAGGAAAGAGCCCACAAAACACCATAGGTGTTACTTCTTCATATCCAGGCAAGGACTGCTCTGCTTTCCGACTGAAGTTTGTTATTGTATCACCAACTCTAGCGTCAGCTACTGTTCTTATTGATGCAGAGAGATAACCAACCTGAATAAAAGAAGAACAAAGAAAGGTGAAAACATATAGACCAATTCAAAGTATGAAATTTCATCAAGATTCTTATGAATCAGAGTTCCTGGTTCAACAGCAGGCTGGAAAGAAGCCTACTTTCGGTCAATTCCAAAATACACCAAGTGAAACAAAAGAGAACAATATTTTATTTTTTAACAATACAAAAGAGAGAGGGAGAAGAGAGAACAATATTACCATGGAACGTGAAATACTGATTATATCTTGATACGAACCTTGATCTAGGTTCGTATCGGGAGGGGGTTGGAGGACGAGGCGAGGTAGATGTTCCCGGGGTAGGAGAGTCGAAACGGGAATGAAGAGAGAGGTCGAACAGATGGGGACAGGGATCGACCGAGGACGAGCCGCCTGATGACGCGGTGAAGGGTTGACGATCGCGGGGACGGGGATCGCCGGAGACTAGAAGGGAACCGAACGGCAAGGGTAGGGATCGGATTGGAGGGGAGCCGGCTGAAGATCCGGTGAGACGACCACGGGGGTAGGGGATCGCTGGACGGTCAAGGGGACGGGACCGAGACGAGGAGGATCGAGACAGTGAGCCAAGAGGCCGATCTTACCATAAGTCTTGACTGCCCTCCTCAATGGAGGGCTACACCTATTTATAAGGAACGTACGCAATCTACCTAAACATCAAATTACTAAAATGCGCCTAGTGGGCTAAATTCCTAAGATACCCTTTGGGGGTAGAGGATCGTATCATATCTCTAGTACTATGAATTCTGTGAAACGTTCTAAAAGTTTCAGCCGAAAGGTTCCACACAATCTGAAGAACCATGGATATAACAGAATGAGATTTATTGATCTCCCTCAACATCATATTTTTTCCCCAGCCTTTTAATTGAAACTGAGCATCAGGGGAACGAAGATCATCAGGGAAAACACATACATGAAACATATTTTACAGCCAATGGAAGAAAAGTTTATTGTTGTGGTACAACATCCTGCAAAAAGATGAAAAGTTGCGCCTTTGCTATAGGCTATAGCTTTCAGCACAGTAGGTAAGTGTTTATTTCATCCATCAGCAAGAGCCAGTCTGTGTATGACTATCCTAATTTATGTATATTTGTTGGCTACTTCTGATTTCACCTTCTTCGAAGGCTCATCTTCTATTGGTCCATCGTCATCCACAGTTTACAGCAATTTATGCTCCCTTAGACGTGATTTCAAAGCTTTTTGCTATTCCTACAGTACGTACCACTCCTCACCAATCTCCTCTTACACGCTCTTTACTGTATCGATGTCCCCAGCCACTTTGGCATATTGTTTGTCATCTTCCACCTCTAATGTCCGACCATCCAGTTCCACAGAGTTTGATTCAGTCGCTGTACCTCGCAAATCTTCAGGCCTCAATTGATGACCTTTCAATGCAAAACTAGCAGTGAGTACAGAATGCAGTAATGATCGACGACTATAGAGGTCCTACCATTAGGAGTGCTGTGTGCCATGGAGGTTGGCATGTGGCAGGTGATAGGATTCTCGAGAGGATCCTAAACCTATCTAGGGGTAGTTTCGTCTTTTAGCCCATAGGGGCATTTTAGTCATTTGCTATTATGTATTTCCCTTTAAATAGGGATGCCCTCCCTTTAGGAGGCCAGCCATGAAAGAAGAAGAAGAATGAAGTAGTGCCTTGTCTCCCCCTCTCCAAGTCCAGGTCTGGCCTCTCCTCTCCTTTCACGATCCCCGTCCCCCGAGATCGTCTCTTCCTCACCGCATCTCCAAGCGGCTCGTCCCCGGCCGATCCCTGCCCCCTCTGCTCGGACCCCCCTCTACCATTCCCGTTTCACCTCTCTACCCCGGGAACTTCTACCTTACCTCGTCCTCCAACCTCCTTCCAATATGAACCTAGATCAAGGTCCGTACCAGCAGGCATCAGTGGATGGCAAAGACCTACCTGTGATGAGTGTGCTGTGTGCGTCAAGATCGGCAGGCAATGAAGGTGATGCAAGAGATAAATTCAAGAACGGACTGCGCAAGAAGTAGCGTGCCCCTGACGACTGCAGAGGCTTACAGTGTATCTTGACAGAATTCTGTGCAACTGAAAAATCCACCTAAGGTCCAAGAAACTCAAGGAAACTGTTGACGAAGCTACCTTTTGTTTTTTGCCTTTTATTATTTTACCCTACGATTTAGTATAATTATCTCTATATTCTTTTCTGTTTTTTACCATTGTACACCCTAACGGACCACATTAACGATTGAGGGGGCCAATCCTTCTGTATAAAGTTAGGGCTTGTTTTGTTTTTTTTTAAGAAAAAGTTAGGGCTTGTTCTCATGGGAAATACAACAATTTTTTTTCTCCTTTCTGCTGAACAAGACTCTCAGAGTCTCTCAAAGCTACTCGCCCATGGCCATTTGATGTGTGGATGCTGCTGTTCTCTCCATTCTCCCTCAAGTTTCCTCACGGTTCTTCGCTCTCTCGATGTCTCTCTTCTCGCTGAAGCCATATTCTCCTTCAGAAACAATCCGATGGCTGACTCAGGAGACTCAGAGGTGAATGTCCAAACCAGATTAAGAGGAGGTGCAAAATCTGGGTCAAAGATGGTGAAGGTTAAGTGACTCTAAAGAATATGATAAGCACTACATCAGTGGCATCTGGTCATTAACGAGTTGAGTCACCTATCCACTCAAAGAATTTTTTTTCCAATTGGAGCTGATGGGTGCTTTATATATGATTAGGCAAGTAACCAGAGGACTTGACCCTCAAAATAGAGGAACAGTTTGCTGTATCTAGATGGCGAGCATGGTGCAAGCATGATGCTCAAGTGCAGGATACCAATGGAGGATCCAGCTGGAAGCTGGGGCAAATCAGACAGCAAAGAAAGAAGAATGAGAGGATTTTGGAGAGCGGGTCCAAAGTGAACTGTTAAGAAGGATCGGGGAGATTTAAAAAAATAAAGAGGGGCATTTTTCTGAAAGCTGATCTCTGCAGCAGAAGACTGAGGTAATGAGGGGGCTACATTCAGTTCGTATCTTGCTGAGGGTGATTGGGCTTGCAGAGGAAGGCAATATCAGAAGATGGGAGTGCTGGTTGCAAGGAATTAGGTCAGAAAGGGGGTACTGTTCACGGATCTATCTCATGGTAAGGAATATTTTCTTTGACATTTCTATACCTTTCAATACTTAGCCAAATCAATACCCTGATTTTGATTAGTTGGAGATGATTGTCAGATTGGTCAAAGCTTTTGTGTCAAACCTGTCCATATGCTAACCATGAAGGGGCATCATACACAGGGAGGACGGAGCAAGATAAAGCATTTTTGTCATGAATCAACAGCGATGTGTCAGTCCCCTTAACAGGATAGAAGTGATTTTTGAATCTTTGTTGATGAGGGCACAAGGTTGGCGCGGGTCTATCAGCTCAGGACCAAATCTGAAGTTTGGGTAATATGGGACTTTCTGGTAATGGTCAGGAATCAGTTTGATGTGGCAGTAAAGAGGTTCCTAACAGATAACACAAGGGAATTTTTCAATGAGACAATTGGAGTAATCCTTGACATTTCAGGTCACTTGGCCTAATTTACAAGTTATCTTGTGTGAATACTCTTCAGCAATAGGAGAATTGGCCATGTGATGACCACAGCAAGGTCATTAGTACTACATCCGATAAAGCCCAAGAGGTTCTAGGGAAACACCAATAAAACACATAATTTTTTTGATTAATTTTTCACCACGTAGATCAAGAAAAGTTATTCATTCTCTCGAACAATCATTATTCTCATTGAGGCAGACTATAAGCAATGAAAAGGCTTATCAAATGAAATTTGCACAAATGATTAAGATGAAATATTTCAAACTCATCATACCTCACCGGCAAATAATTCGTCAACCTGTAACTGATTGGGAGATAAGACACCAATTTCATCAGCAAGATAATCCTGGATAATAAAAATAATAACCATTTACAAAGTGGCTCTCTCTTTTTACATAGAATGTTTATTTAGTGAATCAAAAAATCTTCCAAAACGGCATCACTATGTATCACAGACATCTGACATGAGTATGGGAACACAAATACTACTCCAACACAATGCAAAGTGTTACTAAACAAAATTCAAACAAAACAAAGGATGGTAAAATCCAGACACCCTATAAATGTGCATTTAGAGGATATCTTAGATGATGGCGTCCATTAACTATGCAGACTGTCTTTATCACCAGATGAAGTATCACGCAACGAAATTCTCATTCAGATTCAAAACAAGAAGTACTCACTTTTAAGTTTTCTTAGAGGAAGGAAATGAAAGGTTACATTGGAGGTACAGGACATGACTTTCAAAAGTCAGTGTAAACCAAATTTTTCTATCATTTCCAGAGTAAAAAAGAAGACAATACATTGGATTGGTGCAATAATAAAATCCTGACTTGAAAATTCAAGTGAAAATCCAAGACTTTTTTATCAGGATCCATACTTTTCTAGTGCCAACGTTGATATTGAAAACATAGGACGATAAACTTAAACTAAGCCAAATTTCAAAAGACGAAAGCAAAACAGTCATCCCACCAATGTCTTCAGCACATTGTGTAGAAGTGAAGTTTTTGTTAGAAAGTTCTCATTGGAAGTATTGAAATATTCTAGAATCAAATTCAAAGAGATGATTCATTTTAGAATTTTTTCATGAAAAATATGAAATCTGTATTATATATGTTACCAACCTTTCCACTAGCCATAAAGTATATTCTATCTCCTTTTCTTATGGAACCATCAATAACCCGGAAATAGACAATTACACCCCTGTATGGATCATAGTAACTACAGAAACAAGATAACAGTAGACAGTTGTCAGTCATATTCGCTTAAATGGTACGCCAAAAAGTTAGACCAAATCCAAATATCAAAATTTTACCTGTCAAATATAAGGGCCCTAAGGGGCCTATCAGCGGTTTCCTTGGGTGGCGGAATACGGGTCACGATAGCAGTAAGAATTTCCATTATACCAATTCCTTCCTAAATTGAAAAAACTTTGACAAAGTATTTGAATATTATGTCTCACAAGGCATTGCCTTTAAGATTAACAATATTGAAATCTTCCAAACCTTCGCCGAACAAAGAATGGCATTACTACAGTCCAGTCCAATGATCTGAAAAGAAGATTTTCATTAAGACCAACTCCAATCCCAAAATAAACATTTTAAACACAACCATATAATATAATAACTTTTTTATCCATAATTAGTCAAATGTTTAAGAAATTTAATAAAGATTTGTCACCTGGGCCAATCCAAAATAACTTTCGCATACCATGAATCAAAGTTCAGTGTCAAATTTTGTCCATTTGACCAAAGTCATTGGTGCAATTTTTTTTTTTTGAAAACACAAGTCAATTAGCGTAATAAAACAGATGACTGTCATAAGGACACAGTGATCTCTAATGTAGTCTTGTTTTTTTAGGACAAAATAATATTCCAGATATTTTATTTTCAATTTAGAGCACAACTGAAAAGAAGAAATGATGCGGCAACAGACCACAGCATTTCAGCCTTTAGCGTATCATCAAGTTTTCAAATTACACATAATTGGTTTTTGTGACTGCGTGCTGCCTCCTTGTAAACATCAGAAAGCATAATTTAGTACTCTTCTGAATGTCTGGTCGCATTAAGAACCCATTAAAGAATTTTTTAGCCTAACTGTATTTCAAATATTACTGGAGTGATTCACCAATAAAACCTGTTAAACAGAGCCCATTCTTGTATCTTTTATTTCACTGTTTAAATGACCTCTTTATGTGAATTAAGACACTTAAACTCGGGCCAGGCCCAGGCTTAGTATCGGGCCCAATCCAGGCCCGGGCCCAGGCCCAAGCCCACGATGCAAGTCATGGGTATTTAAACCCCAGACTCTGAGCACGAAATTGAAGTTGTCTTTTTTTCTTTCGGAAACCCTAAATGTGGAGGGTGGCTGCTGGTCTGTTCTGCTCCAGCAGAGCTGACAAAAACTTTAGTCACAGAGCACATGTAACTCATGTGTCCCTCAAAACTAGCCGGTGCACCCTTTTACCCTACACGAAGGCAGAAGCTTCTCTACAAGTACTCCTCTTTTGTTATCAATGAAACGATCTATTGTATTGCATATCATTGATCTCTCGTCCAGTGCCCTAGCCTCTTCTTGTCAAAAACCGTTGATAAAGTTAAAATTCAAAAATAATTTATCTTGACTCGTATATCTTGGAGTCAGCTGATCAGGAAATACCACCAGACTATTAGACAGTCTTAAAGGAAAATATCAAGTTTCAGTGGACGTGAAAAAACCTCTTCAATCTCTCGAGCAACACGATCAGGTTCAGCCCCAGGGAGGTCAATCTTGTTTATCACCTTCAAAAAACCAAAAAAATTACGAACCGATATGAAAAAGTAACCAGTCCGTAACATTAAAGAAGACATTTTTAGGCCCAACCGGTATGACTTCTAGATTGTTCTCCAATGCTAGATAAACATTAGCCAGTGTCTGAGCCTCCACACCCTGAATCAAGAAAAAAATTGTACAGCCTCAGAAGCAGAGCAGTCTTTTGAGTAAGACATATCAAATGATAAGCCTCTGTTAGGATACCTTGGATTACATATAAAAGAAAGAAGAAAGAAGAACAGGGAGGAGAAAAGGTGAATGAGTCTGCACATGGGACCACACTTGGGCCCACACGTGTGGAGTCCATGTAGTCCAAGATCACGATTAACCGCCCAGGGCAGTAATTAACTGCCTGGCTAGGAGCAAGGACATCTTGCTCCCATATAAGGAAAATCCCCTCTGGACTGGAGGGGCATCGATCACTTGGAGAAAGAACCTAGAGATTGGAGGCGTTGCTGAGCTGAAGCTGCATTCGGCTGGGGAGCTCGAGAAGGGGCTGCGGATCTGGGATCATCCTCTATATGGAGAATTGTTCCTACGCTACCATTGTGAGTCAATTCTATCGTTTTCAAGAATTCGTTTCTTGACTTAGTTAGAACCATATCATTGGTATCGGAGCTTCCCATAACTTCATATGTTCGAAGTTGAGTGATGAACTCAAATTCAAAACTGATGACTCGATACTATTTGAAGTGATTTTGGGTAACGGACAAGCAACAAAAGGACAAGGAATGTGTTTGGGGGTACAAGTCTCCGTTCAAGGGGTGATAATGAGAACTAACTTCTTACCTTTGCAGTTGGGAAATACCGACATGATTTTGGGAATGGCATGGCTCACGTCATTGGGATGGACTCAGATACATTGGGAAAAACTTGTAATCAAGTTTAATGGGACAACCAAGTAATAACACTGAAAGGGGATCAAGAGCTATCTCGACGGAGCCTAGATCCAAAACAGGCCAAAAAGTCACTGAAAAAAAAGCAAGTAATAATGATGGAATTATATAGATTGGAATGGATGACCATTCAAAGCTCCAACGAAGACAACAAAGAATTGGAAGCCAGCTTGAAGTCTACTTATCCCTTGGTGTTTGACACCCTGTCTACCCTTCCTCCACCCTGTGAGATTGATCACTCCATCCAATTATTAGTGAACTCACAACCTGTAAACCTCCGACCTTACAGATACTCATATATCCAGAAATATGAAATTGATAAGGTACTTCAAGAGTTACTAGAGTCAGAATTCATACGACCGTCTCACAGCCCTTTTGCAAGTCCAGCATTGTTGGTGAAAAAGAAAGATTCAGG
Source organism: Wolffia australiana (assembly GCF_029677425.1). Taxonomy (NCBI): domain Eukaryota; kingdom Viridiplantae; phylum Streptophyta; class Magnoliopsida; order Alismatales; family Araceae; genus Wolffia; species Wolffia australiana. The sequence continues at coordinate 6,304,075 of NC_135850.1, forward strand.
ATGGCGTTTCTGTGTTGACTACAGAGAAGGCTTTCAACTATAACTAAATAATCTTCCCGATGAATATTCAGCAAAAATCAGGTATGGAATAAAGATGCACAAAAAGATACTGCAATTTTATGGTACCTGAGATGCGTCAACTACTAGAAGAGCACCCTCACATGCGGCAAGAGAACGAGAGACCTAAACAGATTGTAAACAAGAAATTTCAAATATCTTAAGAATTAACTTATTTAAGAAAGTCCAAATCACAGAATTTCAAACAGTTTTCTAGTCACAAAACGCATTACCAAGTAACAAGAAGATTCAAAATCCAAGGGATAACTAAAGAGAAGAGAGACAATTTATTATGTTCTACATATCTTTTGGGATTTAAATAATTGCCATATTAGGGAATTTTCATATTAGAGGCATGTCCCATGTAATGGAAAGACATGCATTTTCGTCCTAGATTTGTTCCAGGGAGCCAGGGATCCTCCTCCACAGCACTGCGCTAGTTACCTTCTCTTATCAGATACATTCTCACCTTAAAATTTGCACCCATGCACTGAAATATCATAAATACATCCCTTACTAATAGCAAGGGACCATTACTAACACCATCCTGTTTTTTCAAACAAGTTATTAACACCATATTAGATAGACTGATGGCAAATAGATATGTGAGCTTATAAAGATATTTTTAAAAATAAGGAAGCTCACTCGAGTGCAGTGATCAATCTGATGCTATTAAAATAGATGAAAGATGAACGCACATGATGACCAAAATGTCCCCCCTTCAACCCCTTTTAAACCAGTATTCAACAAGAGACTGTACATCATGAAGAACATTGTCGGTCGAGGCAGTCCTCCCCTTAAAGGCCACCTCATTGCGGTGCAGCCAGATCGTCCATAGCATAGCGAGAAGACTTCCACATCCCATGTTCCGCCTGGATCTGACTTCCTTGATAGAGTCTCAGAAGGCCTTGTCAGAAGTGACATCCAACCATGGAATTTGATGCGATGCCCAAATCACCTGGGCAAACTGACATGCAAAGAAAAACAGCCGTCCTCGCTACTTGCTCACATAAAGCATTCTGCCAGAGCATCTGGAAACGCTCTCTTCTGCAAGGCTGTGCCACAAGTCACTGCCTCATCAACAACCATCCAAACATCCACACGTTTATGGGAACTTTGTGTTTCCACAAAAGGCTACATGTGGTAATGGTAACCTCAAAAAAGAATTTTCATGCGATCTAATAAAAACCTACATTTTCATCATCTACTCCCATCTTTAGCCCAAGACGCTTTGTTGGCATCTAATACATGCTCTTTGAAACTGAAGTAACACCTTCCTGTCCTCTCTTAACTCAAATTCAGCAAGGATGATTCACACAAGTCATCCTGAATGCCAAATAGAAAACCTGTATGATAATGTGATAAAAACCAGCTAAGAATTCATCAAAGACTGACAAGGAGGAGCACTACATCAGCACACTAATGAAACACAAGAGGATTTGAATAAAAAAGAGCATACTGGAACAGGTTTTATAAATAAAGGACCAGCTTCTGTCAAAATAAATAAATAAATAAATAAAGGACCAGCACACAAGAAAGGAGATGAACCATGACTATAAATTGTGAATCACCAGAGAGGTGGACCAGAAGCGGGAGATCCTCTCAGTGCCAGATAGGTTGCGCCGATGTGGCTATCCTAATCTATCTAATCTCTTTCCTCTTTTCTATTGCTACTTTGGCATTCCCCATACGTTATTCCATGGCCAAACCAATTCTTGAAATTTTTTCACTGATAGAAATTTATTCTCGAAATTACAGACTCATTTTTTATTGGAGTCTTACTACAAATTCTGCTCGCAAGGTGACTGATTCTAGTTGTGTACTACTCCTGTATCCATTCATCAAAGAGGATATTTCATTTTTCAACATTTCTTCTCATAATGAAGATGGAATCTGAAACAAGAATGTAAAACTATAAGGGTTTACTACCTCAAGATATTACTTCACAAGAAGTAAATGTTACCAATAGTTCTGGCATCACAAAATTAGCTTAGTATTATACGTACAGTTAATAATCAGAAAGGAAATTTTGTGATGCCAGTGAGCTATCCAGGGTCTATTGGTAGGCTGAAGCCCGTGAGCAGATGATCTGTGGGAAGTCTGTGGATGGGCCAAGGGCTATCCTTGGATTGGCCCCACGAAGCAGGGTCCTTGAGCCTGGGCAAAGTAAGCAGCCCTTCCTGGAAGAGGAAATGGTTCACGACTGCCCATCCATCTTTGCAAACATGACCCCCGACGCCATGTGAGCTGATGTGGTCACTGGGGAAGAAGATGCAGGCAAGGTGGATGATACGGAGACAGAGGCTTGGGGTGTGACCTGAAAAAGGCAACGGAAGGAGGGCCGGTGGTCACTGGCCGTAGGAAGAGTAGCCCCACATGGTGCCCATAGAGATGCTTAGTGGGGCGTCGCGATCTCTGAAAGAACAGCTGCATCTGAGTACACATCAGCCTATTGGTGATAGTGTATGGAGCCACAACAAAGTCAAGCAGAGCAAGGGCCATGGCCAGACTACCGCAAGGGCTTGTGTGCTTGACAGTGCGGGCCAGGGGACTTGGGCTATTCTGCAGGCAGATGGCGTGAGGGCCCTGGGCTGCAGCAATTGGGCTATGGCAGACCCGAGGACAAATCCCTTGAGGTCCGCCCAGTTTGGGACAAACCCATTAGCACCTTCTTAATGACAACTGGAGTTGTCGGATTATGGTGACTTGACATGCAAAATGATCACAAACCTTGGGTTTGTGACAGCCAACCACCTTTTTGGATGCACCAGTGGTGGCATGGGTTCGCACAACAGCAGTGGTGCAGTGACAGTAGCGAGGTTGCAAAGCTGAAAGCATGGTCCCAATGCCTGAGTGAACTTGCCGCTGCTGAGGTACTTCAGGCAGAGGCAGTAGTGGCAGCGGAGGCATCTGTGACAGTTGCTGTGGAGTTGTCTGGTACCGACACAGTGACTGTGCCAGCTGGGGTTGATGCAGCAGCTGGCGTTGCGGTGGCAGGTAGTGTGGGATGCGGAGGCTGCAGCATAGTAGTGTTGGCTGCAGCAAGACATAGAATGCAGCAGCTGTTAATTTTTTACAGGTTATTGCACAGATTGATAGAGTGGTGGCTCTGATACCACTGTTAGAGACCCCCAGTAGGTCCGCATTGGGGAAAGATCTTAGAAGGCTACAATATAAGTTTCACTCAAAGCTTCTTTTAGGATCATGGACTCCCATGGGAACCATTCTGCACATGACAACGGGTGGATAGCAAATAAGAGTGATTTGGTGGACCTTCCGAATATTGCATGGAAAATAAGGACTAAGAGTCCTCCATGTCATCAAGTGTGATCCAAACGTGGACCTGAATGTTCTGGGCTATTTTAACTTAGAAAAAATCAATTCAACTTGATAAATACAACCATTCTTACTTGTGAATGTAAGAAATCCCATATTTAATAAAAACAGAGAATCAAACGTATATTTGACCAAATCAAGGAAAATGAACTGGTCAAAAAGATAAAACAACTGACGCAACATTACTTGCCTCATAAGAGAAGTCAACGTGCCCTGGAGTATCAATTAGATTCAGGCAATGTGGCTCATTATTTACAACATATCGCATCCGAGCAGCCTGAAAATTTTATGAACATAACAATTTAGCTTGAGATATTAATAGATAGTGCCATGCTCAATAATAAATTTAAGATAAAACAAAATAATGAAGAAATAATGGGGACTTGTGACATACAATGATATATTAAGACCTCACGTCCTAGAATAAAGCCAGGAATTTGATCTGTTTCATTTCAAAAGTAGTTTCTGTTAGGTCATCACGGCCCAATTAGGGCTAATTTTACTAACTTATGGGCCTGATGCCATGTACGTGTAATAGACTAATTCTAGGGATCTAATGGAAAAACTAACCTAAAATGGATTTAAATAAAGGCCCAATAAGGGCCCATTAACGGCCGACTAAGGGCCCATTAACGGCCCACTAAGGGCCCATTAAGGGCCCAATAGTGAGGGGCCCATTTAGGGAATATATTAGGTCCATCAAGGACCTAATATATGCTGGGCCTGATTTATATCAGGCCCAGCCTCCAACAGCTATAAATATAGCTGTCGGAAGTCCTTTTTTGAAAAAAGGAATCTTTTCTGCAGCTTTTTCCAACGGTCAGTTTTTGACCGTTGGACAAAAGGCATTAACCTCTCTCTCTCTCTCTGTGAAAATTTGCATAAAAGGGGCATCTGTTCAGTAATAAAGATCAGTTCATTTTGCCCCAATTTTTCTGTCTCTTCTCCATATTCTCAGAAATTCTCTCTGCAGTCCACTATCTCATCTTTTCCTTCAATTTATTACAGTTTCTACCATTTTTTTTCAGGTACATCGCACTGGCATGGCAGAAACTAAAAATATGGATATCAACTTTGAAAATCTGAGGAAATGAAAATTCACGCAGAACCAACTGATTTTTGGCTGATATTGGGAATATTTTCCACTTATAAGGAAAATGCCTCCTTTAGTCCACACATGAGATCCAAAGGTCAGATTGCTAGGTTAAAAATGACATTCCACCCTAAACTTTGGTGTGTATCTTACTATTTTTTTGTTTAAGGCAGAGTGCACTATGATCTGAGCCATTCTATTGTTATTTTTTGAGCTCCCAGGGCGGCAGGTTCCTCCTGCCCCACTGCCTCTTCACCCTCTATCTCCTGACATTTATAACCTTTCCAACAAAAATAAAAAATACGACAGATGACTGACAAGAAGACCACAAAAAAGAAACTTACCTATGCCAGGTGAAACCCCTAACTCAAACTCATCAGAGATAAGTAAACGATGACCAAAAACCATAGGTAAACATTAAAAATGATAGGTCAATCTCATGAGGCAGCCTCTTTTTTGAAAGAAGTGAGGCAGCCTTTTGTTTCTGAATACGAAAATTCGTGATACAGAGGTAAAGAAAAAAAACGTTTTCTGAGGCGTTCATACTCATTATGCTGAGCATTCTTTTCTGTCACAGTAAATAGGCATATTGAAAGTGTAGATATTTGCTTTTAATTCTTTCACTTTAGCAATTGAATCGTTCGCTCTTAGAATTGCTCAAGTTGACATCAGGGGATAGAGAGGATGAATACGACATGTTGACCCAAACACGTTACATATTTTTAAGGTCCATACTTCCTTGTGATACACATAAATAGCCTTTGCGATTGAGAAAGGTAAGCAGAAAACATAGCACATCATGTGATTTCACTTTCTAAAACAACATTACTGCCAAACCAACTTAACAAGGACTCATTTAAAAGCTTCACTCTCAAAACCAAACTAAATAAATGACAGAAAATAAATATTTGAAAGATGATTTAATGCGGTCATCCGAAAAATAAATGACAGAAAATGTTATCAAAAAAGTTTCAAAACCACGTTTTGACCACATGAAAGAATATGTCAGGACCCCCGCCGATGGATCATGACAGATGGCAGCATATTGAAAATTTCTGCTGGCCTTCATTAGTTATCTTTGAAGTTCACGTAGTCACAAGATCCACATGATGTGAACCACAATACCGCACAATTGAGCATCATTTATAAATCCCCTTCAGTGAAAACGTTATTTTGGGTGATTATTATTTTAGAAGAATTTAGTTCAGATGATACAAAGAGATGACAGCAGTCCATTTCACAAGCGTAACATCTGAAACAGTTCTCTCAAAAAAAACATCTGAAACAGTACATTCAATCATGTGAAAGAAAATAATATATCATTTCTAAATGTGACATAACACAAGAAAGAAATGCATTTGAAAGGTAAGAGGCAATTTTCATCGGTGACAATAAAATTTGTGTCGGCCCATTCAAACCTGGGCAAGAGTTCTGAAAACTAGACAAACAAATGCAACTGGCTTTTCAGGTTAACATAGGATGGTACCTGTAATTTAATAGTAATTCCTCTTTCTCTTTCCAAGTCCATGTTGTCAAGAAATTGTTCTTTCATCTCCCTCATTTGCACTGTACCAGTCATTTGCAATAACTTATCCGCCAAGGTTGATTTCCCATGATCAATATGGGCAATAATGCAGAAATTTCTTATATTGGATATTGAAACCTGCGTAAAAGCAGATACAGTAGATATGTATCAGATATTACTCTTGAAATAATAAGCCCATAAGAAGACCCTACTACATCCAACTAAATATATGGCACAAAATCAACCATCAAATGTTTGAATGCATCATCAATATGGTTTCAAAGCAATAAATAGACGACAGATTTCAGAATAAATCATGGTCACTTTTCATTCAAAAATAAATAAATCATGGTCACTTTGATTACAAAGTGATTCTTTGGGACCATCTGACGCCCCTGAAAATTTCGAATTGGTTTTTTTAAAGACATCCAGGCTTTCGAAAAAAACTGGAGGATAATATTTTTCATAAGATTATCCTCTTTTTCAGAAGATTTTTTTAAAGGGGTGCAACACAAGAACTTCCAAGGATGTCACCCATCCTGGCACTGCTCTCGCCCAAGCATGCGTAACATCGGTGTTCAGATGAGATACGGTGCATTAGTGCTGGTATCCCCCACTGCACAATTTGGTGCTTGATTCCACCACTGTTTGAAATATGAATAAACTCGGTCAGAGTTGCATCAAAAATTTGGGCCACTGGGTGTCAACCAAGGAAGTGGAAGTCGAGAGGGTGAAACTTTCAGCAGTAGCACAATGGCTTTACCTGAAGATTTTTTGGGGTTGGCTACGTATTATAGATTCTTTTCCCCTGGTTGCGCCATGATAGACGCCCTCGAACGGTAGTTATCAATCAAAACTACGTTCCCCCTTCCAAAACCAATCCAATAATCCAAAATTCAACAAAAAATCGCTTAAATTAAACCGACGAAAGAACCCTAAAGGAACTCACATCACTAAAATTCGAAAACAGGGTCAAAAATTAAGCAAATTTAGAATCTACACATGATTGTTTAAGAGGTTCACCTTCTTCAAACGGTCCACACCGGCGTCAACAGACATTTTTTCCTCGCTGGAAGCCCCAGCGGCTCTGCAGCACACACCAGACTGGCATCTTCTTCCGGCTGAACCACTACGACGGGAACTGCGGCCAAAGAAGCCATTTTTGGGAAATTCTGAAGCAAAGAGGCGATCAGGAGCGCCATTACGATTGAATCGGCCGTTTCTCAAGGACCAGGACTGGTTGCCGCCGAGCCTCAAGGCGACTGTTCCTGCCATTCCTGCCCGCTCCCGAGCAGGAAGAGGGAGGAATTCTTCGAAGGGAAGGCTTCGCCTGAAGCCCGCTCTGAACCTGATCTTCTTTCTGTGCCACGCTTCTCTTTGGCGCGCGAGATTTATAAACCACACGTAGGGGACGGGACGTCCAGACAAGACGGGACGGATGACGATGGTGCCAGACCACATAGTGATGGATACTTCGTCACATCTCCCGGCTAGGGAACGGCAGCCGTCATCCGACACCTCACACGTCACGGTGACGGCAATGTGACCAATGATGTGACAGTGACAATGATGAAATTAGGGACTCGTGACGGCAACGGTGAGGAATGACGAACTGGGCGTGAAGGTGACGCGACGGTGACTGGGGGCCTCTGACAGGTGACGTGACGCGACGGCTGTCACGGATGACGGCCGTCATTAATTTTTAAAAATGACCAAAAAATCTTAAAAATTGTTAGATTTAAGCTTTTCGACGGTGTAGATTTTGCCATGTGGCGTCGCTAATTCAATTTCATGGCATTTTGCAGAAAAGTCCCTTCATTAATTCATGCGCGCAAAAGGACGTCGTCCAAAAATAATTGGAGATATGAATCTCCGATTCTCTCTCCTCTGCATAGTTGTTGTTTGCATCACACGTGATGGTCACGTCGTCCGGTGACAAGGACATGTCAGGGACGCCGCAAACCGTGACGGTGACGCGAATGTGACGGCCTTTTCTGAAATACTCGGACGTTTGATGTGGTGAAACTTTCATCATGTCACCGTCCACCACGCATCGTCATCCGTCCCATCACATCCGGGTCGTCACGTCCCTACTCCCGGCTCGTCACCCATCCATAGTGTTTGGAAAAATGCTTCAGAATCGACACATGTTAGGAACCGACATATTTACATGTTCCAAAATGGGACGTCGAGGACTTGACGGGATGGATGACGATCGTAACGGACCACATAGTGATGTATACTTCGTTACGTATCCCGGCCCATCACACATCCATCGTGTTTGGAAAAATTCTCCACATTATCGATACATGTTACGAACCAACATGTTCTGGGATGGGACATTCAGGACGTGACGAGACGGATGACGATGGTGCCGGACCACATAGTGATGCATACTTCGTCACGTCTCCCGGCCCTTCACACATCCATAGTGTTTGGAAAAATTACTCACAATATCGACACGTTAGGAACCGACATGTTCCGGGATGGGACATCTAGGACGTGATGGATGGATGACGATGGTGCCGGACCACATAGTGATGTATAATTCGTCACATCTCTTGGCCCTTCACACATCCGTAGTGTTTGGAAAAGTCTTCACAGTATCGACACATGTTAGGAACCAACGTGTTCCAGGATGGGACATCCAGGACGTGATGGGACGGATGACGATGGTGCCAAACCACATAGTGATGTATACTTCGTCACGTCTCTCGGCCCGTCACACATCTAAAGTGTTTGGAAAAATTCTTCACGATATCGACACATATTAGGAACCGACATGTTCCAGGATGGGACATCAAGGACGTGACGGCACAGATGACGATGGTGCCGGACTACATAGTGATGTATACTTCATCACGTCTCCTGGCCCGTCACACATCCATAATGTTTGAAAAAAATCTTCACATTAGTGTCACAAGTCACATGTAGGGAACGACATGTCTGGGATGGGACGTCTAGGACACGATGACTATGATGACGGACCAAACAGTGATGCATATTTCGTCGTGTCTCCTGGCCTGTCACACATCCATGGTGTTTGGAAAAATTCTTCACGATAGCAACACACGTTAGTGATCGACACACCCGGGACAGGATGTCCAGGACGTGGAGGGATGGATGTGTTGGGTTCTATAGGCCTTGACATGGATGAATAAATGAAAACGGTTTGGAGCAGAAGACTTGAACGGATCAAATGGCATCAACAAAAACATTCAAACAACATACCTTTACACGAATCTCATTTGTGATTTCTTCGATCCTGGAACGAGACGACTCTAGCTGCTCACGTGTGCAGCCTCTAGACGTATCCACGTAATCCTCGGCACGTTGAATCTCCTCCTCATTGACCAGCCCCCTTCAATCTCCGTCGTCGTCGTTACGTCGTCCCAATCGCATCGGGGATGGAGAGGGGTGTGGGGAGGGTGGAGAAGAAGGGGAAAGGCCCCTGAACAATTCTGACTTGGGTGAATTTTGTTCAGGGCCTTCCCCTATTTTTACTAAGTGGGTATTTTTCATAAAATCCCCAAAACTTAAGTATATCTTCCGACGTCCAAAAGACCATTTGCTTGTGACCCTCTAGGCCCATGTATCAGTCTAGTTAATGACTCTAGTGGCCCAATAACCTTTATTGGCCTTCCAAATTAATTAACTATATCATCATATAGATTAATTAATGTCGGATCGATTTAACCCAATCGATAGGTCGAGACTCCGACACGTGAGGTGCCAAGCTACACCTCTTGTCCTAGAACATACAAAGGAGTGTGTATCGACTCACTCATGGAACCTGTTCGTCATCAGTTACTATGTATGTATAATCCCTCATCCACTTGGCGCACCTTGGACGACTTAGGGTATGGTCAACTGTCAAACCCCAATCGGTCCTCCGAATTAGTATTGATGGATTCAGAAATGATCGGAGAACTCTTCTCCGATATTTCACTACCTTGGCCAAGGACTTCATCGCATCATCTTCCTTGGGTTGTCACCTCTTATACCGAGGGTGGACGATCTCATCTTGACCACTCAATCGCCTTCGTGTACTTCTTGATGCACCCGAACTAAGACTTTTTAGAATCCCATGATTAGAGACTCGTTGGCCATAGTCAAAGTACAACCGTCCGTCCACAAGACGTCTTTGGTGTCTCAGGTCTAAGGACCACTTACACAACCATGACGTGAATCAACCTGATTGACAGTTCGGTATAATACCATTCAGGGATTCGTACGGATCAATTCAGTGAACTCTTTCCACTAAAGAGCACCCACTATCTATCCTTAGTGTCACCACACTAATGGCTACGGGAACGGTCGTACTCATCATATGAGTGAGGTTAGATAGTGCTACTCTATCCAGATACTTTGATGTCCTTCTCGCATATCCTTCGAGTTGGAATGTTAAGAATACATGCTTAAAGACTAGTGATCTCCGTATTATAATCTCATCATAATTCACTAAGTCCGATCATGTATTCATGGACTTCATTGTACGCATCACACGTGCACTATAATGAATATTTTATATTAATGAACATGGAATGAGATGTGGAATGTGTGATTGGCTTGCTGGCCACATATATTTCTATCAGGATAACCATGGTGGCACAATACACAGTGACGTATATTTCTTTACGTCTCCTATCCCATCACAAGTCTATAGTGTCTGAAGAAATCCGTCACAATAGAGTCATACGAAGGGGTCGGCACTCCAGGATGGGACAACCAGGATGTGATTGGATGGATGATGATGGCAAGGAACGAAATGGTGATGTATATGTCACTTCTCCCATCTCGTCACACATCCATAGCGTTTGAAACAATCTATCACAGTAGCACCACACGTCACAAGCCCTTATGCGTTCCTACATGATATTTGTAAACCATACATATGGATTGCTCTATTCCTTTGACTTAAGTTAAAGTCTATTATCTTTATTTTATAACTGGAGTTCATTGGGGGATACTTTTTATTTTAATTATTCAAAGAAAATTCAATTTTTTTGATCAGTCTAGAGAAAGTTATTGCTCTGAATTGATGTTGTTAGTCCTAAGAAGTGTCCATAAGTAATTTTTTTTCATTTAGGTTTTCTAAAAAAATCATCTTTTCTGCATAAATATTGGTATAGTACTACATTTATGACATTAGATCATTGATCTAACTACTTGAATAGTAGTTTACTCAAATAGTCAGATGTCATTTAAAATCTAAAATATGGGAATAACACAAAGGGAAACATGATAGATATGTTTATCAATCCATGCATTTAAGATGATTTAAACTTTCTAAGTCATGAATCTATTGTGCTATTGACTGAATTCTTTTAGTGTTATTGAATTTTATATTAATATTATTTTACACAAGTTATAGAGATTTTTTAGTAATGTTATTTTACACAAGTTATAGAGATTTCGTACTCTAAGCAATGTTCGGTATGTCCCTGACCTAAAGAGAAATCTAATCTCTCTTAGTTTGTTGGAATCTCAGGGCTGCCGATTTGCTGGAGAAAATGGTGTCCTCAAAGTGAGCAAAGGCTCTTTGGTAATTATAAAAGGCCATCGAAGAGCAGCAAATATGTATTATCTTGAAGGTAATACAGTTATTGGTGATGCTGCGGTTGTGAAATCAACAAAATCAACTGAAGATGTCACAAAGTTATGGCATATGCGGCTTGGTCATATGAGCGAGCAAGGGATGGAAGAATTATGCAAAAGAGGACTACTTGACGGTATGAATTCTAGCAACCTAGAATTTTGTGAACATTGTTTGTATGGAAAACATGTTCGTTTTAGTTTTCCAGTGGGCAAACATAAATCTACTGGACCTCTTGATTATGTTCATTCAGACATTCAGTCAAGTACCCCATCCCTTGGAGGAGCTTCATATATGTTGACATTTATTGATGATCATTCTAGAAAGGTATGGGCTTATTTCTTGAAGAATAAATCTGAGACATTTGATCGTTTTAAAGAATGGAAAATTATGGTGGAGAAGCAAACTGGTCAGTCTGTTAAAGTTCTTCGAACCGATAATGGGATGGAATTTTGCTCAAAATTATTTCAGGACTTCTGCAAATCTGAGGGCATTCTAGGACATCTCACAGTCCGACACACGCCATAGCAGAATGGTGTAGCAGAACGAATGAATCGTACAATTCTAGAGAAAGTTCGTTGCTTGCTATCGAATGCATCTCTACCAAAGCAGTTTTGGGCCGAAGCTGCAAATATGGCAGTCTATTTGATTAATAGATCGCCGTCTCTTGCCATCGGAAAGAAAACCGCTCAAGAAGTCTGGACAGGTTCCCCTTGTGATTATCCTGCTTGATTTCTATAAAGTCATTTTGAAAAGGGCCAAAGAGTAATGGCAGTTTTGGCTTCAAAGGAGCATTTTTTGGCTCTATCCACTAATTGGTAACATTTCTCCTAACAAGTAACATAAAATTCAAACTATGCAGCCCTCAACAACTGAGAAAATAGGAAGAAATGACAATTAAAAAAATTATAAAGTGACGTTGTGGCACTGTAGTGAACATTCATTATGGTTACATATTATCTTCTTCCTTTTATCTCATAATAATGTATTTAATTACATATATATGTTATGTTTAAGTTCATTGAAATACATCAGTATTCAATATCATTCTTGTGAGATGTTTATAATTAAGTTCTTTTTTTTTGGAAGAGTCCACTTTATTCCATTCAGTTAAATAGCATATTTCAAGGAAAAAACAACTCAACCGAATGTGAGAGTGCTACTCCATTCAGTAATAAAGACACTAGCCCAGATTTTGCGAATCAATTCTATTTAAAAGTTCTTCACTGCTCTCAATTCCTATTTGGCCATCATCAAGAAAGGTGACCCTTTGTCAGCTTTTCTCATTAATGTAGTCTATTTTGAGTCATACAGACCACCACCTGTATAATGAAGTCATTGAATACATATGATGACATAGTGAATTATGAAGAAATCACGATAAGATGATCATTAGTCTCGGAATATGTATTATTAATCTTCATAGTCAATTGGTGCTCAACATGGACATCAAACTATCCTATGGCCACTAGTATAGACACACTAAGAACGATGGGTACTCTTTACGGAAAGAGTTCATTAAATTGATGTGTACGAATCTCACAAATGGCATTATACCTAAATGCCAATCAGGTTTATTAATGCCATAGCCGTGTAAGTGCTCCTTTGACTTAAGACACCAAAGACATTGTGAATTTGACTAACAAATTCCTAATAATGGAGTCAAATTAGTCTTAACTTAGATATACATGAAGTAATAGAAATGATTGAGTGATCAACTACATCATCTGCCCTTAGTATTAAAGATGATGTTCTTCAATAAGTCCCCCTAGGCATCTGTATTAAATGGAATGATGGTTTTATAGTTCATGGTTTATTTGGATATATTAGTGGTTTATTGTGTTATTAAAGTAATAATCTATTTTTGAAAATTTTACTTTTTTTATTAAAGAAAAAGCTAATTATTCATAAAGAAAAACCTTTACAAGTAAGCTTATATCTTTATGGATATACTTGATACTTGTAGGGGTACATTTTTTTAGAATGATACTCTAATTTTCCCAATTTTCTGGCATTTTATGAAACTATATAACGTTCATTTCTAAAAGAAAAGATTTTAACAAACTAGATAAATATAATTTTTGCTTTATTTAAAATTTTACGAGGTTTTTAAATTTTTTTGCTCTTCCCAAATTTTATTTCCACGTTGACAGTCTGACGCGTAGATCCAGTGAGAGAGAAATATTCAAACAGTTGAGAATGGCTTAACTTAAAATTGCAATATCTAATTATTTGCAAGTAGTTTCTTCAACACCAAAACTCACCGACCATTCTCAAATCACTCCCCAATGTATTTAATTAGAAATATTTAATATTTCCCATTAGTAAATTCTACCGAATTCCAAAATTTATTCTTAAATATTGAATAAATTATTTTAACTATGATGAATATTTTCTGTGCTTCCTAAAATTATTATGAGTTAATTTTCATTAGTTTGATTTTTTAAAGTTCAACTAATTCATACAATAAACATAAAAATATAAGTTTAAGTTAAATATTACTCTTTCGATACTTGTTCCCAATGGATTCCTCCCATAATCATTTTATTCGTGTAAAACTAATATGTGTATAAACCATAACCTTTAAATAAAAAAATTTAATTCCAGTTTATATTTTTCATAGGTGTATCTTGTCCCCTTGTGATCTGGAAACTTAATAGTGGATCTTATTAATTCAATATATAATTAATTAATCTATATATTTTTATAATTAATAAGGTTGCCGAATAAATATTATTGGGTCATTAAAGTTAGTTATTAGACTGATCAATGGCCGTGGAGGATTACACACAGGATATTTAGATGTTAGTGGATACAAGTATAAATAAATACATGTAAAAAAATATAAAATAAGTATAAATAAGGGGGGACCCAAGTTAGGTGCCCATTCTGGCCTGATATTTGTGCTCCCCAAACCATGAAAGCCCCTAAACTCATCCCTCTCGTGTGACTTGATAATGAGAAGATCGACAACATCTTCATGGAGAGACGAATACTTTCAAGAGGAGATCCATCATTGCATCAATCACATTGATGTGTTCAGCGGCTGGGTACATGAAAGGCTTGAAGAAACTCTTCCATAGAGAAACCTTAAATGTCATTTTTATGTTAAGATGATGTTATAGGTTTCTCAGTTCGCCATTATGTATGCAAGTAAAAATTGTTATGGTACAAAAATTTTCATTATATGATTAATCTAAATACTTATCTAATTGTTGTCCCAAATAATCATCTGTGAATCTAAATATGTAAATTACACAGAGATAACTTCAGTTAAAGGGTAATAGGCGGAGGAAAACTTAACGAATATGTTCACAAGTTAATGAATTTAAAATGTATTTAAATATATAAATGATGAGTCTATCAAATTAGTAATTTAATTCATTCCATATTATCAAATTTTACATAAATATTATTTTTTTGAACGGTCCCCATGGATGAAAAACATATTAAATTTACGTATAATCAATCTCTTTGGTCCTCTCATATTTATCAATCTTTTTATTTTCCTAAAATTTTTAAAAAAATTCATGTGGATGATAATACCTTATATCCCTAAATCATATAACCTAATTCTTAATTTTGTTAATTTTGTTAAGTACCTTATATCCCTAATTTTGTTAAGCTCTCTGTAAAGTCCAGAATCTCCTCCCTTGTTTTTTTCCTGATCCCAAATATTTTCATCCCAAACCTAGAAAAATAATAAACTGAACACATATATTCCCATGGATCAACTCTTTTTTTCATCTACTTTATCTAATTAAGGTGAAAGTATTTTGAAATTTTCATCTGAATCAAAACATCTAAAAACGCCTAATTTTGGATGTCATGAGATATGGCTTTAGAATCATATTCACGGAAACTATATGAGAAAAACATGTGAGAATGTAGAACACATACCTTATAAATGTGAGAATGTTTCTTGTTGTTTAATCTATTCCACAAGTATGCAAATTGACCTCCATTCAATGGCCCGAAGGTAGTAATCAAGCTTGATTGTTTTAGAATGATCACATCGGTGTTGACCATTGAATAATAGTATCAAACACAACATGTATTAAAAATAAAATAATATTTTCATAAATGAACCCATGATAAGCTTCTTCCAACTCTGCCTATCTTCAAAAATGGTTGGTAGGTCAGACCATATTGACCCGATTTTACAAAGGTCTCTAGCATATCTTTAAAAATGGGCAAGGATGGATGCACCTAGCTCACAACAATGTTGAAGACCACTTAACTGGCCTTGTCATTCCATTAAACCCATTGAGGATGAATGGAGGGTTACAGCCACATAGAGGGCCAAAGCAAGGGAGATAAATGTGTCTAGAATATTATCAAATCTTTAGGTAGTGATAGCTTGGGCTTGAGGTGGAGCCAAAGTTTGAGATAGAGATAGTTACTTATACCCAATGACCCACACAATGGCAGAGTCACATCAGGATGACAGGGCATCTCAACCCATTCTGTAAACCCAAAACTGGGATGTTGTCAGTATCTTGTTCAACTATACAATATTTTTCCTTGGGTATCCTAATTTTGTCAGCTATTAAAATATAGTTAATTTATTTCAGGGTGGATAAAAGCAATATGATGCCAGAATTAATTTCCAAGTAACATATCTAGCAATCTGAAGCCAAGCAACATGACATCCTTTATTCATGATCTTGATTTATGCTCTTCAATTTAGGCCATCAGATCACCAGTTAAAATAGTTATGGTTATTTTTGTGCAATCATAATTTCAATTAAATTTTCAATTTATTGAATTTTATTGTTTGAACATTAATTATTTCCCATTTAGGGCTATTGAATTTGAAACATTTAATGCTAAAATGTTATCTTTTTATATCTTACATTAAATCCATTAAAATCCATTAAAATATATCTAAATATTTAAACACCACAAACTATTTTTATGTAAATTTAAGTAATTTATATGTAGATAAATATATCAAAATTCATTAAAAAGTCACGTTAGGCATAAATATTTTAAGAATTTAAAAGTTCATTTAAATGAAGACAATGAAAAACATGTATACATATTTATGCCTAACGTGACTTTTTAATGAATTTTGATATATTTATCTACATATAATTACATGTATGCATATTTTTTAATATATTATGTTTCATTTGTAACACAAGTCAAATAGATAATGATGTTTACATGTGAATTAATTTTATCATATTTAAGTTTTTAAGATACGTCCTTACATCTCATGTAAAATTTCTCATGTTCCCAATTCCAGTAATCACCTAACATATCGTACAACATAACCATTAATTTGGTTCCTATTTAACTTGGAGGAACTTTAGTCTCAAATCCTTTGCCACTGTATAATTTAGTTTCAATATATTTATTTATAATATATTAATTAAACCGAAATTATTTTTATGATTTATAATTTTACTTTTAAATAGATAACTTGTTATTTTTTATTTTTATTATTTTTTATTTTAATTTTTTTTTTATTATTATTTTTAAATATATAGTCTTAAACAGAAACCTCAGTGAAGGAAGTTGAATCAAATAGGAGGAAATCTGCTTTTCTTGTCTTAAGTTTTCTTCTTCCTCAGCGCCTTAGCCATAAGCATCCCACATCAACAGTGTAAGTACGAACAGCCTCAGACCAATGCAGGAGTTACAGAAAAAAAATTGCATCCTAAAAAGGTTGACAAATGGTCAATTCAGTAAGTCTTACAGCCCCAATGCTTAGATGATGTCTACACTTGTGAGATCTAGTGCATACTTTTGCACTTATAGAAGCAATAGTAATGTTTATGGTATTCTCAGCCATCATTGTCTTCACCTCCAATGTGCAGGCCTCCATAGTGAAGTCTTTAAAATGGTCCTTTTACTTTCTTATACCAAACAGTTTACGTTCTTCAGAAGGTGAGTCCTCTCACTTTTCTCAAGAGGTGATGATGTTCTTCATTTCATATCTCGGAGTACGACATTTTGTTATCTATCTTGATCAACAGTCTATCGTTCCTTCTAGTTATCCATCGATTAGTCTCAATGACCATTCAAAATGATTTGTTGAAAACTCAATTCCAACTCAATATCTAAAAACCTAGTATCTAAATGAGAATTTCTAGAATGGCCAAATCAATTATTTACCTTCTACCTTACTAATTATCTATCTGCCAGGCGCATTTTTGAGTTGTTCTCGACTGGAACTCGATGACATATATATAGAAAACATAAACACAGAAAGTGGGTAAAGCCTCTTGCACTAAATGATATAAAGCATCAGCATCAAGTTAGAAATAGTTCTCGTTGAATATTTTATAATTTTTTCACTAAAGCTGATAATCGACAAAAAAAATATTAAACCATTACCGTTGGAATTCATCCGAGTCATCAATTAGCGGATAAATAACCGAAACATTGCTTCACAGAATCTGCCTTCATCGATGGTCAAAAGGCAGACATAAAGAGAATGTATCAAAATTTTGATCATGTGCATATAAGGAAAAGGCAGAGATGTGTAATTTGATCCTGAACAATTCATAAGAGGATGATGTCTGGTTGAACGATTACTTTAACCTGTTCATCTCTTTCAATGCGCACTGGACTAACTTATCTCCGAGGTCATCCCACTAGCAATCAGGGCTCCTGCAACACCTCCAAAAGCGAGGAAGCCGTTCAATGAGCCCCTTGAATCGCTTCTGCCATCCCCAAAGAAAATAAATGTTAAACTAAGATATCAACTATAGAGATGGGTGCATAAGACATTATCTTGCTATAGAGATGAAGAACGATGGACTTACCCAGCTGAAGGAGCGAACTCTGCTTTGCTGGAGCAACGTCTCTCCTTCATCCTCTGCTGCACTCTTCACCTCTCCTGCGCCACCTCCACAACAGTGGATTCTTTTCATCCATGACTGTAGCCTTATCCCTGTCTGAGCTTGACACAGTTAAACATATGATTCTTCAAATCTAACTGTATAAATCATCTTGTAGAAAAATATAAAATATGTTTAACCTGAGTCCATCAAATCTTTGTATTTGATAATACACTGTTGAGTTTGGGTATAGTCTAATATAGAGTTGATAACACATACCCTGGACTATTTCTTGTTTTTTAAGTCAGCAAGTTCCAGAATACCTTATCTTGGAGCAATGGGAACTCCAAAAGTAAACATTCACTAGTGACTCAAGGACTGGGCCCATATAAAGGCAAGAGGAGAAACCTTGTCCTTTTTAGTCCTTTCTAAATTTTAGCATAATTGTATTTAAGATAGAATTAGCCTCTGCAAATTAGATAACCACATAATTGTATATCGGATAGACTTAGCCTCTACACCTAAAATTTCGGCACTCGACGGGAATGGAGATTCGACCTGATCAGTTGGTTCTTGATCTCAGATGAATTAGGAATCGTGATAAGAGCAATCAATCGTTTATGCCTATTTAAAGGCCAATTTAAAGGTCGTCCATTATAAGAGCAATCAATGTCATTCCTATGAAGAGAACGAAAGAAGAGAAGAAGATTTGGAGAAAAACACAAGAACTTCCACTGACGAAGAAAGATATTCAGGTAGAAAGATACTGTGCAGTGCAGGTCTTCTACAGCTGATGATCCTTGATCTGATCGTGATTTTAAGAGTAGATCTCAAATCAGAGCAGGTTACTGATTGTAAGAGCAATCACTGCAGTTTGGCAACACCCATCAAGGCAATCACTGATCTGATCCACGAAGCCTAATCTAGATCCCATAATTTACACGAGTAAATCACTTCAGTGAGGATAAACATTATTCTCCATGCCGTAATTCAAACTCAACACAGGATCCCATAATTTTTCACGAGTTAATCACTTCAGTGTTAATAAACATTATTCCCCATGACGAAATTCAAACTCAACACAGGATCCCATAATTTTTCACGAGTAAATCACTTCAGTGATGATAAACATGCCGTAATTCAAACTCAACACAGGATCCCATAATTTTTCACGAGTAAATCACTTCAGTGATTATAAACATGCCGTAATTCAAACTCAACACAGGATCCCATAATTTTTCACAAGTTGATCACTTCAGTGATTATAAACATTATTCTCCATGCCGTAATTCAAACTCAACTCACCTGAGCCACCGAATTCATCTTCTTCTTGGTGATCTGATCTTGATCTCCACCCTTCTGTCGAAGTTGTCTGCAGTAAGAGAGGAGCGCTGCTCGCCGGTCGCCGTTTGGAGGAACGACAGATCTGGAGAGCGCTGTTCGAACGCAAGAACGAAGCGGATGATCTCGCGGACATGGCCGCCGCGGTAGCTCTTCGTAGACGCTGATCAGCACTTCGCGCCTTGAACGTAGGTCAGTTTTTTCTCCCTTCGCTGTCATCTTCATCTTGAACGCTCGATTCGTAAACTGCATACATACGAGTACGTTTCTTGCACTCGGAGGCTTTAGAGCTCGTGAATTTGTAAGTTAGTGGTTCTTGAAACGCTTGAACTCTTCCATGCACCGTCGAATAACGTAACTCCACGGCCACACTGGAACAAGTGCACGCCCGTGCAAGTAGCTCGATTTTGAAGATGAATGCCTGACATACGACCGGTTCTCTCTCTCTCTCTCTCTCTCTCTCTCTCTCTCTCTCTCTCTCTCTCTCTCTCTCTCGCTCTCTCTCTCTCCCTCTCTCTCTCTCTCCCTCTCTCTCCCTCTCTCTCTCTTCATTTCTTTTTCTCTCTCTTCATCCCTCTCTCTCTCTTCCTCCCTCTCTCTATCTCTCTTTTCTCTCTCCCTCTCTCTCTCTCTCTTACGCGTCGGGGATCGGATCGGATCGGATCGTTCGAATCTTGATTAACAGATTCGAACGAACACAAGCCGATTCTAACGATTTGTTCGAATCTTTCGATCGAACAAACCCTTTGTTCGTGTTCGATCGAAAGTTTCGAACGAACAAATTGGGTTGTTCGTGTTCGATTGACATTTGTTTGACCTTGTTCGAACAACTTCGAACAATTTCGAACAAATGGCCATAGGCGCCAGCGACAGTCTCTGGCCGACGTTGGAGGTGGCTGGATGGTCGCTGGCTGGTGCTGGCCGGCGCTGGCGGCCGCTTGCTGGCGTTGGCGGCCGCTGGCCGGCGCTGGCAGCCGCTAGCGGCAGATGAATGGTCGCTGGCTGGCTCTGGGCAGACGCTGGCCGGCGCTGGGCGCAGCTGGCCAGCGTTGGCGGCCGCTGGCGCCGCCGGATTCGAACATTCGATTCGATCCGATTCGAACAACGTGTTCGAATCGGATCTTATTCGAACATTCGATCCAAACAGCCACCTTGTTCGAACAATCCGATCCGAACATATGCTCAGATCGGGTTTGGATTGGATTTGAATGGGGCAGATCGGTGTTCGGATTCAATCGTTCTAATGCCCGATCCGATCGAACATTCGAACGATCTGTCTGAATCCCCGAAGCCTACTCTCTCTCTCTCTCTTCCTCCCTCTCTCTCTCTCTCCCTGTCTCCCTCCCTCTCTCTCTCCCTCCCTCCCTCTCTCTCTCTCTCTTCCTCCCTCTCTATCTCCCTGTCTCCCTCCCTCTCTCTCTCTCTTTTTCTCTCTCTCCCTCCCTCTCTCTCTTTCTTTCTCTCTCTATCCCTCTCTCTCTCTCACTCCCTCTCTCTTTCTCTCTCTCTCTCTTCCTCCCTCTCTCTTTCTTTCTCTCTCTCTCCCTCTCTCTCCCTCCCTCTCTCTCTCTCTCTCTCCCTCCCTCTCTCTCTCTCTCTCTCTCCCTCCCTCTCTCTCTCTCTCTTTCTCTCTCTCTCCCTCTCTCTTTCTTTCTCTCTCTATCCCTCTCTCTCTTTCTCTCTCCCTCCCTCTCTCTTTCTCTCTCTCCCTCCCTCTCTCTATCCCTCTCTCTCTTTCTCTCTCTCTATCCCTCTCTCTCTCTTTCTCTCTCTCCTCCCTCTCTCGATCTCTTTCTCTCCCCCTATCACTCCCCGCTCTCTCCCACTCTCTCTCTTTCCCTCTCTCTCTCTTCCCCATCTCTCTCCCACTCTCTCTCTCCCTCTCTCATTCTCTTTCTTTCTCTCTTTCTATATATCAATATCCCTCTTTATCTCTATCTCTCTCTCTCTCTCTTTTTCTCTCTCTTCCCCTCCACTCTCTTTTTCCCTCCCTCCCTCTCCCTCACACTCTCTCCCCTCAACAATTCTGGATTTTTCAGAATTTTTAGATTAAAAGGGTTTCTGCTTGATCAAAACATAGTTTACATTTCTAAAAAAACCCAGACTCAAGGTTAACTGGGACTCTACCCAGCAGAACATACTACCCTACATGATCAAGTGACCAGGCCAAGGGGCTCCAAAGGAGACCCCAATGGGGTAACA
Organism: Wolffia australiana; assembly: GCF_029677425.1. Lineage (NCBI taxonomy): Eukaryota > Viridiplantae > Streptophyta > Magnoliopsida > Alismatales > Araceae > Wolffia > Wolffia australiana. The sequence goes on from NC_135850.1 coordinate 6,326,016, forward strand.
TGCCATAATATATGTCTTGATGGAAATATATGTGGCCATCAAGCCAATCACACATTCCACATCTCATTCCATGTACATTGATATAACATATTCATTGTAGTGTACATGCGATGCTTATAATGAAGTCTGTGAATACATGATCGGACTCAGTGAATTATGATGAGATTGTTAAGCATGTCTTCTAAACATTCCTATTCGAAGGATATGCAAGAAGGACATCGAAGTATCCGGCTAGAATAGCACTATCTAGCCTCACTCATATGATGAGTATGGCCGGTCTCGTAGCCATTAGTGTGGAGACACTAAGGATAGATAGTGGGTGCTCTTTAGTGGAAATAGTTTACTGAATTGATCCGTACAAATCCCTCAATGGTATTATACTGAACTGTCAATCAGATTGATTCACGTCACTATTGTGCAAGTGGTCCTTAGAGCTGAGACGCCAAAGATGTCTTGTGGACGGACGGCTGTACTTTGGCTGTGGCCAACGAGTCTCTAATCATGGGATTCTAAAGGGTATTAGTTCAGGTGCATCAAGAAGTTCATGAAGACGATTGAGGGATCAAGATGGGATTGTTCACCCTCGGTATAAGAGGTGACAACTCAAGGAAGATGATGCGATGAAGTCCTTGGCCAAAGCAGTGAAATATCGGAGAAGAGTTCTTCGATGATTTCCAAATGCATCAGTACTAACTCGTATGACCGATTAGGGTTTGACAATAGACCATACCCTAAGTCGTCCAAGGTGCGCCAAGTGGATGAGGGATTATACATACATGGTAACCGATGACGAATAGGTTCCATGAAGTGAGTCGATACACACTCCTTTGTATCTTATAGAACATGAGGTGTAACTTGGTACCCCACGTGCTGGAGACTTGACCTATCGATTGAGTTAAATCGATCCGACATTAATAAATCTATGTGATGATATAGTTAATTAATTTGGAAGGCCAATAAAGGTTATTGGGCCGCTGGAGTCGTTAACTAGACTGATACATGGGCCTAGAGGGTCACACGCAAATGGTCTTTTGGACATCAGAAGATATACTTTAGTTTTGGGGGTTTTTATGAAAAATACCCACTTAGTATAAATAGGGGAAGGCCCTGAATGAAATTCACCCGTGCCAGAATTATTCAGGGGCCTTTCCTCTTCTTCTCCCATCTCCCAACACCCCCTCTCCCTCCCCGATGTGATCGGGATGACGTAACGACGTTGATGGAGAAAGAACGAGGCTCATCAACGAGAAGGAGGAGATTCAACGTGCCGAGGATCGCATGGATATATCTAGAGACTGCACACGTGAGCAACTCGACTCGGCTCACTCCAGGATCCAAGAAATCACGGATGCGATCCGTGGAAAGGTACACTATTTTAATGATTTTTTGATGTCGTTCAATTCGTTCAAGTCTTCCGCTGTGAATCGTTTTGTTTTGTTCATCCATGTCAAGGTCTATAGAACCCAACATGTCTCACATAGGAATCCTATGGTCACAGATTACTTTCCACTTCAACACCTTAGTAGAATGCTTTTAGGGCAATCGAGGGCAAAAAGCAGTCTGTAAAAAATTTATACGACCCACATTTGTATTCATTTTTTCCATATGTAATTCAAAATTTCAGTTGGAACCTGACGCTTGTGATCATAAATTCAGTTCGAGGTATTTGGTCATCAATTCCATCATCAAAGCTTCACGTTCAAGCAGTGTTTTCTTCCATTAAACCCAACCGCCTGGGTTGATTTATCCTAATCTAGGAGGTTTTACATCCTAGAGGAGTGATAGTGTCGGGGATCACGAAGAACTCAAGAAAAACTTGAAACCTTGTTCAATTTAGTGAAAAAATGGGGATGATCTTGTCGAAGTCGGTGACTTCATGATTTAGGATGATCAGAGAAATTCCTCGCCATCTGATCACCCTTTACAAGAGTGGAAGGACCAGGAGACGGCCACATTACCAAAGAGTTATAAAAGAGAGAAGAGATAGAAGAGAGGATATTGGGCCGATTGGATTAGCTGAACTGTTTGCATCCAATGGGCTGGGCCATCAATGCACTAGGTGAGATACCACTGCATTACAAATTTATGAAAGGAGAGATAAATCAGGATAGACGGTGTGGAAAATGTCACCATCCGTTGACTTTGCAAATAAAAGATGAAGGGCATGGATTATGCAATGTGCCACTAACGCCTTCATCTTCTTATTTTTGAATTTTCAGAATTGCAACAAGTGATGACCCCCTTCAATTTAGTGAAGATCTATGGTCTTCATGTAATGATTAACACACAGTTTTTTGTTATGTGTCATAAAAAAAGACAAAAAATTAGCCCCATACGGAAAACAATTAAAACATGGTGGGGTATATAAATCATTTTTTGATGAGGCTATTTTGATGCATGCAAACATACATATCATAAGGCTATTTTTCCACTGATGACTCTCAATAAGTCATCAAATATGTAGACTTTTAAGTATCAAAGCATCAAGAATATTTAGTTAATTCATGTGAGTTGTCATGCATATGCATTATTTTATAAAATTACTAACCCCACTTGATTCTTCGAATCAAGTGGATTATATTTGAAATTTTTTGGTTAGTAAGTTCAGAAACAGGTTAAGACAACCAAAGGAGGATGACAAGAATCAAGAGGAGTTGGCGAAAATTCAAGAAGAAGAAAATTCCGAAAATGCCCCCGGGGCATGTGTTAAGAGAAACCTATAAATACTCTCTTGAGAGTTCATTTTGAGGTTGTCCAGAATTTTCTCTAAGGAAGCTAGGGCATGGAGAAGAAGGTGTTCTGCAGACCCTCCAGTAGCTGATGAGCCATTGGAGCTGGGAGGAGAAGCAAGCCGAAGAGTACCCGCTCAAGAAGATCGCTGACTCGTCAGACAGGACGTGACACGAAGTCGGAGTGATTGAGCTGGTTCAGCTTTGTTTTCTTCTCCCTCTTGGACAATCTCAGTTGGGGTTGAAGCACCTTGCAAGGTTCTTCAGCAGTTTCCAACCAGAGTTGTTTTGTTTAATTCGAAGATTTTCTTGTTGTTCAGAGTTCATTTTCTTTTACCTTTTCTGTGTTTGATTTCATCCGAATCTTAACTCATCATGCTTAATCGATTCTCTACATAACAATCGGTGAGGTCTCGCTCAGGCAGGAAGAACATAGCCGCCTGCTGCCAAGGGATCTGCGCGCAGGATCGACATGCACACAGCCGCCTGCGCGTGAGAACCCGCGCGCAAGCAGCGCCGTGCGCAGGGAACCCGCGCGCAGGCCACGCCCGCGCGGAGGCCACGCCCGCGTGCAGCAATAGCCACGCGCAGGCCACGCCCACGCGCAGCAGCTGCCGCGAGCGAGCACTCACCTGCACACAGGACACCACCTGTGCGCAGGGTGCTTGTTCTTTTGCCCCAAGGGGCAAGAGAGAACCGTCAACAAGAAACTCTTGCTGACGGTTCTGCTCATTCCAGTTTATAAAAACTTGATCTATAAACCTAACTGGAGACAATCTAACTGAGGAATTAGCCGAATCTATATTTTTAAAGAATCTCTGCAACTTAACTAAAAAGTTTCTACAGAGATTAACACTCAGAATTAGAGAATTAAATGAACTGATTTGATAGAAAGAATTCTTCTGCTGTTTTTTGCCGTCTCCCTGTGGATCGACCCTCACTCGCCCTAAGCTGTGAGGTTATAAATTTCGTTGTATAAGCTCAATCCTCACACGCATTAACTGATTATTAACCAGTAAGAAACCATTGCAAAATTCAGTTTATCATCCACCATTTCATTGGTATTATAATTTTTATCAAATGTATTTACAATTCATGCATTACTAGGACCATTATATTTAAATTGCACATTGTTTTTATGATTTTAAACAATTTTACAAGCACAATTATTTTCAGACAAAATGTGTTCTAACATTATTAACTTTAATTTGTTCAATTCTTCTTTCTAGTAATTATTCTATATTTTTCAGGGCTGATATGAAATAAATAAAGAAAAATAAATCAGTAATGATTTGGGAAAGTACCTACGACCAAGCCAGGTGTAATAGGTCTCAAGTCAGCCTTAGGCAAATAAGTGTATAGCACTCAAGCCTGTCCACAGCTAGTGAGCACCACTATGTCAGCAACAACTAGTTAGCAGCAGCGTAGGGAGGACACAATGAGCACATGGAGGCTAAAGAAGGCAAACATGAGAGAACCCAAAGTTAATAGAAGGCAGCCTGTCCACACACATAGAGGGGACAATATTTGGATTCAAATGACATCATCGAGTGACATTTCTCTAGTGAAAGTTATTTATTACTTTTTTAATATGGGATTTCTGAAGTAATTGTATTTCAGATTTGCATTGGGTCGGCCCGGCAATAGAAGAGAAGGATCACCGCCAAATAGTCTATGGTCTTAAGAAAAGAAGGGAGGAGTAATCACGGGTTGCAAGCCTACCCAGCTCGAAGCATGTATCATAATGAGCCAAATAATAAGTGATGATCTATTCATAACCATCTGATTTTCTAAAGGAAGTTTAATAGTGAACTTATCAATGATGGGGGCAGATGACTAGGAATTGATTGTATGCTGATCTGGATCTTGGATTTACTAGAACTTCAATAGGTCAATGTATGCGACTTAATCATAGCAGTTTGACCATGTTTAAAGGGGGGTGATGGCTAGGAGCAGATCCAACCATCTCCATCACTACCCGTCGACTCCATTGGCTGAACTACAATTTTCTGGTTGTGGGGGATTCCAAGAGATGATCAACGACCCTTTAAGGACTTCTACGGCCTGACCACCCCATGTACAACCTCATGAGGTACGATAACACACAAATTGAGTGGTAAAATGATATAAATATGTGTTATCTGGGGGTATTAAAGTGATCTAAATGCATATTCTCATATGGAATTATCATTTATCTGCATTAGAACCATGTACTGAGCACTAAATCAGAATGAAGTTAATTTGGTGAGTATATGATTTTTCTGATTTTCTTTAGGTCTAAATATTTTAGATGATAGGTTTCAGCACGATATTAGATGATTTTGGAGGGAAAAATTCAGAGAAATAAGAGCCAAAACGAGGACAGAACACGAGGAGGCGGCAGAGAGAGAAAATGGTAAAATGGGGAGACAGCCCACTTCGAACCCTCATATCTCGCAACTCCACCCTTGGATCACGCTCAAATTTTGATCACTTCATCTATTTTCAATCCAACGGTGGAAATTACCAGCAAATCTCTTGAACTCTTGTAATGAAGGGACGACCAAGGGCAAAAGGGGAAGTGACTTTACCCTTTCACCTAAGGCACTTGAACCCTTTTTTCTTTTCTCTGCACCCATTATGGAGTCTTCCATCCACAACTGAGCCGACAGGGGAGGAAGTACTTGTTGGGTTCTAGAGGCCTTGACATGGATGAACAGAACAAAACGATACGCAGCGGAAGACTTTTGTGAATCGAACGGCATCGACAAAAACCATTAAACGAAGTAACTTTGCACGAATCTCATTGTGATTTCTTCGATCCTGGAACGAGACGACTCTAGCTGCTCACGTGTGCAGCCTCTAGACGTATCCACGTAATCCTCGGCACGTCGAATCTCCTCCTCATTGACCAGCCCCATTCAATCTCCGTCGTCGTCGTTACGTCGTCCCGATCGCATCGGGGATGGAGAGGGGTGTGGGGAGGGTGGAGAAGAAGGGGAAAGGCCCCTGAACAATTCTGACTTGGGTGAATTTTGTTCAGGGCCTTCCCCTATTTTTACTAAGTGGGTATTTTTCATAAAATTTCCAAAACTTAAGTATATCTTCCGACGTCCAAAAGACCATTTGCTTGTGACCCTCTAGGCCCATGTATCAGTCTAGTTAATGACTCTAGTGGCCCAATAACCTTTATTGGCCTTCCAAATTAATTAACTATATCATCATATAGATTAATTAATGTCGGATCGATTTAACCCAATCGATAGGTCGAGACTCCGACACGTGAGGTGCCAAGCTACACCTCTTGTCCTAGAACATACAAAGGAGTGTGTATCGACTCACTCATGGAACCTGTTCGTCATCAGTTACTATGTATGTATAATCCCTCATCCACTTGGCGCACCTTGGACGACTTAGGGTATGGTCAACTGTCAAACCCCAATCGGTCCTCCGAGTTAGTATTGATGGATTCAGAAATGATCGGAGAACTCTTCTCCGATATTTCACTACCTTGGCCAAGGACTTCATCGCATCATCTTCCTTGGGTTGTCACCTCTTATACCGAGGGTGGACGATCTCATCTTGACCACTCAATCGCCTTCGTGTACTTCTTGATGCACCCGAACTAATACTGTTTAGAATCCCATGATTAGAGACTCGTTGGCCATAGTCAAAGTACAACCGTCCGTCCACAAGACGTCTTTGGTGTCTCAGGTCTAAGGACCACTTACACAACCATGACGTGAATCAACCTGATTGACAGTTCGGTATAATACCATTCAGGGATTCGTACGGATCAATTCAGTGAACTCTTTCCACTAAAGAGCACCCACTATCTATCCTTAGTGTCGCCACACTAATGGCTACGGGAACGGTCGTACTCATCATATGAGTGAGGTTAGATAGTGCTACTCTATCCAGATACTTTGATGTCCTTCTCGCATATCCTTCGAGTTGGAATGTTAAGAATACATGCTTAAAGACTAGTGATCTCCGAATTATAATCTCATCATAATTCACTAAGTCCGATCATGTATTCATGGACTTCATTGTACGCATCACACATGCACTATAATGAATATGTTATATTAATGAACATGGAATGAGATGTGGAATGTGTGATTGGCTTTCCGGCCACATATATTTCCATCAGTACTTGGATCAAACAAGGTTCTGAGTTTATTTCATTGCATTTTCCTGGTCAGGATTTCTAGATTGTATTCTTCTAAAGCGCCTTGGCTTGGGCTAAATGTTTTGGCCCTTTCTAGGAATCGAATCTGATTTTTCTTGAGATGACTATTGAGCCCTATAATGAAAAATTAACTAAAAATCAGAATTTGATTTCATATCCTTCTAGTTTTAAAATAAGAAAGCTCCTAAAAACTCTTGAGAAAATTGAATCAGCTCCTATATAGATTATCATTCCCACGTACATTATCTCATTCCCTACTCTATTTCTGATTTCTTGATCTTGATTCAAGATCAAGAAGCCTAAATAGAAATCTCCCTTATACAATCCTCATTTCTTTTCTCCTATCCTGAGGCTCTTGATCTTCTTGACAAGATCAAGAAATCCAGAGAGGAATCACTCATCCTATTATCTCCTCTATATTCCTCTCCCAAATTCAGCTTAAAATCCACCAATCAGATTGAACATCTCATTTACCTACTAAGCCTCTCTTGGATGATCCCGATATTCACATTATACATATAAGTATTGGGGTAAATTTAAAAATTGAATTTCATAATCTGAATCGTACAATGACAGTAATTAAGGCATCTAAATCACCCTAATCAGGAAAAGACCATATTTACTTGTCCTGTAGGAACTTTTGCTTTTAGGATGATGCCTTTTGATTTGTGAAATGCACCAGCCACCTTTCAAAGATGAATGAGTGCCTTGCTCTCTAAACTACGAGGAGATTGTTCAGAGATATTTGTTGATGACCTCTCTGTTCTTGGTTCTTCATTTGATATATGTTTGTCTAACATATCTAAGATGTTGCAGATATGTGTGAAGAATAAGCTGGTCCTAATAGGGAGAAGTCCCATTTCATGGTGCAAGAGGGGATAGGGCTGGGTCATCAAGTCACCAAATGTGGGTTGGAGTTAAAGAAGGCCAAAATATAAGTGATCTAGGGACTTCCACCTCCCACAAACCTCGAGCAACTTAGAGGTTTCTTAGACCATTCAGGCTTCTATAAGAGATTCATAAAGCACTTTTTATTTTTGATTCTCAAGCTTAAACTGCCTTTTTGCAGATAAAATAAGCTCTCATCCAAGCTCCAATTTTACAGGCCCCTAATTGGGATGTACCATTTGAATTAATATGTGATACTTCAGATTTTCCAGTAGGGGCAGTTTTGGGACAGGGTTGAAAAGAAGCCAGTGGCCATCTACTACACTACCAAGACCTTAGGGGAAGCACAAGTCAACTACTCCACCACCAAAAAGGAATTGTGACCAGTTATTTTTGCTTAAATTTTTTTTCTTATTTATTAGGCATTAAGATAGTTATTTTTTATGAACATGAAGCTTTTAAATTTTTGCTAAGTAAAAAGGAAGCTAAACCTAGACTCATAAGATAGATTTTATTGATGCAAGAATTTGATTTAGAAATTAAAGATAGGCGTAGGTGTGATAGTTCTATTGCAGATTACCTTTCCAGTTTAACTTTTCACTCACCATCACCCATTTTTTATCATTTTCCTGATGAGCACTAAGACACAAGAACTCAAACTTGGAACAATTTGTGTAAATCTTTGAACTATATTCTGTCGTCTTTCTTTGGCCAATATGTGTTTACTTCACTATTAGTCCGGTACCAACACACAAAAATTTACCAGTACTATTATGTACTAGACACTTGGGATTAATCACAAGCAATCCAAACTCAGTTTAATATGGTGCATTTCAATTCTTAGGCATTAAATTATACACTATGATTATAACTAAATTTTGATCGAAGGGTCTTATTTAAGAAGATATGCTCTGAACTCATGCAAATAAGAGTTTAATAGCTTTAAATTAATGAACAGAAGATATATAAATGAATTTAAAATGTACCTGGTCTCTTTCAAGCTATACTTGTACGACTCACTTTGATTTCCAAGATTAATCTCATTCAATTTACCAAATCAAGAACACCCTATACAGGAGCAAACTTCTAACGATTTCAATACTATATGTTTGGATTCAATTGATGCAATGTATTAACTTCTGTGATTAATTTCAATACAAATAATTTGATAGCGCTGAAATTAATGCTCAGATGAAGTTCATCAGACTTGGTACTTTCAGTCAAAGTTTGATAATCAAGTTAAAGGATCAGAGTACAGTCTCATGTTAAGGAATTATATTAAATACCTTGATTATACATATATATATATATTAGTATGATCTATTCAACATGGAGAATAATGTACCCTACTTATAATCCAATAATACTCAAATCAGTTTTACCAGAGAATCAATCTTCGACTGTTGAAGATTGCTTCACCTCCCAGCACCTTTCAATAGATTCCTCGGCTAGCCCTGCAATAAAGAACCAAAAACCAGCAAACTAAGCAGACAGATTGACCTTACCAAATTTCTTCTGGACAGTCTAAATCTCAAGAGTTGATCTCAACTGTTTGGCTCAATGATCGTTCTGGAACAGTCTTCCTATTGTACTCAACTCTTACACAAGGATTCTCTTTTCTTTACCAGAGATCAAAGATCTATGTATCACTTGAGAAAATGCACGAGAGTTTAGAGGGTGGTGAAGGCCACCATTTCACATTCCTTCTTATTTCGAACAGCCTAGTCTTATGTCTAAAGTGCCCTTGCATTGCTTCATGTAATGGCGACTTGTTTCGAGGGTGAAATAGCGAATATTGTAAATGTGATTGAGATTTAGTGATCTTTATAAATAAGTCTACAAGCTTACCCTTATAATCATTACTCTGTTCATCTAAAAAATTCCAGAAAATTATTGGTGCATACTAGATATGATTTAGGATGTTGTTTATGTAGATTTCTTACTTTGAACCATTATGATTATCAGATAACAAGTAGGGAATTATTTTGTCAATTTTTACCTAAGACTCAATTTTTACCAATGAATTCTAAGCTTACTTGTTATTTGACTTTAAGGACACCTAAATATTTAAATGTGCATAGACAACAAGTGATTTTGACTTAGTGTTGCACATTAACCAATGTTATGGTTAACTTCTGATTTGCCTTGATATAATTGTTTTAAATTCATCAAAATTCACCAAAAAACAACACTAACTACTTTGGCATTACTCTTCACTTATGACCATTATCTTTGCACTATTTGAGAGGGAGAATGGAGTTGTATGTCAATCTTGACCATTATTACATTTCTTGACTCATACATAATGGTGGAATCTATTACTTTCAAATATCATTATTATTTATGAAATCAAAAGGTGAATAATAATTGAATATGACATGATTCGAAGAATGAAATTATCAATCTGTGTTTATATAGATTTATTGACTTGTGCTTTTGGCAAGAGAAATACCTTTGTGAGAATAATGATCCAAAGCGTTCTTTTATTTCATAGTTAAATGTTCTTTTTCTTCTGGAAATCTTTATCTGTATTATTTCTACAATTCAAAGTTACTTATGTCAGAAAATCATGGCTAACTTTTCCTTGAATTTTGCCAACCCACAATATATTCTCATTTTTTTCTGTTTTCAAGTAATTTTAATTCAAAGCGTTCCCATTTTTTATTGATTACTAAAAATGAGAAAAGCAAGATGAGTGAATAAGTTTATATTTCCTTTTATCTCTAATTTAATTGTATATTACTTGAAATTTATCTCCTACCTCAAGCCTCTCTTTAAGATAAAAAATTTGTAATCTATTTTGAGGATCCTAATTGTTTTTAATCCAACGACATACAAGTCCAATTATCTCCCCACAATTTTCTGTAGTTGTGTTACTTGATTGTCACATACAAAGATTAATCTGTGTTGCACTTATAAAAGATTGTCTTGTACCTCCACTATATGAATTAGCACATGTGCAAATAATGTGCCATGACATTATTTCTCTATAAGAGAAATAATGCAAATCATATGCATCCAATCTAAGAGTCAACTCCCTTTCAGGATTATAACAAATATATAAGCCCTTGACAAAAAATAGACAATTAGGTTCCTTTTTAGGCACTCCTCCTTGTTCTCCCTCTCTTATTGTGTGTCATGAAGGAAAATTACATGTTTATTTTAATTGTCGTTGTAAATTTGCTTTGCATACAATCAAATAAATTTGATAAAATATAGGACTTACTCAAATGTATACTTGGAGTAAGGTCGTCTCCACAGGGACTGGCCTTTAGGTTTATATTCAATAATAGAGTTGTTATTTATTAAAATATAGTAATAATACTAAAGATAATAAGAAGAATTAAATAATTAGTAAGTATAGGGAATATTAGTTTAATAAGATAGGTATAGAAGGAAGAATATTGGATATGTATATATGTTTTAAAGGTACTAAGAATAATAAAGAGTGAAGATATTAGATACTATATTTAAGAATGATAATAATATAGACAGTGAAAAGATAGATAAGAAATTAATAGGAATAAGTAGTTTAATGAGAGTAATATAGAAGAATAAGAAGAAGTTAGATGGATAGGGAAAGACTATTTACTTTAGATAGGTAAACTAGAGAAGTATTTATATATATATATATATTTAGATAGATAAAGAGAGGGAAAGTATCCACAATAATGTACTAAGTGGTTAGATAAGAAGGAATAAAGGGGCTAATAATGGTAATTAAGAGGTATTTAAACTAATATAAGATCAACTGTGATAATAGATTACTACTTATATAGGTAACAGATTCATTATAGATATAATATATGTATTTGTATGTTTTAAATATTTTTATATCTTTTTATATATTTTTTATAGTTGACGTAATGAATTAAGGGGTCGATTTAGTCGAACACCTGAGAGGTGTTCCACCAAATTCCCAAGAAATTGACGAAATAGGAGTTATATATAGTTTATATAGTATTCTTATGATTTTAATATATTCTATATATCTATTTATAACCGATATCCAAAATTAGTGGGTCGATTTAGTCGAACACCTGAGACGTGTTCGGCCAAATGCCCGTCAGGGGGTCAAAAAAGAGAGATGTATATAGCATTTAATTAATAGTAAGTTTTTGGTATATTTTTACATAAATGTTATGAGAGGAAATCGAGTATAAAAGGTATTTTTGTCGAACGACCGCGAGGTGTTCGACAGAATGCCCAATAGGAGACAGAATAGAGGGATGTATGTATACTTTATATTTTTATAAGGTTGATAGGGATAGAACTTAGGTAAATCAAGATATATTCATCGAACACACTAGGTGTTCGATGAAATGCCGAAACGATGTTACGGTAATAATTTTTGGATCAAAGTGGATTTCACCAATGATTAGACTAACTTGAGGCAAAATTTAACTATAAACTCTTGGAATTCAACAAAGTCGAGCTCAGATTACCTGATTCTGCCCTGAATTGAGGCAAGGGGTTGGCGGCACCGATCCCTGCCGCCTAGATTCGATATGCGGTCTGCCCCTTGCTTCTCTCCCTTGCTGGCGAAGAATATAGCATTCCTAGCTCTTGTTTGAAGCCTCCTGGTGCTTCTTGGATGATCAGGAGGCTTTCACGACCCTCCTGCTATTCTCGCCACCACCGGACTGGTCCTCCGCCATTTATAGATCTCGGTCAAAAGATGGATGAATTGGGGCCTTCAAGGCCCCTTTAACGGTTTGGGAGGGATTCCTTAGGCTATCCGATGGAGGGGGATGGCCCTGGTGGCCCTCTCCGGTTGTTTGATCGGTGCTGGTCCCCATTCGCTGGCCGAAAATGCCCTCCAACCGGCAGATCGACAGCCAGGGGCAAAATTGGATGGAAATGCCCCTGGTCGTCTGATCGTCCTTGTAAACTCCAACTGCTGCGATTAAATTGCATACATGGACCCATCTTATGGTGCACCCACGGGCCACGTCATCCAGCCTCATCAGCATGCATCGTCAGCCTCATTTTTTTCTACTTCATCCACTGATGGGCCCGCAATCTGCGTCAACATCCAACAGCCAATCAGGAAGGCCTGCAATAGAAATAAAAGAGATTAAATAAGACGGCCAGATCTCACCATTTGATCTTCTTTAAGAAGATTGGACGGACGAGATCATGTCCCTCTTTTTAAATAAGCCTGGAAAGACAAGGGCTTCAGACCGGGTTGGCTCAAAGCCTAGTATCTTTTTTTCTTTGTTTTCTTTAAGATCGCGGCCCAACTATTGTGCCCGGGCCCGCTACGACTAGGGAGTTTTTTTCCTATATGGAGAAATTCTAAATTATATTTTGAATTGAAATAACGTACCTCTCTAGTGCGCGCTTGAAATCTCCATGGGCCTCCCTATGGGCCTGTTATCCTTAAAGCCAGTCAGATGAGCCTGCTCGGCATGCAAGCCCCTGCCGGATGTGGGCTGGCTTGAGCCCTTGTGCTCGCTGGCCAACAACTGGCTTGGGCTCTAAGCGCCTGGCCAACTCTTCAGCGCCCAATAAGCCCCATTTTTATATTTTTATTATTCATTCTTATTTCTTTCTCCCTTCAATAACTATTTCTTTTACTTTGATTTCTTCTCTGTTGAAAAATATAAATTGAAATACTAGATAGAGCATTTGAAATTAAAATGTCTTAAACATATTTTTGCTAAGAAATTTATGAGTATGTTAAACTTGTATAAAAATGAAATTAAAAATTCATTATTTTATAGTTTAGGCGGTGGGGGCATGTTAGGCACCTAACTAGGTGGCATTCCCTGCCCAAAGGCCTACGTGCTTATTGGGAGGGCGTGTCGGCGTTTTCGGCTCATGACATTAAAGGACTAAGTCATTATGGGTAGCGATGCCCAAATACCTGATCTTTCAGGCCATTGCCCCTGTACGTGGTGATACACTATAGATGATGCACTTGGCTGTCCACGCCCAAGGGGAGACGGATTAGGTACGGTCCGCATGTGCTGGGCGCGCGGCCTGATAGGTGTGTGCGCGCGCGCCAAGCGCCGTGCGCCAGTGCCACGTGCCACGCGCAGGCGCCAACGCAACACACGAGCGCCAAGCATCGCGCGGGAGCAGGACGTGCTGTGCGCGGGCGCAGGACGCGCAAGTCGGGCGGCGTGTCGCGGGTGCAGTGCGCGGAGTTGTGCGGGTTGCCGCGTAGTGGTCGCGCGGGCAGAGCGCACATTGAGTGTGCGGTGCGTAGGGACGAGAGACATCCCGCCAGGAGACTAAGACATGTGGCGCGCCAAGAAGCGCCGAGACGGCTCATAGGATGTGTAGCGCTCCCGCGGGTAGTCTGGGCGCGCAACGCCCAGTTGGGAGGCGTCAAATGCGGCGGTAGCGCGCAGACTGCGCGCAAGGGTGTTGACATGGGTGCTGGTGGTGTGTGACATTGTCAAGGTAGGGGTGGCATGTGTGATCGCCATGCCCGCCGGCACGCGGTGCCCGGCCCGGGGCACTTGTGTAGCGACAGAGCGGGGGCGCGCGCGCAGAGCGGGTGCGCGCGCGCAGAGCGGCGCGCGCAGAGCGGCGCGCGCAGAGCGGGGGCGCGCGCGCAGAGCGGCGGCCTTGAGGCGGTGCGGCGACACTACCCTGGCGCAAGGCGCCTCGTCTCGTTCGTTGTATCACCCCTCGTCTTCCCCCATGTAATGGTCCCAACGACGATGTACTCTTTTATGATATTAATGCAATGACCCTATTCCCTGACGGGGCTACGTCCCCACCATCTCCTCTAACCCCTTCTATGTGATCTTAAGCATTTGCAAAGACTTCCGCTGCAAGAGATAAAGGCTGCTCAGTGTTTTACTCCGAGCACTTGGGCCGGCACACCCCAAGTTCGAGCAAGAGACCTAGCTCGGGATTTGACCGTGTGACAGCTAGATATAGTAAATTAATTAGGTTTTCCAATAGAGAGTTGTTGGGCTTGTAGAGTTACTATGTAGACTAGTATATTGGCAAAAAAGGTTAGACAAAATAAGGTTTTTCAGATTTTCTATTTAAGTAACATTTCTATAGGTAATCGTGGCTTCAATTATGTCAATCTGAACTTGATTTCATCCAATAGGGATATTAAAAACAAAACATAGATCAAACTCCAAACCTCACCTTTTTATGGATGATTCCATGATTTGTTGGTTCCTTGGATTAGTCTCTTCAACAGTTGAGATGTTCAAGATCTAAGCTCATCCATACAATCTTTAGAGCATTAGTATTTTGTTCTTTCCCGAAGCTGTGTAGCCAAACATTTGATTTCTTGTCCATCCAATCTCGTCCAAAGTATCAATTGGGAAGAGCAAGAAAATAAACTACGGTACTAAAATGATTCATAGGTATCAAATGAGGGTGACCCCTTGTATTTGTATTTTCATGAATAGTTTCATGAAAACCTTCATCCATATGTAATCAAAATAGGGTTTTAGGTTAAGATAAACTATCTATGGGCACAACAAATCCCCGAGATCATGGTTCAGAAAATTTTCTGAACCTATGAACAAAGAAACTAAGATATGATTGTTACATTTAATAAACAGATGGAAACAAAATGTCCAGATGAATGTTTGTGTAGAGAGTTTGATATGACTGATATACGAATTTGAAAGCATTTTTTTTTAGGGGCAGATGAAGGTTTGCGAGAAAGGACGACAATAATTCAATATCATCGGAATAATCACCGGTTTGTTTTTATTTTTCTCATGAACACCGTATAAGCACGTTTTTGAGGGGGTATCTTGGCTATGAATAAGGCAACTCCCTCGTACTTGCATCATGATTCTTTTTTCATTTGACAATAAATCCTCACATGCCCTATGCTTTCAATGCTGAGGAGGATCTAATCTCTGGAGCTCCTGGGTTGACTTACTATGATTTACGTTCTCTCAGTAATCATCTAAATCTCTCCAGATGTCTGCTCGTCTGCCGAGCATATCCGCTCACCTCAATATCTTGGAGTCTAGTGACATTTAAAAGATGGAGATGAATGATTAATTATTAGACGGAAAGAGTAAAGAGAATAACTTAAAGCACGCTTAAAAATACTGCACTTATATATATAAAAGGGCAAATACTATGAAAGAGCCCCAACTTTCACTTTTGTAAAGAAAGTAGCCCGAACTTTCAAATTTGTAAAAAAAATAGCACAGACGAATGAGACGTCGCCACTTGGCGTCCAAAATTTTTTTTCCCCCACCGCCGGTCAAAGGGTGACGCGGATGCCACCGTGGCGCCCACGTGGACTCCACGGTGGCATCCACATCACCGCGTGACTGCGGACGAAGCCGTGGTCCGTCCGCCCACGCCGCCGCCCGTCTCCTTCTGCCGCCGCCGGCCGAATTCGTCCCCCGCCACCGCCCGCTTCCGGCCGCCGCTGCCGTGCATTTCCGGCCGCCGCCGACGCCGCCCGCCGGCGTTCGCCGTCGACGCCGCCTGTCTGCCACCGTCGACGCCGCCCGTCTGCTAATCATTTACAACTTCTCTGATCAAATTCTCACGAGCCGCGAGAGACAGCAAGCCAAGTCCCGGGAGGCAGCAGCGAGAAGCGCAAGAGAAACCGCGCAGGCCAGGGAACGATGGAAGGCGCCAAAAGACATAGCCAAGAAACACGCCGTGGGCCTTCAAACGCAGCTTTCGCGCACATTTTCAAGAAAGAAATCCATCCGAGAACAACTGAAAATACCCGGGTTCAGCAGATTCGAATCAGATGATTCCCAATCGCCGCCTCAGTTTCCCGGCTCCAGTTCATCTTCGCTGCCGAACAGCAAAGAACCGAGCAAGCTTACGAAGATGATGCGCTCGCTCGAGGACAACCCTGAAGGCGACGAAGGATTCAACCTAGAGATTGGAGACAAGAACATCAAGAAGAGCATGCCCAAGGGGGAGCAGATGCACACGCGAAGCCAAATATTTAAATACGCTTACGGACAGATCGAGAAGGAGAAGGCGCTGCAGCAGCAGAATAAAAACTTAACCTTCTCGGGAGTGATTTCCATGGCGACGGACACCGATATCAGGAAGCGGCTGACGATCGAGATAGCGTTCAAGGATCTAACTCTCACGTTAAAGGGGAAGAAGAAGAATCTCATCAGGTGCGTGACGGGGAAGATAACGGCACGGCGGACTATGAGGAACACCATGAACACCGGAAGAACGGACGGTGGGGCACAGGAATTGCGCAAGACATATTTATGCAAATTGGAGAAAGAAGGGACATTCCAACGGCATCTTGAGGAACCTATTTTGGAAAGCAGTGAAGTGCACAACCCGTGAAGGATTCGAGAGGGTCATCGGACAAATGAACACATTGAAAGCAGAAGCCGTGCAAGATCTTCTAGAGGTAGGCATACAAAAGTTTTGCAGGGCTTTTATTTCTGACAAGCCGAAATGTGAGGTTATTGATAACAATATGTCTGAGTGTTTCAATAGCTTCATCTTGCCGAGTAGGGCTAAACCCATCATCGACATGTTGGAATACATTAGAACGGCAATCATGGAACGTATAGTTAAGAACAAGGGGATATTCTCGGAGACTACTGATTCCTTATGCCCTCGGATAAGACTGGTACTCGAAGATAACAGACTCAAGTGTAGGGCATGCAGAGTTATCCATGCAGGCCATCTTAAATTCGAGGTTAGCACACATGGAGAAGGATACGTGGTTGACATGCGTGCCCAACATTGCACCTGCAGATATTGGGCTATTACGGGCATTCCATGCCCGCATTCTATTGCCTGCATTCACTTTATCCGGGAGGACCCTGCTGACTACGTCAACGAATGGTTGAAGAGGGATTCATACCAGCTAGCTTATACTTATGGTATCCCGCCGATGAATGGGAAAAACATGTGGGGAGGAAATGATGGAAGCTACCTCTTCCCCCCATTGGCAAAGAAACAACCAGGAAGGCCGAAGCATAGAAGGAGAACTAATGTTAGTGAGGCAGGTCCTAGTGGTCTAAGATTAACCAAGAAAGGCGTGCAAATGCACTGCTCTCTCTGCAACCAAGGCGGCCATAACAGAAACACATGCGGCAATAGAAGAGAACAACACGCATGCGAAGTATGGATTTAGTTTTTTTTTAACTTCCTTTATAGCCGCGATTTTCATTAAAACAAAAAGGTTTAAGCACGTAATGCAGGGATCACAGTCTTCTTCAAGTGGACTCGGCAACTTGTTGAAGAGCATGATCAAGTTACAGGTTTGATTATTTCTTAATTTTAATTAACTACGCCGCACTCGGTTTGTACTTGGTTATTAATCAATCGCCATATTTTATAGGTACCAAAACCAAAATAACCGCTACATAGTTACAAGCCATCTTTCCACAATGGCTTCAAAGTAATGCATGTAAATTCACGCCTGGTGGAGCAGCATGTACGAGCTTAACTTGGGGGGAGGTGACTTAGTTGCAGTATGCGGATTTCGACAGTCATTTTCCTCTTCTTCTTCCTGTTATTCCTCTTCTTCTTCCTCTTCCTCTTCTTCTTTATCAAAAAACTATCATTTAAGAGAAGAGGAGACAAGAATAAACGAGAAGAGAAGAGAAGCTCGTTAGAGAAGACAAGCCGAGAATAAAAGAGAAGAGAAGCTCGTAAGAAGAGAGGATAGAATAGAGCAAAAGAATATAGAAGAGAAGACGAGAATAAAAGAGAAGAGAAGACAAGAGTAAAAGAGAAGAGAAGAGAATTTCGTAAGAGAAGAGAAGACGAGAGTAAAAGAAATATCCTATAAAACACCATCAATATGTGACACAAAGAATGCGGAAATAAACGAGGATCTGGAGCTCTGTCTCTTTCTCCCTCTACTTCTCTCTTCTCCTATCTTCATTTCTTCAGAAAGCACACTAGTAAACATGGGAATTTTAACATATATGCAATCCTGCATGAACATGAATTACTACATGCATACATTTGTATGTATATAAGATGTAAGAGAATGATCGACGAAGGATGCTGAAGGAAGCGACCGTACCTACATCTTGCGCTGAACCAGAGGTTCTCCTCCACAGTCAAGTTTCCATGCACGATGTCATCCTGTGGAACGAATCCGATGATCTTCTTGTACGAATGAATTGACTCAATCTTCCCGTTTATGAGGACCAATCCCGACATCTCGCATCCGGTAGCCTTCCCTGCCAGCGCGTTGAGAAACGTCGTCTTCCCCGCGCCGGAAGGGCCCATGACAGCCGTCACCCGCCCTGCCGTTATCTTCCCCGTCACGCACCTGATGAGATTCTTCTTCTTCCCCTTTAACGTGAGAGTTAGATCCTTGAACGCTATCTCGATCGTCAGCCGCTTCCTGATATCGGTGTCCGTCGCCATGGAAATCACTCCCGAGAAGGTTAAGTTTTTATTCTGCTGCTGCAGCGCCTTCTCCTTCTCGATCTGTCCGTAAGCGTATTTAAATATTTGGCTTCGCGTGTGCATCTGCTCCCCCTTGGGCATGCTCTTCTTGATGTTCTTGTCTCCAATCTCTAGGTTGAATCCTTCGTCGCCTTCAGGGTTGTCCTCGAGCGAGCGCATCATCTTCGTAAGCTTGCTCGGTTCTTTGCTGTTCGGCAGCGAAGATGAACTGGAGCCGGGAAACTGAGGCGGCGATTGGGAATCATCTGATTCGAATCTGCTGAACCCGGGTATTTTCAGTTGTTCTCGGATGGATTTCTTTCTTGAAAATGTGCGCGAAAGCTGCGTTTGAAGGCCCACGGCGTGTTTCTTGGCTATGTCTTTTGGCGCCTTCCATCGTTCCCTGGCCTGCGCGGTTTCTCTTGCGCTTCTCGCTGCTGCCTCCCGGGACTTGGCTTGCTGTCTCTCGCGGCTCGTGAGAATTTGATCAGAGAAGTTGTAAATGATTAGCAGACGGGCGGCGTCGACGGCGGCAGACAGGCGGCGTCGACGGCAAACGCCGGCGGCGGCCGGAAACGCACGGCGGCGGCGGCCGGAAACGCACGGTGGCGGGGGACGAATTCGGCCGGCGGCGGCAGAAGGAGACGGGCGGCGGCGTGGGCGTACGGACCACGGCGTCGTCCGCTGTCACGCGGTGACGTGGATGCCACGGTGGCATCCGCGTCACCCTTTGACCGGCGGTGGGGGAAAAAAAATTTTGGACGCCAAGTGGCGACGTCTCATTCGTCTGTGCTATTTTTTTTACAAATTTGAAAGTTTGGGCTACTTTCTTTACAAAAGTGAAAGTTGGGGCTCTTTCATAGTATTTGCCCTATATAAAACCACCTTGAGTGGCATCCAGGGGCCGGTTGGATCAATCTAAGGGCACAACCCTTGGGTTCGCCGTACCCGGCACCGTTTTTTTGCCCAAAAAATAATAATAACTTAAAGAGATTGATTCTGATAGGGTAGAAATGAGGAATAAAAGCTGTTTTCAATTCAGAATGAACTCAGTTTGAAAAATGCTAGAAACCGGCAGCGATAGCCTCGAGCAGGGCCAGAGTGTCCCAGAGAGATAAATTCATCCGACCTTGTTTTTTTATTGTTTATTACTTCAATCTGTTTAATGGGTCTAGTCCCCTTATAGCGAGCATCTCCTTCACCCCTTATATTGAGCCAATCAAAAGGCAGGATAAATCATCGATCTATCCATCCATCTATATTTTCACCCATGTCTGTATGTATCCTTCTGGCGCAAAACAAGCGCGTAAATCCAGAAGAATCATGTTTCACAGCAAACGTACAAGTAAATATACCAGATACAAAGAAGGATCTGCTCGCCGCGGATAGGAGTTGGAGATACACAAGGATCACTCCATTTCTTTAGCATACTGGGGGCGGTATGTACAGATGGCCGGAGAACACCCCACGCTGACGTCTTCTTTTCAAGCGATTAGAACTGAAGAAGCGACTTCTTAACATCGTAGCCGATCTTCTCAAGGTTGGGAAGCACGGCAAACTGGAGCATCGCCGGTGGACCGCAGGCAAGGGCGAGCACATCTCCCCCCGCCGGTGGCAGTCGCTGCCGGAGAATCTCCTCCGTCACGAACCCCACACTGTACTTCCACCCTTCGTCCTTGGGCTCGCCCACAACGTACCAAACCTTCACCTGCTCGCTTCGGTCCCTCGCCCAGCTATCCAGCTCCTCCCTTAGCAGAATATCGTCCTCGGTTCGATTGGCGTACACCAAGTGCAACTCCGTTCTGTCCTCCGGGTCCCGCAGCACCGCCTGCATCACTTGGAAAATAGGCGTGATTCCAGTGCCTCCGGCTAACATGGCCAGCTTCCTCGCTCTCTTCCTCTCCCCTCCGACGATAAAATTCCCTCGCCCGAGGTACTCAATCTCTCCCAGCGGCCCCTTCACCTCCACGGTCCCGCCAATGGGAAGCGCGTCGAGATGCTGCGACATGAGCCCTTTCGGGTAAACCCTAACGACGAGCTCGACGTGGCCAATCACGTCGTCTGCGGAAGTCGGCGTGTAAGCCCGCATGCAGGGCTTCCCGTCGACAATGGCGGAGAGGAAGATGTGCTTCCCGATGGGCAGCCCCAGAGCCTGGTCCGGCGAAGGAAGGGCGAAGCGGAAGCGGCGAACGTCGCGGGAGATGTCCGTCTTGCCCACGAGCTTGCAGGTGATCTTCTCTTTCGGGCTTTTCAGGGCGAAGTTGGGGCCGGACTCGGCTATGGCGGAGAGGTGGAGGAGATTGGTGGCGCCATGGTTGGAAGCGTCGGAGACGTAGCCGGTAGCGATGAGCTCCCCCACGCGGTAGGCTTCGAGCATGGCCTTGGCCTTGTCTGAGTGAATAGCGTCGAAGTCCTCTGAACAGTCGCTGCCGGCGTTGATGAGGATGCTGTCGGCGCCTCCTGGGTGGTCCTTTAGGAAGCTGGTGCAGTCGTAGACGTGGCCGTGGACGACGATCCAGGCTGAGTCCTTGGTGCTGTGGCGACGGACTTCCGACATGGAGTAATGCATACCGGCGACGGTGTTCATAAAAGGGGTGGAGACACTCTTCTTCAACGGCGGTGCTTCGCTGATTTCGCGGTGTTTCTCTCGGGCCATCCAGCCGCCGGCCTGGTTCGCGGGCAGCGTGGGGTGCTCGAAGACGAGCCCAATCTCTCCTCTACGAGGACGGCAGATGTTCACCTTCACCCGGAACCAGCAGTTGTTCATCATTCCCTGCTCAAATCCCCGTTGTAAGTCCTCTTTCCGACTCCGAATCCGATCAGAAAATGAGGTTATTGAAGGGAGAAGAACTTACGAGGACGTTCCAGATGAGCTTGTCCGGTTGGGTGTTGAGGGCCACGTCCCAGGCGCGGACGGCCACTTCCTTAGCGCCGAGAAGGTCAGGCACTTCAACTTCGACAGACCAGAAGCACCAGCACCAGTATTTGCCGTACTTGTTGGGCCTCTCTATAAGATCGATCTCGCATTGGATCCACGTCTCCCCGCCGTCTAGCGTTACCTCCACCCTCGTCACCCTCTTCCCCCCTCCTGTTCCAACAGAACGGGCGTGGGTTTAGAGAGATAGATGGGTTTCTAGAGAGAGAGATGTGAAGGGAGAGAGAAAGGGGCTTACCGGCGTAGGCATATCCCCTCATGGTGTAGGTCCTCTGGGAGGTGAAGGAGTTGATGGGGAGGATCTCGTCGTGCCCTGGGGTGGTGATGACGGAGTTGATGTTGAGCTCGTTGACCATGTACTCTTGTTTGTACCACCAACCTGTTCAGAAGGCAGTTGCAGATGAGTTCGGTCATGACCCACAAACATATATGGATGGACAGATATACACATAGATGCATAGATATGCATACAAATACTGGCTACAGACTGACGGACATAGAAAGAACGAAATACGCCTGAACAATTAATGTGATATTGGTGACCAACGAAATACGCCTGGACAATTAATGTGATATTGGTGACCATAGAGACAGAAAGGCATGAACAAAGATCAATAGATTAATAGATAGATAGATATAGAATAAAACTAGATAGACTGGAAGACAAGTCTAAGGAGAACGTGATAAATGAAGATGGAGTACGAGAGAGAGAGAAAGGATGAGATAGCTAAAGATAGAGTAAGATAGAGAGACAGAGAGGATGAGATAGATGAAGATAGAGTAAGAGAGAGAGAGAGAGAGAGGATGTGATAGATGAAGATAGAGTCAGAGATAGGCATCGGGGATCGGATCGGATCGGATTGTTTGTTCGAATCTTTCGATCGAACAATCCCTTTTGTTCGTGTTCGATCGAAAGTTTCGAACGATAAAATTGGGTTGTTCGTGTTCGACTGCCATTTCTTCGACCTTGTTCGACCTTGTTCGAACAAATGACAGTCGCGCCAGATTCGAACGAACACAAGCCGATTCGAACCATTTGTTCGAATCTTTCGATCGAACAATCCCTTTTGTTCGCGTTCGATCGAAAGTTTCGAACGATAAAATTGGGTTGTTCGTGTTCGACTGCCATTTCTTCGACCTTGTTCGACCTTGTTCGAACAAGTTCGAACAATTTCGAACAAATGAGTCGGCGCCAGATTCGAACGAACACAAGCCGATTCGAACCATTTGTTCGAATCTTTCGATCGAACAATCCCTTTTGTTCGTGTTCGATCGAAAGTTTCGAACGATCAAATTGGGTTGTTCGTGTTCGACTACCATTTGTTCGACCTTGTTCGAACAAGTTCGAACAAATGACAGTCGGCGCCAGCGACACTCTCTGCCGGCGCAGGCCGACGCTGGCGGACGCTGGGCGGCGCTGGCGGCCGCTGGCGGCCCAGGCGGCCTCTGGCCGGCGCAGGCCGACGCTGGCTGCCGCTGGGCGGCGCCGGCGGCCGCTGGCCGGCCCAGGAGGCCTCTGGCCGGCGCAGGCCGACGCTGGCGGCCGCTGGGCGGCGCTGGCCGCCGCTGGCCGGCCCAGGCGGCCGCTGGCCGGCGCTGGCCGGCGCAGGTGGCAGCTGGCCGGCGCAGGCGGCCGCTGGCCGGCGCTGGCCGGCGCAGGCGGCCGCTGGCCGGCGCTTGCCGGCGCTGGAGACTCTCTTTCCTGCCCTCCCCACTCTCTTCTCCCCAGTGTCGTCGAGACAACGACTCGCAGCTCGGGCGGGAAATGAACATCAACTCTAGATTCGAACATTCGAACCGATCCGATTCGAACAACGTGTTCGAATCGGATCTTATTCGAACATTCGATCCGAACAGGCACCTTGTTCGAACATTCCGATCCGAACAAATGCTCAGATCGCGTTCGGATCGGATTTGAACGGGCCAGATCGTTGTTCGGATTCGGTCGTTCGAATGCCCGATCCGATCGAACATTCGAACGATCTGTCCGAATCCCCGAAGCCTAGTCAGAGAGAGAGGAAGATAGAGTAAGAGAGAGAGAGAGAGAAGAAGAAATAACTGAAGATAGAGTAAGAGAGACAGGAAGAGATAGATGATGATAGAGTAAGAGAGAGAGAGAGAAGAAGAGGTAGTTACGTAGATACAGATAGATATATAGGTAGAGATAAAGAGAGAGAGAGAGGGAGATGTATGAAATACCGTCGGCCTTGGCAAGCTCGGCGTCGACAAAGGAGGGAAGGACCTTGTTGTCGTGGTAATGATAGTAGTTCTCGGACTCGACAGTGGTGACCAAAATCCGCCGCAGCCACTTAACCATGCGGCCGCCAATATACCCGGGGATGATCATCCGCACGGGGAATCCATGATCCGGCGCGAGAATCTCCCCATTATGCATGTAAGCCAAGATGATATCATTCGCCGGGTCCAAGGCCACCTCGAGAGGAACGCTAGTACCATACTTAGACCCACCGCCCCCAGGCAGATCCTCGTCCCCTTCAAAGCAGACGTTCATCCCCCTTTTCCGAACGACGCCGCACCGGCGGAGCACGTCGCCAAGCCGCGCCCCGCGCCAAACTCCGGTGGACACCCCCCCGGCGCCCCAATTAAACCCAATACTCTGCTTCACCATGTTTTGTTCCTTTCGCCGATTGCCGCAGCAGACAAGCGTAACCGGCATCTCCCTGGCGGCGAATTCTCCCACGATCTCGTCCATGGAGAGTCGCCTCGGTCTTCGCACGAGCCCCCCTATTTCCACTCGCCAGTTCTCCCATTTCGCCCTCGGCACCGGCCCATGGTTGCGAACGTAGTGCAGCGGCACGGGCGTGACGAAGCCATGGTGCATGAGCCGGCCGAGCGGTGGCTCGCAGTTGAACGGGTGCTTCCCAGTCAGCCGAACCAGGCTCGCGTTCCGCTCTATCCAGTCATCCGCCGTTCCCTCGTCCCTCTCGTCCAGCTCCGACGGCTCCACCTCAGACGCCCCCGACAACGCCTTGAGCTCCTCAATATAGGCCTCGTAATCGGCTTCGTCGTCGTCGTCCTCGGAGAAATACCCATCTTTGCGCTGGACCAGGCCCTCGAAGAACGCCGTCGGTGGAGCCATGGGAGGCTTCTCCAGCGGTCCGAGTTGCAGACTATCGACGGAGGCAGGCATGGTTTATCTTTGCGCTCTCCTGGGCGGAAAGATATGAGAAGAGAGGCGGATTTTATAAGGCAGGAGGGGAGAAGTCTCAGCCATAGACGAGTACTTAATTCTTATCACGGGTTTTCACGGAAAGAGGCCAAACCGCAGTGTAAGCTCCAACCAGCGCGGAAGGGCTGTGACGGGGAAGACGACGAAATTTGTATTGGGCCGGCCCTTTGGCCTTCCGATCCGCCACCGGTAAGCTGTTCCATGGTCGTCTATGCTTCTGGCCCGGGCCGTGTGACCCTCCGTTACACCAAAGGTCAGACTTTGTGAAAGGTAGACTGTTTACGGTCCTGCCTCTAAGGAAAGCCGAGGGTCAAGCGTTTCTGCCCTTTGGCGTTGCCGAGAGAGAAAGACAGTGCGATCTATAGGAAGATAGAGAGGGCAGTAAACGAGGATGGAGAACGCAGTACAAGGACCCAGTGATGAATTTCTTGTGAATTTATTGTCAATACGACAGTCTTGGAGTCGTCTGTTTGGGTTCATGCTCGTTGGGATGTCGTGACGCGTTTCTTGTTTCCGGGTTCCGCTATCCGGATTGCAGAAGACACGGATCAAGGCGGTGGGTTACTTTGACCATTGATTCGTGACTTTCATATAGTTCAGAAGATATCATAATGCGTGAAAATGACGTCTCAGGAGATTAATGATAAATGAACTTTTCGGAGGAATATGACAGATGAGACGGAGAGTGAAAATTCTAAACATCATGCCGGTTTATTTTAATTATTGAGTTTATAACTTTCTCAGATAGTTCGACCAGGAAATTACATAGAAAACGTGCAGCAATAAGTCGTGTGGCTGACAAATAACTCATTCAGAAGAGTAGAAGAAAAGATTCGATCCTTTCTATTGCAAGGCATTTTATTCATCGAGTCAAAAACTAACTACATGGAGTGTGTACTGTACATGTGAGGACTTTGATTATTCTACGCCCATGTGAGACCAACCCCTCTACTACAATATTTTATTGCTCCCTTGGGCGGGTACTTTTTTCTACAGTTTCTCACTCCCTCTCTCTTTCCTTCTGAGCATCTCATTGAAGCCTTTCCTCTTCTATCCTCTCTTTTGGACGAGTGATTTGTTTGATTTGTCAAAGAGATATTGGTCATTGCAATAGAGGTTTATTCGGTCTTCATTCGGATCTTATCTTCCGCTGTTACCTCACGTGTTCCAGACTTACTACGCGTTCTTTTATCTACCATTCATTCCAACAATACAGATAGTATATTTCGATCATTGGGAATAAAT
Organism: Wolffia australiana; assembly: GCF_029677425.1. Classification (NCBI taxonomy): domain Eukaryota; kingdom Viridiplantae; phylum Streptophyta; class Magnoliopsida; order Alismatales; family Araceae; genus Wolffia; species Wolffia australiana. Next base: position 6,352,520 of record NC_135850.1, read on the forward strand.
TTACCCTTCCCGTTGGAATTATGCAATATTTAAGACAATATTTGTGTCTGTTACGCGCAAGCATTCGGGGTGATCATTGAAGGCCACGAAATTATGATTAGACCATTAGGTATACTGTACCAAAACTCAAGACCCAAAAGTTGATCAGCCCCGTGCGACTACTTGTCACATTCCAGGAACCTCTGGTTGAGGAATGAGTTTATGTGCTTATACATTTACAGAACACCATTCTTAGAGTTTATGGGATTTTCTTATCCTATTCCCCTCTCTTCCAAATCTCCTTCTGTTCTATCTCTCTTGTCATCTTCAGTCACTATCAATGTCGTAAGACGATCGATGTTGAGCTTTCCAAGAAACCAGATGAAAGGCGTTTGGGTAGCATTTTGGTGAGAGCGTTCATGAGCTCGTCTTTGGCGGAGACAACGGATATTAGAGGCAATTATGAGGATACTTCTTCCCAGAAAAAGAAAGAAATCATTTTAACAACTTGGTGCGAGCATGGAATACACATTCGTAGCTAACTACGTTATTCCAATGTCACCAAACCAAGAAAGAAATCTATGAAGCACATAATTGAGGAAAAGGAGGAGATAAAGGAAGAGAACAGGGAAGACAGAGGAGAGTGAATCATTGATCATTCTGTTGAATCCACTAATCACGGCATGATGGTTTAGTTGTACCTCAAAATAAACAAATTTCCGTTTGTTTTCTTGCGTTTCCTCATTTGCAAATTGCAATGTTCCCGTGGAATCCTAACCTAGGTTAGGTTAGGAGGAAGAAGATGGAGAAGGACGATGAGACAAGAGGAAGAAGGAGAATAATAATCTCATACTTAGAGGTTACACGAGAAAGGGTATTTGTACCCTAGGAGAGAGAATGTGAGTGAGGGCTAATGGGCTAATAGAACAGGGCCCATTAGCCATATAGGGCCTATCTCACTAACAGCCCCCCGCAAGCGAGGTATGGATGTCGTCCATGCCGAGCTTGGAGACCGCACGCACCAAGAGGGGGTTAGACAGGCCCTTGGTGAGGACGTCGGCGGCCTGGTCGGAGGAAGACACAAAATTGAGGTCGAAGATGCCCTCGTCCATCCGCTCCTTGAAGAAGTAGCGGTCACGCTCCATGTGCTTGATCCGACCGGTCTGGCCAGGATTTCTGGCAAGGGCAATGGCTGACTTGTTGTCACAGTAGAAGTGAATCGGACCAGAATACTTGACGCGAAGTTCGCGCAAGATCCCGTAGATCCACTGGCCTTCCGAAGCCCCATCGGCAAGGGCCCGGAATTCCGCCTCGGCACTGAAGCGGGACACCTTGTCCTGCTTACTGCTCTTCCAACTGACAAGGCCACCGAACACGAAGGCACAATACCCGGTGGTGGAACGGTAGTCGACGACAGACCCGGCAAAATCAGCATCTGTATAAACCTTCACAGTGGTGTCAGTGCTCCGTGGGAAGAGGAGGCCCTTCCCGGGGCAGCCTTTCAGGTATGCAAGAACCCGATTGGCGGCCTGGCGATGAATCTCATGCGGAGCATGCATGAATTGGCTGAGTAGGTTGACGGCAAAGCTGATGTCGGGGCGAGTGTGAGTCAAATACAGAAGCTTCCCCACCAGCTGCTGATACTAATAGGGGTTGACCGGCGGAGAGTCACCCCCTTCACCCAACTTCACGTTGGGATCAATGGGCGTCCAGAGTGGAGAGCAGTCGGTCATACCAGTCAGTGTCAGCAGGTCAATAGTGTACTTCTGTTGGAAGACAAAAATGCCGCGAGAGGAGTAGGCGACCTCAAGGCCCAAAAAATAACGAAGGGGGCCGAGTGCCTTAATCTCAAATTCCTGAGCAAGAGCACGTCCGAGGCGGGAGGTTTCAATAGTATCTGAGCCAGTAATCAGGATATCGTCGACTTAGACCACCAGGATAGCTACCCCGGGCAGGCCATGCCGAAAAAAGATGGTAGCATCCCCGTTGCTCTGGGTGTAGCCTTCAGCATGCATGACGGAGGAGAAGCGACCAAACCACATCCGTGGTGACTGCTTCAGTCCGTACAAGGAATTCCGTAATCGACAGACGGTTCCCGGAGGGCCAAGAGGGTACCCGGGAGGGTGGCTCATGTAGACCTCTTCCTCAAGATCGCCGTGGAGAAAGGCGTTCTTGACATCAAATTGCCGAATCAGCCACCCATGATGAGCAGCGAGAGCCAAGAGGAGACGGACGGATTCCATCTTCGCGATGGGAGAGAAGGTCTCAAAGTAGTCGATCCCATAGGACTGCGTAAAGCCCCGAGCAACAAGCTGAGACTTGTGACGTTCAAGGGACCCATCCGCATGGTGCTTCGGGGTATGAACCCACTTGCACCCCACGGCTTTCTTTCCCGGCGGGAGAGGACCCACATGCCAAGTGTGATTTTTGACCAAGGCATGCATTTCTTCGTCCATGGCCGCCTTCCAATGAGGACAGGCAAGGGCATCAGCAAGACGGTGTGGGACAAAAACCGAAGCAATGCGGGTAAAAAATAGACGGTATGGAGGACTCAAGCGGTCATAGGAAAGGTAGTGAGAAAGGGGATACATAGGGTTGCGAGTGCACTGGCGAACCCCTTTGCGAAGGGCAATCGGCCAACTGATGGGGTCATCGTCAGCGCCAGGGGGAGCCGACGGAGGTGGAGGGCCAAGAGAGGTGGGAGCGGAAGCGATGGAAGTGGGAGAGGATGTCACAGCAGGGGCGGAGGACTCGGAGGAAGGTGAAAGAAAAAGAGAGGAATCGACATGGGTCGGAGGAGAGGACACCGGAGGTGGGAACTCCGTGGACGAACATGAGTCGGAGGCCACCACAGGAGAGGAGTCATGCGGAGGGGGAGGAGGAACTCGGGTGACGTCCGTGGGCAGGGGAGGGGGTGACGTGGGCGCGACACTAGGGAAGGGGTCCAAAAAGGGAGATGACGAGGCCTCTCCCGGCGGAAGGCCGGAAGAAGAGGAGGAGCCAAAGAAAGGTTGGACTTCGGCAAAGGTGACGTTTGCAGAAATAAGAAATCGCCGAGTAGAAGGGTGAAAACATTTGTACCCTTTTTGGAGAGAGGAGTAGCCGACGAAGATGCACTTGAGGGCCAGAGCGTCAAGCTTCGTCAAGGTAGGGGCCGTGTCGTGGACGTACGCAATGCACCCGAAGATGCGGGGAAGGAGGTTGGTACGCAGCGTCACGACAGGAAATGCAGCGGACATCCGATCGATCGGACTGCTGAACTGAAGAGGCTGAGAGGGCATGCGGTTGATGAGATGAGTCGCCGTCAAGACGGCTTCTCCCCAATACATCCACGACACCGAGTAATTCAACAGCAAGGTGCGGGCAGTAGACGTCACATAGCCAATACGACGTTCTGCCATGCCATTTTGCTCCGGGGTGGCCACGCACAACGTCTCATGAAGAACGCCCCGCGCGACAAAGTAGGATGTCAACTCGTGGTTGATGTAGTCACGAGCATTGTTCGAGAGGAACCGCTGAATAGGACAGTCAAACTGGGTCTGAACCATCGCACAAAACTGCTGAACCGTGGCCGCTACAGCCGATTTGGCTGGAAGCAAGTACGTTCATGTGTAGCGTGTGGCCTCGTCGACGAAGATCAGAAACCAGGGGTGCCCCTTCAAGCTGGACTGCGGAGCCAGCCCCCAGACATCACTGTGGATCCGAGACAGCGGTACCGTCATATGGGAAGCCAATGGAGCAAAAGACGAACGTCGATGTTTGGCTAACTGGCATGCCTCACAAACAACAGTCTTAAGGTCCAAGCCCATACATAAAGACGGAAACAGACGTTGTAAAGTAGAGAACGGTGGGTGCCCGAGGCGCTGGTGAGCAAGTTGGAGACGGTCGCAGCGAGACTCAGCAGCGGTGTGTAGACTGCACTACACCATAAAGCACGATCGGCTCCCATCCTCGAACAACAGCAACCCCCGGTCCCGCCTAATCGGTGTAGTCCTCCGCACCTTGTTAGACAAGAAGATCCCGTCAGGTTGGATGTGGAAGGAGCACTGAACCGCATCGACAAGGCGCTGCGGTGACATAAGCAAAGCACGGAGAGACGGAACATGGAGGACGTTGTGGATGAGACCAAGACCGTCCACATGGATAGTCCCGATGCTAGCCACTCGGAGACGTCCACCACCGGTAGTGAGGACAGCCCGAGTCCCACTATGCTGCTCGTAGGATACGAAATGGTGATTGAACGGGGTCATGTGTTTCGTGGCCCCCATATCAAGCACCCAAGTGGTATCCGACACGAGAGGGGCGGTGAGAGCCGTATGTCCACAGTACCACTGATCAGAAGAAGAGGCAAGGGGAGCACCGAATGTCCCGAAGGAGGCCATAGGCTGGGTCTGCAAGGCAGTCAACTGTGCAGACAAAAGGGCAAGATCGGCTTGTGACTGCTCCATGGAGACTGCCGAGCTGCCGGGTAGAGGAGCTACAACGGCGGGGGAGACGGCAGCGACATAAGCTTTTCCATCCTTAGCAGCTTGAAGATCAAGCTGCTTTTTTCTGCACCTCTTCGCCGTGTGACGACGCTTGCCGTAGTAGGTGCAGACTAGTTTGTCCCGCGGGTCGGAGGCCTGGTCCGGGGCAAGAGATTTAGGCGGCTCCGAGGGCCACAGAAACAACCCAGAGGGATCCCCCGAGCGGGAGATCAAGGCGGTAGGGTCGGCTGGGGGGACCACCTCAAAGCGATCGCGGCGAAGGCTGCTCTCCATCTCGATCAGCTCCTTGACCACCACGTCAAACTCCGGGAGAGTGCCCTTGGTGTGCAGAGTCCTGCGACGAACCTCGGCATACTCCGGGTTGAGGCGGTCAAGGAATGACAGGAACCGAAGGCGAAGAGCGTGGCGGCGATCAGCGCCGTGCAGATCACCAACGGGCATGTAGTAGTCGACCTCCCGCAAGAGTGCAGTGTGGGCCAAGCTATAGTCTATGATGGACATCGTCCCTTGGCATAGGGCACCAGCGAGCTCCACTAGCGAGAAGATCCGCCAGTGATCGGCATCGTGGCCACAATACTTGTGGGCATGATCTCAAATCTCCTTCGGAATAGTCAAGTGAAGAAACTTGTCATAGACCGAGGGAGAGAGCGTGTGGTTCAGCAGTCAGGAGTGGACGAAGTGCTGCTCGACGTCGAATGCACCATAGTGCGGGTCAGTCAGCGGCAGGGGCGGGCAGTTCAAGTGCTTGTGGAGAAGACGGCCCTTCAGCGTGGACTCCACAAATTTGATCCAGGCCAGCAATTGCGGAGCGCTCAACCGACAACAGTCAGGAGCAGGCGGGAGAGGAAGACCAATCTTCGGAGAGGGTAGGTCTCGCCCGAAGTCAGCCGCGGTGAAGACAAGAGGCTGCACCGAGAGATTCTCATGTGGAGAGGGCCCAGAGTCGACCGTAGACATGGTGGGCTGGCGGCTGGCGGGGACTGCGGCGACGGTTGGCGGCCTATGGCTGCTGGCTGCGGCGACGGCCTGCGAGCTGCGGGCGGCAGGCTGCGGCGCGCGGGCTCCGACTGTGGCTGCGGCCTGTGGCTCGCGGGCTGCGCCGCGGCCGCAGGCTGCGCTTGTGGCGTGCGGGCTGCACCTGTGGCGTGGCTCGCGGCGTGCGGGCTGCGTCTGCGCTGCCGGCAACGGCTGGCGGTCGTGGCTGCGCCCGCGGCTTCGTCCGGCGGTCGCGGCTGCGGCCGGGCGGTCGCGCCTGCACCTGCGGCGTCGCGGCTGCGCCGCGGTCAGCGGCAGCGCCGGGCGGCCGCGCAGCGCATGCGGCGTGACGGCTGCGCCACGGCTGCTGGCTGCCGCCGCAGCTGCGCCATGGTCTGCGGGCTTCGGTCCGCGGGCTGCCCGCGGTCGCGGCTGCGCCGCGGCGGCGGGCGACGCCGCGGCGTCGCGGGCTGCGCCGGCGTCGCGGCGACGCCGTGGCGTGCGGCTGCGCCGCGGCCGCTGCGGCTGCGCCGCAGTCGAGGCTGCACCTGCGGCGTCGCGGCTGCGCCGCGTCTGCGGGCTTCGCTGGCGGTCGCGGCTGCGATGCGTTCGCGGGCTTCGCCGGCGGTCGGCGCTGTGCTCGCGCGCGGCGGTTCGCGCCTGGGTCGCGCGGGCGCGGGCTGTTGAACTATATCTATCTATCTATTAATCTGGTAGTTTCACGTTTGTTGAACTAGGGCGATGATATGAATAGATCTTATATCAGATATAGAATCCGATCGTCTCCCCCAGAACGTCGTCCTGTCTTACTCCACTGCCTTACAGTGATCTCCCCGCCTTTCAGAGATCCAAGAATTCAGATAGCACATCTACATTCTGAGCTCTGGACGACTACAGCCTCGGCTCGAAGAAACCCCCACTCGTTGCCGATTGTTGATACACCGGAAGCCGTAACTGCCTTCCTCCTCTGTTTTTATCACGATATTTCCAATGATTTCTTTGGCCCTTTATTGATAAGTCGTCATGTGTTGCCCTGCAGGCGATAACCTTATGTACTTCTCTACTCAATTTAACAAGGGTCATAAGTTGATTGACCCTTGTTCTAACCCGCCTTAACTACTGCCTCGCAGCCAATATTGTCTTATATATTGGATATAAGACAGGTTGGATATTATATAGGTTGGTCCAACCTGTCTTATATCCAATATATAGGACAGTATCTTGTTCCCAAGGTGGAATCCCAGAAACTGCTAACGGATCAATGAAATTGACTGCGACGATGTCCTTAAAATCAGTAGATCTTTCCATCTGAGCAAGACTTCTACAATAACTGACTTTTATCTAGCATTCCATGGTTTCTCCGCTTGAATCTGCCATTCCAATTCGGGCAATAGTTCCAAAATATTTTTTAGTCATGAAAGTTTGACTGCGTTGTAGCTGTTGCATGCAAAAATATTTATTCTACTGGTCAGTATCCAATAGAAGACTATCTACATTTGAAAAAGGTGTCAGGGGACCTGCAACATTGTAGAATTCAAAGTCGAATCAGAAGAGTGTTGAACGAATACTCTGCCCAATGCAGTCCTGTGGACCAACTTTTAAGGTATTCCGATGCATAGCATCTCAGGTGAATCTCTACACTCCTATTCACTACTTCAGACTAGCCATTGGTTTGTGAATGGTATGATAAACTCATGTGGGGATTAGTTATTGTCTCTTTGAAGAGTTCATTCCAGACCACACCAGTAAAATATTTATTTCAATCGGAGAAAATAGATATGAGCATACCATGAAGCTTCACCACTTGATGAACTAGCCTCTAATTTGTGTGGTTGTGAATGGGCATATCAGAGAAATATAACCACCTTGTTTAGGTGGTTATACTTTTTTAAGTGGTCATCCCACACCCTCTATGGGATGGTGTTAGGCCCCTAACTAGGCGGCATTCCTTGCCCAGAGGCCTGCGTGCTTATTGGGAGGGCGTGTCCGTGTAATTCGGCTCACGACATTAAAGGACTAAGTCATTATGAGTAGCGATGCCCAAATACTTGATCTTTCAGGCCATTGCCACTGTCCTTGGTGATTCACAGCAGACTGTGCACGTGTCCGTCCGCGCCCAAGGTGGGACGAATCAGGTACTGTCCGCGCAGGCTGATCGGTGTGTGCGTGCGCGCGCCAAGCGCCGCACGCCAATGCCAAGCACCACGCGCGGGCGCCGACGCTACGCGCCAGCACCGAGCGCAACGTGCGGGAGCGGGAAGCATTGCGCGCGGGTGCGGGACGCGCAGGCAGGGCGGCGTGCCGCGGTTGTAGCGTGCGGAGTTGTGCGGGGTGACGCGAAGCGACCGCGCGGGCAGCGCGCACATTGCGTGTGGGGGGCGCGGGGCTGGGAGACATCCCGCCAGGAGACTAAGGCATGTGGCGCACTGAGAGCACCGAGACGGCACAGCGGGCGCGTTGCGCTCCTGCTGGTAGTGCTGGGCGCGCAGCGCCCTACTCGGGGGCATTGATTGCGGCAGCGTCGCCCAGACTGCGCGCTAGAGTGTTGACATGGGTGCTAGTGGCGTGTGTGATTGTCAAGGCAGGGGTGGCATGTCTGATCGCCAAGCCCGCGGGCTCGCGCGCACGGAGCGGCGGCCCTAAGGCGGTGTGGCGACATTACCTTGGCACAAAGCGCCTCGTTTCATTCATTGTATCACCCCTCATGTTTCCCCATGTGATTATCCCCAATGATGATGTACTCATTATGATATAAATGCAATGACCCTATTCCCTGACGGTGTTGAGCACCACCATCTCCTCTAACCCCTTCTATGCGATCTTAAGCAATTGCAAAAGCTTCCGCTGCAAGAGATCAAGGCTGCTCAGTGTTTTACCCTGAATATTGAGGCCGGCACACGCCAAATTCGAGCAAGAGACCTAGCTCGGGATTTGACCGTGTGACAGATGGGCATAGGCTAAAGAAGGCCCCCTAGTGATAGAATGATACTTTCGCGATTAGTAGGTGTGACATCCATCGGCGTAAGCCTTAACTTTGCCTTCATCTATGGCCAGTATAGATCTTGTATAATTTGTCTCCAAATGTGCAGATAACTAGTATGACCTTTGGTAGTGGAGTCATGATTTGAATTCAGAATGTTGAAAATAAAAGTTGACTGGTGGGGACTGAATAGCCATTATTTCTATAGCAAGGTGACTTGTAAAAATAGGAAGGTTAGGTATCTATCTGGTTAATATGAAATAGCTTTGATAATATCTTGCTACTCGGGTTCCACTTCCACTTCCTTCTTGCCCATAGCCAGTTCAATGGGGGAACATATATCAAACATCCATGTGATAGATTTGGAGGCAGTGATTGACATGAAATTCTAATGATTCACATGTCAGAAGACAAAAAAATATTTACAGACCTTTAAAATGGATGAAAAACAAATCGTTGAATCACCTTTGCATTGATCACACCAGTAATTTCTTGGTTCCTAAAGCAATTTGTTTTGATTTGTTTAAGTGTCCAACCTCTATATGTATCCATGTGATGCTCAGCACATTGAATCTCTACTCTCATCTTGATAAGCCCTTTATTGATTCACCATCATTGTTTTTCCATTTTAGATGTTTCGATTGTACCAGGACTGAAGGCACCCAAGGAGAGAAGGGAGAAGGATTGGCACAGAAGAAATCTGGCCTAGGTTAATTTCATTCAACATTTCTCTTATTTACACTTAAAAAAAATTAGTACATCTTTTGACGTCCAAAAGGAAATTTGTGTTTGTACATCTAGACCCATCTATCAAACTTGTTAATGATTCTAATGACCCAACAAGATTTATTAGACAACCTTATTGGCTATCTATGGGAACTTATAGATTAATTGATCAATGACTGATTTAACCTAATTGACAGGTTGAGTTTCTAACCAAGAAGGAGCCAAGCTACAACTCATGTTTTAAACGATACAAAGGAGTCTTTCAGCTCCCTCACAGAGCCTTATGCTCATTGGATACTGTTTACATATATTCCCTAATTGATTTAACACTCTTAGAATGTCTGAGGGTACATTCAACTTTCAAACCCTAATCGAGAATCCTAATTAATACAGATATTTAGGAAATCATCTGAAAACTCTTTTGTGCCACTGAACTAACTAGGTAAATGAGTTCCTTGCATTGTCTTCCTAGAGCTGTCTTCTCTTCTACTGAGGGTGGACAATTCCATATTGATCACTCAAATCTTCTTCATGAACTTCTTTAGGCCTTTTACGTGAGAAGATTTGAAATTCTATGAATTAGAATTCATATGTCATAATCAAAATACATCTATACATCCACATAATGTCTTTGGTGTCTCAGGTCTAAGAATACTTACACAACAGTTACATGAACCAACCTAATTTAAATTTAGGTATTATACCATCCAGGAATTCATAGGGATCAATTTGATGAATCTGTTTCCCAAATAACACCCACAATTAATCTTCAGTAGCTGCACACTGATGGCCATGAGATCAGTGATGGAAGCAAATTGCGTAGTTATTTTTAATTGTCGTAGTAAATTTAATTTGCCTACAATCAAATAAATTTTGATAAAATTATAACTCATTCAACTGTATATTTGGCGTAAGGTCGTCTCCGCAGGGACTGACCTTTAGAGATAGTTTTAATAATTGAGTTGTTAGTTAATAAGGTATAATAATACTCAAGTTAACGAGAATAATAAGAAATAAGTAGTAGATGGAATAATAGGTGAATAAGAGAAATAGAGAAGAGAGAATATCCTATATTATGTGTGTATATACTATATAGATACTAAGAATAATAAAGAAGTAAGATATTGGATGTTATAGTTAATGATTATATTAATATAATTAGTGAACAAGTAGAAGGTACTTAATAAGGGTAATTAGTTTAATAAGAGTTAAGAAGGAGAAGAAGAATAGAGTAGAGGTTCGAGAGCTAGGAAGACGATAAGTAATTATCTAATTATAATAGGATTAAGTAAGTAGCTAGATAGATATAGAGATATTAAGAGAGAGAAAAGGAATAATAATAGAAATTAAGAGATGTTTATATTAATATAAGATCACCTATAATTATAGAATACTACTAATTTAGATAAAATATTTATTATAGAACTAATATATGTATTTTATATGTTTTCAATATTTTCTTATATATTTTTATGTTCAATTTCTGAAGTTGAAAGGCTTGATTTAGTCGAACACATAAGAGGTGTTCGACCAAATGCTCGAAAGGGAGTCGAAAACTGAGAGATATATTATTTATTTAAATTTTATATGTTTTTATAAAGTTTATATAGATCTACTTATAGTAGAAAATGAAGATAAGGGGGTATTTCTGTCGAATGCCAATGAGGTGTTCAACAAAATGCCTGACAGAAGTCAGAATAAGAGGGATTAATATTTTTTAAAATTTTGTATAAAGTTGATAAAATCAAACATATATGAATCAAAAAATGTTCATCGAACACATGAGGTGTTCAATGCAATGCCAAAGCGAAATCGCGGTGCAAAAACTCTAAGATAACTCAATCTCCATCTATATTTAACTAAAAATAAAGCATCTAGATGAAGGAAAATATACAATTCAACCATAGAGATTCATGAACTTACCTGAATCGTCTTGAATTGAAGACGAGGGTGGCGGTGCCAATCACCGCCGCCGAGCTTCGGTTTATGGTTCCCTCATTCTTCTCCTCTGTCCAGGTGAGAATCCACGGACACTCTGACTTCTCTTGGAACCGCCCATAGCTTCTTGAGCAGGTAGGAGGTTGTCACGACCCTACTAATGCTCTCATCGCCGTTGGAAGGGATCCTCGTCGACGTGAGGCTTATGGTCAAAAGATGGGGAATTCGGTGGCCTCGGGGCCCCCATTAATGGCTTGGAACGGACCTCCCAGGCCATTTGATGGAGGGGATTGGCTCTAGGGGTCCTCCCAGGCTGTTGGATGGCCTTGCGGTCCCCCCTCGCCGGCTGAAAATGGTCTCCAGCAGCGGCGTTGATAGCCAGGGGTGGGGTTGGACCGAACTTCCCCTGGCCGTTTGATCTGATCTTGAAATGGGTCAACGGCTGTGATTAAATCGTAGCTGTGGATCCCACTTAAGCTGGTGTACCCCCACCGCCACGTCAACATGCCCCGTCAGTGATCCATTCTTCTAATTCATCCGCCAAGGGGTCCTGCGTCCCCATCATCCTCACCAGCCAATAGGAAGCCCTGAAAAAGAAATAAAAGATATTAAATGTGGCGGAGAAGATCCCATCGTCAAATCTTCTTAAAAGAAGATTGGACGGATAAGATCATATCCATCTTTTAAAAATAGCCCAAAAAGACACGACTTTGGGTCGGGTTCGCTCGAAGCCCGGTCTGAATTTTACTTCTTGTTTTCTTTAGATCGCGGTCCGTTGGGCCGCGATCACATTCTTGCCCATTAGTGCCCGGCCCGTAGGGAGAGTAAAAGAGATGAGGGGATTCTAAATCCCATATCGGAAAATACAAAAACTTGTCATGCTATATAAATTTTGGCATGTATTCTCAATCGAATTAAAATGACATACCTCATCTTTGCACTATGACCTGGTTCCTCTCTGTGGGACTGAATGGGCCTTTGTGTTCCTTGTGTGACCAATTGGGCTTGTCTACCAGGTGCTGCTCCTTTCTGGCTGTAGCCGGGCTTCAACGCTCATGCTCGCTTGCCTATGGCTGGCTTGGGCACTAATGCACCTAGTCGGGACTTGCTGGCCCAATAAATCCAAAATTTTAAGACTTTTATTATTATTTATTTTCTCTCTTCCCTGCAATATAGATAACATACTAAATAGAACATTAGAAAATCACAATGTCTTAAAAATATTTTATTGATAAATTCTTGAATGTGTTAAACATGTATAAAAATGACATTAAAATGCAATTTTTATCACATTTTCTATTTAGTGCATGAAATGCAAAATACTTATAAAATTGAAGACAATACACATGAAATGGTCCAAAATGACTTTAAAATGTGTATGATTACATGCCACATTTTGGGTCTATAAATCAGTGTCACGCGATCAAATTCCGAGCTAGGACAGTTGCTCGAATCTGGCGCCTGCCGGCCTTAGTCGTTGGAGCAAAACACTGAGCAGCCTTGATCTCTTGTAGCGGAAGTCTTTTGCAATAGCTTAAGATCACATAGAAGGGGTTAGAGGAGAGGTGGGGACGAAACCAATCGAGGAATAGGGTTATTGCATTAATATCATAAAAGCATTGCATAGTCGTCACAAGTGTTACATGGGGGAAGACCAGGGTTGATACCAAAGTAATGAGACGAGGCCCTACGCTCCTTGGTAGGGGCGCTCCTGCGCCATGAGGCCCACAACCCCGCGCACGCGCCCGCCAACACCACCACTACATGTGTGTCCCTGGGCCGGGTGTCGTGCGCCCTTCGGTGAGGCAATCGCACACTCCCTCCCAGCCTTTGGGCGATCACACACGCCACAGCACCCGCGCTGACACCTTTCACTTGGTCTGCTCAAACACCGCCGTGCTCAATGCTTCAAGCTAGGCACTGTGTGCCCAATGCTACCTGCAAAACTGCCACGCACCCCAAGCCGTCTCGGCGCTCACTTTGTGCCAATGCCTTAGTCTCCCGGCGGGATGTATCCGCACCCCGCACACGTGATGTGTGCGATGCCCCCGTGCGGCCGCACGGTTCCCCGCATAACTCCGCACGCCACTTATGGCATTGTCACCCGGCTTGCGCGTCCAGCGCGTGCGCAAGCCGCTTGGCGCACTCGCACGCTCACTCTTGTCAGCCCACTTGCTCCAGCACGCGCGGGTCAACCTGATCCGCCGCGCAGAGCACCGACAGGCACGCTCACCATCCATAGTGTGTTACTGCTATAGGGGCGATGGTCTGAAAGATCAGGGTTGGGTGTCAACACCCCTAGTGTGTTGCAGAATCACACTAGATAGGACTTAGTCATTAGATATTGTGAGTCAAAACGCAAACATGCCCTCCAAATAAGCACGCAGGCCTCTGGGCAGGGAAGCCGCCTAGTTAGGGACCTAACAATCAGCCATACTCATCATATGATAGGGACTATATAGTCTATCACGAGTACCCTTTGAAAAGGATTACTCAAAGTACATGTTTAAAGACTAGTGATCTCCGTATTATGATATCATCATAAGTACCTTAGAAAAATCATGTATTATTTTACTTCATTATAAGAATTACACATCCATTATCAATATATGGAATGTGTGACTGCCTTGTCTATCACAAAATATTTCCACCAAAAATGAAATATCTTATTTTATTATTTATTTAACTTTTGACTAGTAAAAAATGAAAGCACTGAACCAAGTGTCAACACACAGGTGGATCTGTGTATACATGTGGCACTCACATGTATGGGTGGCACCCACATGTTGACAGATCATTAGTTGAAGAAATATAAATCATTGATGAGGTGCACGCCCATTGAGCCCCATAGAGGGGTCACACATGAGGCACACAACACAAAATTGGTGTTGTCCGGGCACACGTGTGGGAAGGTGTTTTATTTAATGCAACTTAAAAGAATGGAATATATATGCCAATGGTTGTATCCTATTTCTTCCATTTTGAATTAACTTTTGACTATTTTACAAATCACACATGGGTTGGGCCCACAAAGATAATAGAAGAATCACAGTCTTGGCCATGATCTTAAGAGAAAAAGAAAGCAAAGGTAACAGGGTTCCAGCCAATCCAGTTCAAAGCTTGTGTCATATTGGGTCAATTTAAGTACACCAATATAATATCGGTCATCTGATCTTCTTAAGGAAGATCTGATGGCAAGATTGAAAGAACATTATTTTCTTAATCTTTCCATTTCTTATTTGTTAGCAGAAGCTGGCCAGGATGGCCTGGCTACACGAACAATTAATTAGGAAGGATGCCATTGACATGGCAACTGACATGGCAATGGGTTCACTAAAAGGTTAAAGGGGTCCATGGATGTGATTAAATCTCATCCAGGCAGTATTCATCCTCCTTCAGCCAGACGGTGGTTTCTAGTCTAGAGGGATTGCGCCCACGCAATCCAATGGCATAGGAAGACCCCTATAGCTCATTAACACCATTAACAATACAAGGTACTTCCTCGGCCTTAAAAATATCTCTTAAACACCTAATTGAAGCATCTTCTCACAATCTTTATATGTAGTGGGGGAGACTCATTCGTGGGTTTTCCTGGCTGCTTGGGGTGATAACAGCTCCCTAGATATCTGGGGAGCTCAAGACAGTGTGATGTAACACGGTAACGCCGGGATCGACGGCTCGTGTTACGTCACGATGATGTGGGATGCGCCACGATCAAGTAGATGAATGCAAGTTTCAAAATTCCTCGTAGAGCGGGTAAGGACGGGCCGATGGGGGGCGAGGGTTCAGTACGTCCTAAGAGAGGCGAACAGGTCAGGACAGACTCCCAGTGACCCGCGGGATCCGCACGAGCTAGCACGTCGAGAGGGGCGTGTGATGGCCCAGGAGAGTTCACCGTCGGCGACTATGTCTGGTCGTCAGTCTCAAAGAGATACCTATCACACCACGAAGGTGGCTATCCTATTCAGAATTACCGACGCTAGGCGGCAGCAGAATACGATAGGGAAAGACAGCACTGCAAGAGCTAATAATACTGATAAATTCAAGGGGAGGCGAGTCGAGAAGGAACCTGGTTAAGCGCTCCGTAGATGTCGGGCTCCCGAGATAATACCACTCCAGTAGTTGGAACGGTCAACAGTGGCACGTCCTAGTCGACGCACAATCAATCAACAGAGCAGGAGGCCGACGGCACAGGGAGCGTAGGGGGCCTCAACGAGCAATAGGAGGGTCCTCAGAGTGTGGGCGTCACCGCCAGAGGTAGCAAGTACCCGAGAGGGGGTGGTCCACACTCAGTCTAGCGCGGGGGTTTGACCGCGGACACCGAGGGCGCGCGGATGGTGGGGAGGCACAGGCCCGTCGGTGAGCACACAAGGCGTGGCGACGAGAGGACGTCCGTCGAGGCGCAAGCGAGGATCCGCCGACCACGCGTGAGCACGCGTTGGCTGGACCGTCGGTGAGATTTCTCCGGTGTCTTGGTCAAGAATCAGCGAACTAAAGTCACTCACGGCAGGGAGACGCACCTGCGGTCGATGAAATTTATCGGAGGGCGTCGCGCAGAGGAGTATGCGCGCGAGGATTGACCGCCAGCGCCGTAGGCCGCAGCTGCGAGAGGGGAGTTGACCGCGGGGTAGAGCAGTACGGCGATTGACGGCCGTTGTGACAGGATTTCCCGGCGGGTCGCAGAAGTCCCCCCCGCGATGAGCAAGCGGAGCTACCGACCCGAGGAAGGCTGGAGCTGGCTGGCGACCTCAGGGGGGGGGGGCGGTCGGCGGCGATCGTTTCTGGCGGTGGGCAAGGTCAGAACTCCAAGGGTCGTTGGGGGGGGGATCCCAACAGGCTGCTGGTTCAGACCAGAGGTTGGGGAAGAACACTTGCTATTTTTTTAACTCATCGTGAAGAAGGTAAACATGACTAAAAAAAAAGAACGACTCGTTTGTCTTTCAAAAACTCTCCTCAGGCCCTTGGGCATGCCTTCTCCTTATATAGGGGAGAGGGGTGCCAAGAGGCCATAAAGGGGAGGAGGGATCCGTCTCATGACGTGGCCCTCCTCTTACACGTGGTAAAAAGGACGGAACATAAACGAGAGGGGACGAGGCCTAACACATGGCCGGGTCCAAATGTTTATCTCAATAACCAAAACAGGAAAATAATAAAAGACTTACGACGAATATTTAAAGTCGGGGTTGCGGGCATCGGCGCGGGCAGCTCGGAGAGGTCGAACACGTCCCGTGGTGGTGTCGACGCGATGGTCCCCCATCACAGTGTCTCAAGAGTTCAATATCACCTTGGTTTTGTGACTGCATGGAGGAAGGTGGGCAGGGATGCACACTAAAGCGAGGGGTCAAAGACCAGCACCTCATTCTCCATCTACCTGAATTAAGGTGATTAAGGTGAGCTTGTGCACTCTATCTGGTAGATATTTTCTTGTAGATTAGATTCAGATTCATGGATTGAGTTCAAATCACTTGACAGGTTTGATTTCTTTGAATTTTGTAGTTCATCCTCGTTGAGGCATTTTGATTTTATCTGATTTTATCGTATAAAAACCAAAAATTATTTAGTAAGTATCTAAAGTTATATAAATAGTAAGTTAGTATTATAAGCTACACCTAACCATTTAATAATATAAATACATACCTCTTAACTACCTTTATGAAACCCAACTATATTCTTTTGTCCTCTACCTCTCTATCTAATTATGTAAACTCTTCTAAAAATCAAAACCATTTCCCCCTGTAGCTATTAATCTTAAAATCTTATCAGATGTAAATATTTATGTACCTCATTAAATATTTATAGGAGTAAATCATACCTTTGTTATTGTCATCATAATTCTTATCATTTTCCTCTACTTCTTCCTAGTATACCTTACTAAAAATAAATACACTATTTACTAACTTTATAAACCTCAATATTCCATTATTTACTATGGATATCCTTCCTATCTTACTCATAAACTACTATTAATTTAAATAAATAAGCAAACCAAATATATCACCTTCTAGGCAGAGTATCTGTAGTATTATCTCCTCACCTTATTCAGTTACATCTTAATTAAAAACTTAAAATAATTCCTCCACCTCCTAAGTTATTCTCTCCCTTTATTAATCATAAAATGAAAAATTTTCAATGATTTCTATTATACCGCTCATTTATTACCTCTAATATCTATAAAATATTAATCCTAATAATAAAATAACAATTATATCTTTATAAATATATTACTTCTTCCTTTTTATATGTCCTGAACACTGCCTATTTGTACTTATTATTATATATCATAATTAATATAATTACTTCTTATCTTCTACATTATTACTATCATATCATTATTACTGCATTGCTTATATCAGTATATACGTAATGCCTCTTACTAAATTTATCATCTTCTTTCCCTAAAGCTAGATTAACTATTAGATCAATCTCTAAAGATTTATCCCTGTAGAGACGACCTCACTCCTACTATAGTTAGAAATTTAATTTGAATTTGGCAAATTAAATTTACAACGGGATTAAAATTAACACCCTTATTTTCTTGTGCCACTTGCCTTACATTGATCGTTCTTCAAAATATCATCTAGACATATCCACATCATCCCATCCTTCTATTTTAATCCTTCATCATTACCCACATACATCATCTCTATCACATCCACTTTTCCATTTAACATCAAAAACAATTAAATCATCCGTTTACCCCTTCGCTTATCCACCATATCATCCTACTATCACCCTCTCACATATCATCATCAATCTATTTTCCCCCTTTCTCTAAATTGGTCTATCTACATATTCCCTATTATTATTTTTCATCTCACACATATTACCCAGTCATTATCACAATCTCATATTCTCATTTCCATCACATCACTATATCTTATCATATACATAGCCTTTCTCATTCCTTTTAGATCACCATATGTAGAGTGCTAAGATCCATTCCTTTGGAGATGACCCATCTCATCCACTATAGAGAATTATTATGTACGTATTGTTTAATGAATTTTATTGATTAAACTCAGATCCAACAATGGCATAAGTAAACCATAAATTTTGAGTTTTACCATAAGTGATGTTGCCTAGGAACGATTGCCATGAGGGGTTTTATTCTTTTTAATTAATAAATTTCTCTTATTTCATTACCCTCGTTAGAGATCAAAGTTGTCTCACAAAGTTCTTGGAAAATAACAGAAATAAGTGCATTTTTTTTAATTTATGATCGTCCCGTTCTATTGGATCATATTTTTTATATTTTGATAATAAATGGTAGAAGATCGCTTAACCATAATGATCTAGTACATGAAGAAGATATGGAGGAAAATTAAAATAATCAAGATATAAATGATCATGTTCAGGATTATTTGTTAAATGAAAATGAAGGGATGGTAAATCAAAGAATAATATTACATGAATATTTGGCTCGTCTAGGGCATGAGCTGCTCACAAACATTAATGATCATATTTCTGCAGGGTTGATTTTTAAAATAGATCAACATATGATTCAATCTCTTCCAAATTTGCATGGTTTATCTCAAGAAAAACCATATAACCATTTAGAAGATTTCACTTTTATTTGCCAAGCCATCATTTTCATAATGTCCATAATAAAGTTATAAAAATGAGATTATTTACTTTTAGTCTTATAGATAAAAATCAAAGTTGATTCACGTCCTTATTTGTGAGTTTTTATTCTAGGAAATAAATGAAAATTGAGTGCTTGAAAAAAATTCTGTTGGAAAAAGTGATGCTTATAGGAGAGCTAATCGAGAATTCAGCTATTCAAGAATTCAGTGAAGCATTGAAGGAATTAACTAGGAAGTGTCCCCAACAAAGAATCAAAGAATGGGAGCTTGTCCAAACTTTTTATCCAGGGTTCAGGTATCAAGATACGCAGAGGATTGGTTCCATGAGTGGAGGAAAGTTCGTGTATAAAGATTTTGATGAAGCTTTTGATATCTTAGAAACCCTTGTTGATAATGACATATAATATGCCTCCCTCAAATGACATGGAATAAATGCAAATACAACAAGAGGTGGGATGATCAAAGTAAGTTTGGTCAAACTCAATTTCTGAATTTTCCATTAAATTAAAGCATTTTTGGATTTAACTACAATGTTTGATAAGATGACCACTGATAATTCACCTCACCTATCTCATTTCATATGTCATTCTGTCATCATTTCTCGTGCTGATCATGTGGAATTTGATATCCTTTGCAAGAATAGGTTATAGCCATTAAAAAATACAGAATGAATAGACCTATGGGTGAAAAATTTTGGAACTGCATAGATAACAGCATAATAAGCCCAACATCAAAAATAATTATTATCAAACTAACCCTTATTATTTTAAAAACCAAAAGAAAAGGAATTTCCATCCAGGGGTTCATAACTCTTTCCAGCCAAAACATTAACCCATCTTATGATGATATAGGAATAAAACTGATTCAAGAAATTCATGTTTTTCTCAGTTTAGTAAGGATGGATTCTAGAAGGAGATAAGTGATAGAGATATCAAATTTTTCAAGTGGATTATGGACTTTTAAGATGATGCTGTGTTTTATTTATGATATATATTATTTAATATTTTCAAAAAATTCATGGTGAGACATGTTAACTTATAATTAAGATAAATTAAAACATAATAAAAACCAATGCTGCCAGAGGTCCTATATCATCATATTTTTATATTTTTAGAAACTTTGTAATAACAGAGAGGATTTACTTCATAATGAAATTATTTATTTAAATCATACTATTTCAATCACTTCTTTCTATTTATTTGATTACTTATCGGATCTACATAGAGGTTTCATGTATCTTGGGTGACGTTTTCAGGTCACATGACAGGACAATAGACAAGTGAATCAGGCTGAGAAGCTAAAAGGTAGAGAACTGAAAGGTTTAGCTTATCCTAGACAGATTCAAATATTAAAAAGGTGTTCAGCCTTTGTTAATGAACCAAAGTCAGTTTTAGATACCAAGAATACAGCCGGCCATGGCTCTCTGATCAAAATACAACAAGAATCCATTGTCCTATAAAAAATAAAATGTCTATTTAGACTATTTCCTTATGGTAGACCATTTTTTGGATAAAGCATCTGAAGTCATCAATGTGGTACATATTGGATCACTTAATAGGAAATCCAGGTTGTACAGTGATTGAAAAAAAACTTGATAAAAAACTGAGTGCATTTGTGTTCGATCTCAAAACAGGTTCATATCTCTTCCTTTTGAGATAATTCGATATTTAGTGATTAAAATATATTTAATCACATGTTTGCCTATTTTATATTCAACACATTTCTCATCTGCCATCCTTGCATTCAAAAAATATATATAGTTTTGGCTGATTTTCTTGTAGGTGGACCTCAAATCATGATCATAAAATTCAATAAATTTGTCAGGTAATTTGAGATTCCAAATTTTTCAGTACTGGAGTAATTTCATTATGCAATTAAATCATCAATATATTATGACAACATCACAAAATGTTTGAAAAAGGGTAAAAAATAACAGGTAAATATTTTGAAATTCATCAAAGCACTACCCTTGAAACTTTTAAGAAATAATTTTACCTTCTTTATTTTATATCCTCACTTCTATGAATTTCAAAATCAATAATATCTCCATTTCTCGTTTAAGACAGAAGAAGTTAACCCAATATGAGGTAAATCAGATATTCGAATTTTCTACAACTTAATATGAATAGTTAAGCTCAGACCCGCGAGCACTCAATAAATCTCATTTTTATATTAGTTAGTTGTAAACAGATTATGAAGTAAAAAACTTGTTTAGGCTTTCTCTAATTGTTGTATATGAGAGTTCCAAGAATGGTATGAAGAAGATGAGGAATAATAAAATAAAAAATTAAAAGCAATAATTAGATGGGAAGACGGATGGTATTCAAACTAGGGTTTCTAGCTAGATAACCCTGCCTCTAGATTGAGGGTCTCTCACTCCTCCAGGCAGCAACAGACTTCAACAAAATGGGTCAATGTCCACACTCATGCTCTCAGGTTTTCCTTGCACTTCATGTTGATCGAGGACGCTTGGTTCTCTTGTATATATGTCATAGGCTCATATCACATGATATGGATATCCATAACATGGCTTTTAAAACCATCAGGTGCATTTTAAACTCATGCTGATGTCATTTAAGTTGTCCAATGCACCAGCTACATTCCAACCACTTAGGAGTTCAATTTTCAAACCATATCTCAGATGATTGGGGATTATATTTTAAGATGATATTATGATTTAGAATCAAGATGTCCAGAAATATGAACAAAATAAGGCTCAAGTATTTGAACTGCTTTCCAGAAATCAACTTTATATCAATCCAGAACAAATACCAATTCAGGCGGCAATATAAAGAGTAATTGGGCCACAATATATCAGCCACATGAGTATCCACATATCTAGCCAAGACTGAAGCTATGTCGAAATGGAAGACACCCACAAAACTGAAACAACTATGATTTTGTCTGGGCCAGCCGGTTATTATCACATATTTAGAAAGAAGCTATGCAGCTATTTCACAACCGTTGACAGCATTTTTAAAGAAAAACTCATTTTAGTGGATTGATATTGTTAAACAAGCCTTGAAATCACTCACACAAACATTATCAACAACCCCAATTCTGCAGGTACCTATCTTTACATTACCACTTGATGTTCAAGCTGATGCTTCAAATCAAGAAGTGGGTGTTGGACTTTTACATGAGTCTCAACTGATAGATTACTATAATTGACCTTTATCATCAAGAGCACAATTAAAGTCAGCTTATGAAAGGGAATCAATCGCAGTTGCATGGGTTGTTCAACATTGGAAACAATATTTTATATTCCATTTTTATCCGTACTGATCAGTTTAGTTTGAAATTTCTTCTAGATCAGAAAGAAATTCCTCTCCATTATCACATGGTTGGCAAAGCCATTGGAATTTAATTAAAACATTTGATGCAATGGTGGCAAGAATATAGTACCAGATGCCTTATCCAGGTAAAATTCTAAAACAGATGAGTTACATTTATGATCACTCTCACTTATACATTGGCTGGATGAAACCAACATTATACAGGAGGTAAAAAAGGATCCCAAGCTAGCAATGATTAAAAGAGGAATTATTCCCAATATATCAGCGTTTCCAACAAACATCATCCAAAATGGTCTGGGGGTTTATTATTCATGTAGTTTCATTTCTTATTCCAAAAATATTACAAGAATTTGATTTCTCAAAGTTAAGAGGCCATGAGGGGTTTTATCATACTCTCCAATCTATCAACCAACATATATTTTGGCATCTTATGTGAATCAATGCCTGTTTTTCAGAAGCACACATCGGCCACCTTATCCCTTGCAGGATTGTTAAAATAATTACCCATACCAAATCAAATGTCGGACGAAATTATGGTGGACTTCATTGAAGTGCTACCAATATCTTTTTGGATTATGCTGCCTTGATTGAATGATAGAAAACTATTTTCTAAGCAACGGAAGCATTGATTGATTCCAAAATGATCTCTAAAACATAATACATCGTATGTATCTTTTGGGGAACTTGTTCCATCATTGAACTGCTCCCTTTGATATTTCTCTAAAGTCGTTCACATGCCTAGCCACTAGAAGTATCAACGTGATCAAGTTGCAATTGGATCTCCATTTCTTCTCCAACTATTTTTGAAAACTTTTCAGACCCTCTCACCATGAAAATTCTCTTCTTGGAAAAGTGGAAAAAATCTCAGAAGAAATAAACGGGGAGGCCCCCAGCTCTGGCTGGCCTGCGTACCCAAAATGGGGGGCCCTTCCTCTATTTATATATTACATAAAGTTTTTCATAAAAACCTATCAAGTAAAATATATTCACCACTGCCCCTATGATCTTATGTGTGTGACCCTTTAGGCCCATATATCATTCTAGTTAATAATTTTAGTGACCAAACAAAAATTATTAGCCAAACTTATTAATCAAAATATAGATTAATTAACTAAGGATAATTTTAACCCAGTCAATAGGTTAACTTTCCAGCCTATGGGGTTCCAAGCTACACCTCGTGCTCTAGAAGATACCTAGTAGTGTTCAAACTCGCTAATGCAACCATTACCATCATTAGTTACTGTATATGTATAATCCTTCATCAGTGTGAGACTCCCGAAAGACCTAGGGTATGACTGATTGTCAAACCCTAATATGTCATTTGATCTTTGATGAAGGTAAATTGTGATGTTAATTTTAGTGTCTTTGTAATTTAATTTGCCTCAATCAAATTTGTTAAAATAGAAAACTCACTCAAATGTAAATTAAGAGTGAGGTCGTTTCCATAGGGACAGGCCTTTAGAAGTGAATTTAATGGCGGAGTTATCGTTAAGGAAAACTAATAATAATAAAGATAATGAATGTAATAGAAGATAATTAATGAGTAGGTTGGAGGAAGTATTTAATGAATGATATGATTAAGATAGTATGTAATAGTATTGAACAGTAAATGGTGTGAGAGAGAAGTAGACAAAGAGATAAATAATAAAAGATAACATTTATATATTTTTATAGATATTAAAGATAGTAAAGAAGTAGGATGTTTGAAATGAGTAAATGGTACTATAACTAAGACTGATGTTAATGCAAGTAATTAAGGAGAATAGAAGATTAATAAGATAAATGAAATAATAAAATACTATTAATAGGAGATAGGAGACTTATTTATGTAATTAATTGTAAGTTGAACAGCAGATAAGAGGTAGATATAATAATAATGGATAGTCAGATTTAGTTAGATATTGAATATTATTCTTATTTTTAGTAAGATGTAAGGAGTTAACTAATAGGAATATTTATTTTAATAAGAGGTGATAAGAAGAATAATGAAGAAGAAAGGGATAAGAATTATGATAGATAGGGAGAAGAGGGGACTATTTATATATCTATATGCTTAGAGTTTAAGATAAGAGAGATAGGGGGAAGAGAGAGAATAGGGATTAACTAATTTATAACAGATTATTTAATTTAGATAGAGAGAGAGATGTAAGAGAAAATAGAAGAGAAGATGTGAGGATTATGAAGGTTACTTAACAGGAAATTAGGTATGTATTGTTTCTCTATAAAGATATTATTTGTATAGGTATAGATATTTAATAGGTTTTTTAATATTTTTTATATAATATAAAATTGGGATAAAATAGGTTGAAGTCATCAGTGCCCATAAGGTGTTTGTGAAAATGCCTCAATGAGGCTGATACACTAAAATACGAGGAAATTTAACTAGGTAAGGATGATCGAGCATGAAATCCCACTCCATCAAGGATGACACTGAAGCCCATGCCATCGCCAGCGACAGCCATCAGCTTGAACCCCACCAGATTGTCACGCCAAGAGGAAGGCAAAGGCACTTCATCACTCATAAGTTTTGGGCCATATTCACTTGCACGGCCCTTTTCGAACATTTGTGTTTAAATTTAGTATGTATTTTTGGTATTTAAGGAGGCCCCCATGTTTATTAGGCCCCCCTTGTTGGACCCATTTTAAGGGGCCCATTACCATCCCTATATAAGGGATGGATGGGTGCCCTAAAACTCAAGTCAAGTTGAATTTTTGGAAAGAATCCTGATCGGGAAGAAGAAGAGGAAGAAGACGAGGGAGAAGAAGAGAAGAGAGGAGGGAGAGGAGGAAGAGAGAAGAAGGGAGAGGGGAAGGTGCTCGCTGCCACCGTTGTCGCCACCAGCCATCGACGCCACTGCTAGCCATCGTCGCAAACCGCCGCCGCCCATGCCGCCGCCCACACCGCCACCCACGTAGCACCACCGCGCCACCAACACTATCGCGTAGCGCCGCCGCACCACCTGCCCCTCTGTCCTCGCCGATGTCGCCACCGCCCGCGCCGCTGCTTGCGCCATCATCACAGCCGCTCACGTAGCTGCTACACCGTCACCCCCACCACTTTTTCCGCCCACATAGCGCCACCACACCACCAATGCTGTTGCGTAGCGCCGACACACCGCTTGCGCCGTCATCGCCGTGCCCCCGCTTCTCCCCCCTTCTTCCTGCGCTCTCGCATCATGACTCCATAGCCGCGACAATGCTGCCAATTGAGCAACGTCATGCCCATCTCCGGCACAGCTCCACCGACTCCACCCATCGGTTCCTGCATTGACAAGTACCAAGACTCCGGGATGACGACACCACAGAGGTACCTTGCTCCCCTCGCCCGCTAGTTAAATTATATTTTATTGTATATCTTTCAATTGCACTCCACCGTGCTCGAGTTAGAATAGGTGAGAGGATAAACGGACACGAGAGAACCTACCGAGCCTTTTCCCTAGGTACGGGACAAGCCTATCTGTTACGTGAGAGCACTCACGGACTCAGTCCGTTCGGCACCGTAGACACCGTCATCGCTCCGGCGAGGGTCAGGAGGTCACCGTTACCATCATCGGTTGCCCATCCCGGAGCTCAGAGCTTGGCGAACCCCACGAGTCTGGGCCTGCACGTACATCCGCCTAGGAGTTTTTGCATCACGTAGTCGCATCTCCATAGATCCATACCCGATGGACGACGTCTTTGACGATGCCTGCTATCACCCTGGTATTTGAGCATCGCCTTGATACCCGACTAGAAGAGGTCCGGCATCACTCCGATATCCAAGCATTGTCTCAGTACCCTCGGGACAACGTCACTGATGACGTCCTTCATCAAAGGTATTCTAGCTCAATCCACAATATGAGTATGAGCAATTAATATAAATCTACCATATGGAGATTGGTAGATTACCTGAATTGCCTGATTGAGACAGGCGGAGATTGAGGGTGTCGATCACACCCCCTGTAATCAGTGTGTCTCTACCTGCCTCCCTCCATGCAGGCACAATCCAGGATGATATGGAGCTCCCCTGGCTTTGCCTTTAACTTCCCAAACACCCAAGGAATTGTCATTGCCCTTGGACGGCAAGGAAACCTCATGGTGAGACTCCCGCCGTTGTTGAATGTCTCCATCAAGGCCTTTTTAATCCGTTGGGGGACCTCTGGTAGCAGTGGATGAAGTAGTCCGGCCAGGGAGACCCTCCAAAGGCTGTCAGATTGCATCCGGAGGTGCCCCTTGGACGGAAACTATTGTCCAGCCTACATTGTTGATAGCCAAGGGCAAAGATGGACAGATCTGCCCATTGTCATCTGATCTCCTAGTAAATGGTCTGACAATTGTGATTAAATCACACCAGTGGACCCATCTTATTCTGGTGCACTCACAATTTCCATGTCAGCATCCTTGTCAGCCTTCCCTATCAGCATTTGCCTTCGTGATTCGTCTGTCGAGGGTCCCTCCATCTTCATCATTCATTACAGCGAATCAAGGGCCTAGAAAAGAAAGAAGTAATAGTGAAACTATGTGTTTTAAATCTCACCATCCAATATTCTTTAATAAGATTGAACACTTATATCCCCACACTTGGATCGGCCCATTATTATATGGGCTTCAAGCCGGTTTGGCTCGAACAGCACTTGCCAGCCACTATGGGATTGAGCACTCTACGCTTGCCCAACTATGGCTAGTGTGGTTGCTGATGCACCGAGCAGTATCTCAATTTCTGGCACAGCTCCCCTTTTTTATTTCTTGTTCCATCTCCCTTATTTTTTATTTCTTAAAATATTTACATCATCCCTATGGAATATAAAATAAAATACATGAGAGAAGAATTAAAAAATATTTTTAAACATATTTTCCATGATAATTAATGGGCTGGTAAATTATGCAAAACATTATGTTTAAAAGTGTGGTTTTGGTCAAATATCCCATTTAATACTTGAAATGAGAACACAGACCAAAATGAAGATAGTATAAGTAAATTACCCCCCAAAATGGCCTTAAAAATATGTGGTGTTTCATGCCTCATTCTTGGTTCATCAAGTTAGCAACGGGGATAATTGAAGAAACCCTTCTCCAATATCCTCACTACCCTAGCCAGGGATTTAGCTGTATCATCTTCCTCGAGTCAATCTTCTTTTATATTGAGGGCAGAAGATGTCGTCTTGACTGCTTCATCATCTCTGTGTGCTTCTTCCTATATCTGAGCTATGACTTGTTTGAATCCCATGGTTAGATACTCGTAGGTTATAGTCAAAACATAGTTGTCCATCCACGAGATATCATTGGTGTTTTGGGTCAATGGATCAATATGATTGATGTTTAGATATAATACCATTCAGGGATTAATTCATATCAATTATGTATACTCTTTCTCCAAAGAGCACCCACTATCTATCCGCACGAACAGTCACAAGATCAGCAACAGTTATCTTATACGTAGGATCAGTTAGTGTTATCATATTCAGATAATTTGATGTAAATCTCGACTATCCATTGAATAGGAATTTTTTGAATACCTGTTCAAAGACTAGTGATCATTATATTATTATATGATCATAATTTTTTAGGTAAGTTCAGGTATTCATGGACTTCATTATAAACATCACAGTGGAATAATAATGAATTAATATATCATTCAATGAACTTAAATAAAACATTGTGGTATGATTTGGCTTGAGGTCCACATAATATCCATCATATCTGACATTATTTATCCTATTATGGCTATGTCTTATATAATCTAATATAGTCTGAATATATAAGCCAAAGCCTTCCACTGAGCACAAAGATCTAACATGACCTCTGCAATATTGGCTTATCGAACAAACATGACCTCTGCGGTATATGTCGGTATCCATGGAGCAACGTCGCTTGACCTACTTCAACTTGGCCCCCAAGCCATAACCTAACTAACCACAAAGATCTAACAAGAATATTATAGTTCTGAGCAGTATATGATTGTCCTCAACAACACTTAGTATATAATCAGTCTCCTTAATTAGTTTTCAAGACAAGGCATAATATCATGTATTTCAGAAAGAATATTTTTATATCAGAAATTTTTAACTTCATAGATAGAAAATTGCAAATCTAGTTATGACTTCCCTGCGTAAATACCTCCCTGCTCATGAGTACCCTTTCCTTTTGTCCTCTTCTCCTCGATTTTTCTCTTTCGGTGAAACATTGCACTAGAATAATAATGAAATAGTATTTCATTCAATGAAATCAAATAAAAACATGACGGTGTGATTTTGCTTGGTGACCTCAAAATATCCATCATTCAACCCCTTAAGATATGCATTTCATGAATGTCAGTGGTTAGATAGATGAGAATGACGTGAAGTTTTTTAACTCTCACTTGTAATCTGAAACAGATTTAAGGTTATCAGATATTGATAAATTACTCGCACAAAGATTTAGAAGAAAGCTTCTATATGTGCTCAAAGTGCTGCCTGAATATCAACTAATATTCAAATCCAAAATTATCCTTGACTTAGATGAACCAATTTTGAGCGGGGCCTTCTATATCAAAAAGAAACTAGGTGAGTTTTTTAGGATCGGGTATCTTTTGTGGCTTAAAGGATTGTTCCACACATTTTAAACTAGGTGGCTTTTTTCCTGAATTCTGACTTTCCTTTTATTTTTACCTCCCTGATCAACAAGGACATGTGCATACCTTGGTTAGATTCATTGACAGGTCTGGAAGAAGTTATATTAGTGTCTTCCAATTTGTAATTCATGGCTTGGAGTTTTAATAGCATACTAAAGAGAATTTCAGCAATGTGAGGATGATCTTATATCACACTTTTCCCTTTATTGTTGGACTCCTCCATGCTTTTTGAGTTTCAAACTTATGAGATAAATCTGATATGTACAGTGTTTTTAGTGGATAAGTTGTTCCATTCAATATTGCCATGAAGCTGAAGGTAGTTTGACTCTGATAATCATAAATAGCATCCTAGTTTTCATAATAATTTCATGTTTTATGTCCTTATTTTCATTGTAATGATCACAAATGCATGTTATTGATGCTTAATATCATTTATTGCACTTTTATAATGAATTTATCATAATTTTCTGAAATTAATTTCATGAACAAAATAACTTTACAAGTCAGAAAAAATATTTAGATTTATTTAAAATTTTTAAGGGTCTATTATATTTTTAGAATGATGTTCTGATTTTTCTAAATTTTCTATTTTTTAATGAAATTTTATGAAGTTAAATTCCTAAAAAATATAAATTTATAAGTCAAAAAATATATTTTGAATTTATTTTAATATTTTAATGAATTAATTGACTCTTTTCCTCCTAGAAGTTTGTGCCATACGGGAATTTGCCATATAATTCAGGGAAGAGAGAAAATCAAATGGCTCAGATTGTTCCAAATTGAAGCAATGCTATCTGATGATCCAGGAGTTTTGGGCTGAAATTCTGAGGATAGTTCCATATTTTTCTCCTCTCTCCATCCACCATCTTGGATAGATACAAAGGACCCATGGATTTTTTTCCTAATTGCAATTAGCAGAGTAATTTGCTCATTCAAAATATAGTTTGGGTCCATTCTTGTACTGCAAGAGTGAAGGGTTTAAGGAGTGATGTTTATATGAAGACATGTGAAGAAAAAGCACCACTCGGTCTGTTGGGCATGTGACAACGAGCTTAGTGTGATCTTCATATTTTTCCAACTCACATTTTTGTTTTTCTTCCTCATGCCACCTCCAACTCTGTCACTCATTGGTGTGTATCTGTTTCGATCTCCGTCGCACTAGCGACGATAAAATCATCATCATTCATCCGGCTCAGCCGCTCGTCAACATGTATCCACTATGATCTCCTTTGCAACCAGCGCTGTTCCACTCCACTCGTGTTCATGTCCATCAACCATTACATGGCGATGTGGAAGCGCGAGAGAAGATATTTTAATTAGAATGAATTAATATTGTTCTATTACAAATTTACATAATAGTTCCCAAAAAAAAATTTACTGTAAAATTTGAATACATTAGGTTAAATATAGGTAATATTTTCTGACCTTCCTAGAATTATTTTATTACTTTTTAGTAGTTCAATTTTTTAAAAAATTAGATTGTTTTCCTAAAATAATGATGAAAATCCTAAAAATATAAATCAAAGATAAATTTGACTTGTTCAATACTTGCTCTCATTGGATTTGACCCTAGCTCACCTTGTGCTCGTAAGGAAACTTATAAATATTGTTGCATCAACCAGAAGCCTTAAACAACATTTTTAACCCTAATTTGTGGTTCATCATACTCAAAATCAAAGAATTCCCCAATTGCTTGAAATGAAAATTTGTAGGTCACAGCTCAAAAGTGTGACGGTTAGGATGCAACACGGCTTTGATACCATCATGTATTTGTTGGAGGAAAATCTGCTAAAGTGTTATCTGAAGAATGCTTCCAAATAAACTATGAACCCAATCAAGAACATATATCAAAGAGTTCTCCAAACAACCCCAGATCCAAGCGAAGAAGTCACCGGATAGGAAAAGTGAACGCAAACTAAGAATTGGAGAATGGAAGGGGATAGATTTTGAGAGGAATTAAAAATCCTCTCTGTCTCTGGTCTCGTGAGCCTCCTACTCCCAGCCTTTAGCCCCAGCTACCACTTTCTGTAACAGATTCTTAAAAAATATGTGCATTATCTCCTCTCTTCTTTCACATTTATTTATAGTGTCTTTGTGAGACTCTGTTCCCACATGTAAGTTCCAGCATGCGGCCTGATTTGGCTTCTCTTCTTGGAGTATCAGCTGACACGTCTTTGAAGAGAACGTATCAACATGTCACAATGGTATGACATAAGACATATTTAGATGATTTTTTTTCTAAAAATCAGGGGTATGTGACAGGATGGGCGACGTGCCACTAGCCATCCATCACACTCTGTCCCATTCATCAATCGTTCCATCAAATCCCATCCGGCTCATCTGGAATGTACCAAACCCTATAATTATTTTCAAATCAAACGTCTGGATGATTCACAATAATCAGATCTATGTTCCCCTTTTATATTTAAGTTCTGCATTATTTCATGTTTGACCATCCAGAGATACATTCCTTTACATTGTTCACATGGGGAAATTCCTGTTGGACACCTATAAATTTATAGAAAATAGTCATTTGAACCTGTAGTAATAAGAAAATGTTTTCCAACCTTAAAAAAATAAAGTTAATTATCTTCATTTTACCTTCATTTTAACTTCGATGGATTCTGAAAAATACGGTATAAACTTTGTATGATTCTATTTTCGCAACTGAATCATAAATATATGGGTCAGTATTCTTCTCCATAAATTATTTTCAGAATCAGTCAATTTAAAATATTTTTCATGCTCTAACATTGACCTCAATACTTACACAAGCCAGACGATGTCACGCTGATTTGAACACGTGACAAATGGTAGAAGAGTTATCTGGACTAAGTGAAATTTCATCTACAAATTCAAAGGTTTGGTGCTTCATTCATATGGTCAAATGTCAACCATCTTCATAGGAATGAATATATGAGATGCAATCTTGATCAATTAAATTCTTAATGGACATTTTTCTTCATGGTTGGATTTGCCGAGGTTGTTGAATAATTTTCCTATGTTTGACCACAAATAGATCCAGGTCAAGGGGGCTGGTCGAGCCATTGCTTGAATATTTTAGACCTTTTAAATTTTAAACTTTCATCTAAACTTAAATGCAGGCATTTTTCAAGCAAAAACATTGACCATTAATCTTTATTCCTATCTTCCAAGTAAATGCATTATCCAATTGGATTTCTACATTGAAGAATCTAATTTGAATGATAAGAAACATACAAGTCTCCAAATTCCATACTGCTCTACAGTTATTAAGTATTTGGGAAAATAGAAATGGAATTTAAAGACATAACTGTTAGCTTTTCCTTTCCTTTGGTCCACACTTGTAGTTTACAGGGAATGGCCCAAAATTGTTACATCAATTCACTACTATCCCTCGCAGTTTTACTAATATTTAACTTTGCATCTCCCATTTATTTGAATTTAATAGAAATAAGAGGAAAATCAAAAAATACAATAGAGCTCCTTATTTGGCCCCTGTTAAAACACTATCTATATTAGTCTCCTATAACAGATACATCCTGCAAACAAATTAGCTAGTGTCCAAGTTTGATGATTTGATTGTTTTCATTGATCTGAATCTTTTCTCAACATATGTGTGCTACTACTATAGTGCAGGGACGTCGACGGGACGGTTTTTCGTCCCCATACGAAAAAATCATCCCGTTGTCGAGATTGGGCGCGAATCGGGACGGGACGGTTTTTCGTCCCGAGACCTCCGGATGGGACAGTTTTCGTCCACTCGGATAAAAAAACCGTCCCATCCGGAGGTCGCTGACAAAAAACTGTCCCGTCCGCGTCGCTGCATTGATTCTGGACAACAGACGGCACGATCTTCATCATGTCCCGTCCATCATCCACGTCCCAGACGATTGGTGCAGATTAATGTCTAGGAGGTCTCGAAAAATCCATATTTCACGATTGGTGCAGATTAATGTTAAAAACATGTCATAGTTTAAAAAACATAATTTGAGTCATACAAAAAGGCAATGTAAGATTACTATCTTTCACCTGACCTACATCTTTATACATCAGAACGGTATCACATCCCTTGGAAAAAGATCATTACCATAAAATGCATGAGATTAAAAACCATTAACATGAGGTGCCTGAGAAGTATAAAATTATTAACCATAAGCATAAAAATCAATCGCACGAGATTAAGCGCTAAAATAATTAGCATGAATTGAATTGGAGAAGCATAAAAATCAAGATAAGTTCCACCTAAGGTGCTGACTGATGACATCAAGAGCAAAAACTGTGAACAAAAAATAATTCCTTGGTAGACAATATAATCAAGCACTCTCAATAGGCGATCAGGCATACAACAGGTAAAGCCTAAACAACATTAACTGGTGCTTGATTAGAGTTCTGACTTGGTACATGCATATAACCATTCAGCCAGATGAATGTCATTCAACACGTCCTCGGCATAGACAACGTCTTTTTCACCCAAATAAAAGTCCTCAACTATAGTTCCGGATCGTCCCGAACATGGACAATGGACGCGACGAATTTCTTCCCGTCCGACATCCAGCGTAAGTTCAGAGACGAAGGACGGGATGGTTTTTCGTCCATCAATAAAAAAAACCGTCCGGTCCAATCATACCGGGACGGTTTTTCGTCCCGTCCAGTCCTCCAGTGACGAATTTTCATCCCGATATTTGTCCCGGACGAAAAAAACCCATTTTATATTTTTAATTTATTAATATGATTTTTCTAAGTTTTTTAGGGAAATATGGAGGAGAGAGAATACAAATGGACATATGTACAATTAATTCTGAGCGGCCTCAGTTCACACGAGCGGAAAAATACAGCGGCCTTGATGCAAATTGTCATAGCAAGGTCACGTGGCGAGATCTCAACCGCCAGATGTGAATCCGGCGGTTTTTCGTCCACATCCGTCTGTCCATTGTCTGAGACCTCCGGACGGATGGTTTTTTCGTCCCACGAGACAAAAACCGTCCCGTCCAGTGGTTCCCGGGACAAATTTTCATCCCGAAATTTGTCTGGGACGATTTTTTTTTCCCAGGACGAAAAATCCATCCTGTCCTCGTCCCTGAACTATATCCTCAACAGCCTTGAAACATCTGGTATGGGCATTGAAGTAGCATTGAAAAGAAGGAAACAAAAAAGCAAACATATATGTCAACAGATTATGACCAGATCAGGAATTTTCAAAGTAATTGTCAAATAAGACACGGTTCAATTAGCTGAATGGCAGATTCCAAACATACATTGCAGATAAAATAGAGAAAAAAGAGTGACATTTTATAATGAATAGAAATAGAGAGGCACACCGCTGAAGGGGTCATCGTCAGAGCTGATTGATTCACGGATGCAACATAAACTGAGTCAATGCTGCCACAGCTTTCCTGGGATATCAGTATAAACTGTTAATCTTATAATTAATTCTGAAAATCAGCAATCTGATCAATAGATGTAACCCAAAGGACTGAAGAAAAAGGGGATTTGATTTGCTTAATGAAGATCAGGGCTTCTGATTCCGTCTTATCAACGTAGGAACGCCGTAGCAGACCGGGGCCGCCCCGATAAGCTGAGGCAATTTGCAAACGGCCCTTGCTTGACTCATGAATGATGCTACCCTCGTATAACTTCCGGTTTTCGAAGCATCTTCGCGCGAATCTGGTTTAGACACGACTGCCCCGTCTTTGGCCGCCTTTCGCCGCGTTCGACGGGGGGCTTCGATTTCTTGGGAAAGATCTCTGTTGTTATCTGAAGATAGAGTGTGATGGTTTGGAGAGTTTGCCTCTTGTAGCCATGATGTCAGCATGGCCTTGCCAAATCTGTCAATATCCTTGTCTGAGACTTCCCAGAGGTTGGCGATGACGGCCGGCGACCCAGCTAAGAGGTACGAAAGCGGGGCGCCCGCGGGCGTGTAATTTCCCCGAAGGACGAGAGATCCGCTGCTGCAGCCCATTAAGAGTGTGGCGGAGCAATGATCCAGTCTCTGGATCGTGCTGCCCGATATGTACTGCGTTCCTGACATTTTGAAAATAGAGATTCGATTTTTCATAAAATATAATTTTCAAGGAAAGAAAAGGATGCAAGATCCTCGAGTTCCTGTGAGTTTTTTTTCTATAATAAATATATTTTTGAAGGAAATAAAAATGAGGATTCTTGAGTTCTTGACATTTTGAAACATTATAAACTGTGTTATTTAAGGAAAGAAAACGATGCGATATACTTACCACTTCCATGACCAAAGTAAAGAAAAAGGTCATGGTTTCGCAATGCGTCAGCAAGTTCTTCCTGTGTAGGTACCTTTCCCGCTTTTCCCTGCACATCAACTTTTATCAAATTCATAAAACATGTAGATGATTTTGATTTTGCAAAAGAGAATGTGTAAAATTAAGAAACGAAGTAAAGCAAGATTCATTTACCTCCCATTTTTTACTTCTAAACCATTCCTCAAACTCCATTTGCGTAGTACTGAGATCTCCACTGGGATTCAGTAAATAGTATGCATCCAACGGGTTGATCGAAGGGATGAAAGCTGCTATTTTATTGGACTCTTCACGCCGAACATTTCTGGCAAGCGTCGCAGAAATGCTACCCATTGAAGGCATCCTGTAAACCTCCTCCTTCCTTAAACTAGGTAAACTCTCCCATGGCAACATCTGTTATAGAGAGGTAATGATCTGAGTACGCCATCACCAATTACGACGAGTAGGATGACAAGTCGTTGTCGTTCCCGTCATTTGTCCAATCCAGGACGAAGATAAAAAGGCCAATGAGGATTTTGTCTCATCATCATCTGTTTATCATCGTTGCTCCGATGACATGAGACGGCAAAAATTTTATTGCCATCCTCATTTGTCTGCAGCAGATGACAACGACAATGACAAAATCGTCACCGTCACTTAAAGCTGAAGATGATGATGGCCACAAAGACCTCATCGTCCCCAAAAACTAACGATGATCCAAGCAGAGTACATGAAAGCATAATTTCGTTTATATCAAAATAAAATTAGTCATAAAATCAGGAGGGTCCGTAAGTACATCAGAAGGTACAAACAACTGCATACCTGCAAGTCAGAGTCTAGCACTAGGACAATGGGTTCTCTCTGAACAGCCTCCTGCAGAGTGGAATTGGATGTTTCCAATATTAATGAACGAATTGAATCTGAGATAGTGTCCGATGCTTCATCAGTTCCAGAAGAAAAAATCCTAAAGCTCTCTGTCCCGCAACACATTCCCCTTCCCAGGTAGCCTTTATACTGAACCATCTGAGATATGCACGCTTCAACATTGCACACCGACGAAGAACCACTGACAACTACCCGTAGAAGATCTGTGCTTGCTTCTAAGTTGCATTCAGATTCCAGGCTGCTCTTCAACTTGACCAGCAGTGGCTCAAGATCTTTGTCATCGCGTTCTCCTAGAAACAAGCATTTCCAAGGACCCAGCCACAAGTCCTCCATTCTTCTACAATATTCAAAGAGGAAAATTCCATAAAAAGACCAGTTTATGTAACCTAGCATCCAAAAAACTTGTTTGGACCAAAATATACTTGTTAAAGAAACTAGCCGTTAGGCTAGCCGTTAGGCTAGCCGTTAGGCTAGCCGTTAGGTTGTTTCGTATTGGGCCATCTATATTTGGCCCACTAATGTGTATATATATAACCTGTGCCCTAAAAGAAATAATAGAAGCTTATATTCATCCTTTTAGGGCACAGCTTATGTATACACATTAGTGGGCCGAATATAGATGGGCCAATACGAAACAACCCAACGGCTAGCCTAACAGATAGTTTCTTTAACAATAATTAAAATTAATTTATAACTGTTTTTATTCGACAATATACCTCAAGAACATGTCCAGCTTTTTGTCCAGGCGGGACCTCTCTGACCACCAAATGACCCTGTTTTTTGGTGTATCCAAGTCATTACACGACGTTTGCAAAAGGGACATGTAGTTCTCCTCCAGCATTATTCTATACTGTGGCACTACATAATCCACTAACGTGTGCCCCCAGGGGCATTCCCATCTAGTGATAAGGTTTTCCTTGGTTGTAGAATACTTTTGGTCGCCAATAGAAGAATCCTGAATTTCTGAAAAAGGAACAGCAGATGAATTTAGTTCAACATTTTCGATGCGGAAAAGAGCTCAAGGGTCAAAAATACCTTCACGAAAAAAATCCACAGGTAGTAGCATCACTATTGGTTGCTTATTTCTATCCAATCGCGAGAGAAGTAGCCAGGCCGGATAGAAAGAAGGAAGCAACAAAGTTTCGCCGAGGAGATTGACAAAGTCTCCACCGAGCAGACTGATGCAGAGAACGGGAAAACTGGGCAGGTTGTTGAAGGACGCATGAATGAACTTCTCCAGATCAGAAACTCTCTCAAGAGGTCTGCGGAAAAGCCAAACTTCAATTTAAAATCAATCATAACTTCGAGTTATTTCTTATTCTCTAATTTTTTTGTACCTGATGTTTGTTTGCAAGTCCAATACGCTTTTTGTGGAGTTCTGAAACAAGGAAAAAATAAGATCATTGTTTTATAGTGTAACTCTTATAAAGCCATTTACTGTTCTTCAAAAAAAGTAATTTATATACCCTTGGATTGACTTTTCTTCTTTTTGACATAGGATGTTTATGTACTTATTCAAGAGTTCTATCTAACGATAGGAGGGTTTTCACCTACCGTTAAAGACAGACGGAACCATAAGATGATTATATAAAACAGCTGGTAGTTCTAACATATTGAAAATAATCTTGAATCAGATAAATTCTGAACATCATAAAAAGATCCTATACCTTGCCCTTGATATCCATATCTTTGACATTAGAAACGTACAAATGTTGCAGATTAGCGCCGATTGAGGCTTGGTGAAAGAACGCAGCCAAATGTGTTTCCGTAAGCGATTTGAGGGAAAACGGCAAAGAAAGATGTCCTGTCGATGCTGACAGAGAAATCACAGCAGCAATCAACCTGCAAATCTACACAATGAAAGAATAAAAGGCAAACAGTAATTAAAAAATGTTCATGAGTTTACAAAATATTTCCAGCTGTAAAACGAATAATGAGAGAACATTGAAAAATAATGAGTCCAATTTTCAACTTAGGATTTGGGACAGTAAAAGTATCTGAATCTCTCAGAAATAGAAAACATCAGATATCGCGATCCTCAGATTGGGCGAAAAATTGGCTTATAGAGAAGGGTTAAAGATTTATAGTCAGTAACCGAAATGACACAGTCAAATTCATTGGTTGTTGATTTTGTTTTCAGCCTCAAAGACGATAACAGAAATCCAAAAAGAGATCAACGCAGAGGAATTTTCTTTAAGAAATTGTGATCATAGAGAAGGACTCAAGAGACCAGTAACCTTCTGAAAGAGTAGGGGGACCTCTTGGGCGAGAATAAATCCTGTAAACAGCCACGACAGCACATTCCATATCTGAGGCTTAGATAGAGCGCAACACTTATTTCTGAAAATAAAAATACAGATTAATTAAATGGTTAAAAAAGAGATTATGGCAAAAGGTTACCTGGATCCTTCTGAGAAACAATCCTTGACACAAAAGAGACTCATCTCGTACAACAATACAGCACGCTGAACAGGAAAAATACTAATCGAATTCTCCATTCCGAAGAACTCAAGGAAGTGAAGGTCACGTCCCCCAGTTTTAGGTGCATGTCCAGGATCAAAGAGCATTGACATACTCTGCCAAAATACTTCGTGCATTTCGTGAATCCCTCCATTAACTCTCATGCATTTTCCTGTTCATGAAGAGGAAATAATGAGCTGACGAAATCCATTAGGAAAAGACAGGAAAAAAGCATCAAAATTATACCCATTTTCGAGAGTAATTTCAGCGAAAAAAGTCTCACGTGACACTGCCATTGAGCAACTATGATATCTTTCAACAAATGGGATTCTGTTGAATTTGACACTAAGATTTCCCTCAATTCACCGTTTTTGTGCTGAGCCGGCTCATGACAACTTGTACGCTTGAAATTTTGGGACAGATCTGCTTTTGCATCGGAAGCCTTCCTCCTTGATGTGCGTCTCGTCATGAATTTGGGTTCCTTCATTTCTCCATTCCGAGTATAATCAGAAAACGAATTATCAGTGGCCTTTGTTGCATCAGTTGCTTTGACTGTGAAGTTGTGAGCAGGATTTAAATTTTCAATGGCTGATCTATACTCTGTCAGAGCTTTTGACAAACTCTCTATACATTTCACAGGGGATGAACAGAGAAATTTGCTTCTGAAAAAATCTCCACTGTGCAACCCAATTACTGTTTCCAAGGCAGCTTCACAACGTTGACAAGAAATGTTGCCCCGGATTTCCATTAAACTACTTCTTGCTACCTCAAGCTCGTTCTCCGCCAAATCTAAAAGCTGCTTTTTACGATATACTTGCCCTGAAGAACATGAGATCATTTTCAGTTTCCTATTACACTGAAATCAAGAAAAACAAAAAGGTAAAACTAACAAGCTCCTGGATACCTAGGTTACAGGAAAAATGAAAGCCAAAAACTGGGAAGCCAAGCGATAAGGAGATTGTTTTTCCAAGCCGAAAAAGAATCTCCGCCTCGGCCCCATTTCCAATAATCTCATAGATGATTCCCACCTAAAGCAGATGACAATTCAATTATTTTCACGTTGGACTCAAATTTGAAAATACTTTATTTAAAGCAAAACAAGGGAATAACCTGCAAAATGCTCTGAAGGTAGCACCTTAATGAACTCCACGGAGTAATGCTGTGGTCTTCCGAATGCTGATGCTTAGTGAAACTGGGCCAATCTTCGGTGATCAATGATCCAAGGGCCTCGTTGAATGAAGATTCATTGGTCCACATTGATTCTGCCTTCCTTGGCTGCCGTCCAGCTGAAACGAACTTCATTTGTAATATCTTTTTACGTAATCGAAGAGACTCCCTTGCGTGGAGAAGGGCCTGAAAGGTCAAACAAAAGAAACCCAACGTAAGAGGTTAGTAGGCTGGTCTCTCTGTCGACATCTAATTGAATTAAAGTAAAAATATGATGTTCTTTTTATTTTTTATTATGAAATAATGAAGAAAAAAAATTCAATGTTAATTTATTCAACATCAGTTCAGTGCAGTTTGAGTTATTCCAAACAGAGCACAGAGCAAAGCAGAGGATAAAACAAAATAACGCCGACTAGTCACGGTATGCATTATATTCATCATCGGTTCAGACTTCAATTTAAATATAATAGCATAAAGAATGATTAAGACAAGTGCTCATGAAGAATATTAATCACCTTCTAATAGGTTGGAACATATAAGTAGAGCCAGGGGGTAAATGTCAATACTGGACAGAAACGTGCACCCTTCACCCCATAACTACGTTAAATTATCAAAATAAGTTTTTTCGTTGAGAAAATTTACATTTTGTTGAGTATGCATTGAGGATTGAACGGTATTTACTGCATGAGAGATTAAGGTAGAATTTCTTAAACTAAATAAAGTTCCAAGTTAGTTTCTTGATCAAGGAAAATTAAGCATAATTATATCAACTACAAACTACCTCGAACAGGCGTCCCTCAAGGATCAACCTTTCAGAGAGATCAAATAACAGATATGAAGCTGTGCTTGCTGACTTACTGCTGCACAGCTCCTGCACCCAAAAAAAATAATTATGGAGTGCGACCCGCTAAGATCAAAAGATAAAACGTCACATGGACCGAGAAAGTCTTACTGCAGAAATCAAAGAAGAGGCAGTTCTTTTTACTTCTTCCTTCGTGACGGGAGAGCTTACGGTATTTTCAGCGGAGAAAATAGTGTTCGGAAGAAGAAATGACTGAAGGAAGCCCACTAAAGCAAAATTTGAACTCTTCATGCAGTTTATCCAGAAGGTTACCGAGTTCGCACATACACCAAACACTTCAGACAAAATCTGAGCAAATGCTTCATCAATTGGGGAAGAGCAAGATACATGACTAAGTCTTCTGTTACTCCACAACATGTCCACACAAACTTCTACTGATACAAGGTTGCGCTGACAATGCAGTGCGACAAGTTTGCACATTTCAAGCTGAAAGCGTAAGTGTCCCTGTAAAAATATGAAAAGCGGAAATCGTTGACTTCTTAGCCCTAAAAGAAAGGCAACATGCAGCGTCCTACAAGCACCCTTTTAAAAAATATACCTTCAAGGTTAACAAATCCGTAATGCTTAACAACAGAGGAACGGTTTTTTCATAATCTAGATCACGATAATCATCCTCTGAAATGCGAGACCACCAGCATAACGCACAGCTAATATCATTCAAGATATCCTGAACCGATTAACAAGGTAAAGGGAAATAAGTTAGAAAGAATAAATTAACTCGAAATAAGCCAAAGCCAAAAACCCACCTCAGCTTTTCTGTTCATCTCCTGAGCACAATGAGCACGCAAAAAGTAAGTAAACCCCAACTGATGAGACAACTTAGGATTCACTGTTGAAGTATCAACGTTTGCTACCTTCTGTTCAAAGAGAATAACAAGGATTAAATGGAAATGACGACAAAAGCAAGGATAATAAGTGAAAGTTTAGCAAATTTAATAACTCACAAGAGCCACAATGGCATCCGATAAGCACTGGAATGAGTTGTTCAGCCCGTTAATTCCACACCTTCTCACAGATCTTCCCTTCTTAACAAGAATTTTTGACCGGTGCAAAACATATTTTTCAGAAACATATACTTCAGAAAGAAGCACATCCATCAGCTTTAGTTGCATTCTATGGAATAAATTGGGAAGCTTTGAACTGAATTCTTCATATGCTAAGAGCTCCTGCATAAACACTGCAGCGTTAGCAAGACACAGTGTTAATTTTTTTTTAAAAGTGAGTCAAAGAGATAACCTGCTCCAGAATTATCCCAGAAACTCTACTCGATAGTGATGAATGCCTGTGCGACAGCAAACGATACATAATAGGGATGGAATCCTCCTCATCGAAATCCTTGAAGTCTCTACAGACTATCTAGAGGCACAGGAAGCATTAGAGAACGTAAATAGCATGAAATATATTCAAGAAAAGGAAGAATACCACAAATTCACACCTTTACCCATTGCTTGATCAAGGCAGAAGGACAAGAAGAAGTTTCCAATGACTCCTCCATAACTGACCAACTGAAAAGACAGTCCACAGCAATACTACGCAAATTTTTATTACCACTCTTATGAATCACATCAAGCGCAACCGAACTCTTCACACAAGCATCAACAGCGGCATCTTTAATCATGCATTTAGATAAGTGATCACACTCTGCGATCTTAGTGTGATCTCGGCACAGTATTTTGATGTGAACCCAAGAGGCACTACAGCACAGTTCTAACGCAGTCGCAGCCTGACAATGCAAATTTCATAAAAATCAATTAAACGGTCTAAATGTAAGCAAATACCCAGCATGGGAAGGTATCCTACGGAAGCCAATTCCTCAACATCAACCTGATTTCACTTGATTGCCAGACTTAAAAGGCTTTTTGGGAAAACCACGAAATGATAAGAAGCTGAGTCATTGAACTTCATCAGTAAAGACGGAATTAGAATTATGAGCAGTTTAAGTAGGCAACATATTTTTTTTATACATCGACTGTTATTATAGATGTACCATAATTCTATATTTCTACATCATAGATGTACCATTATGTGATCCACAAAACAATGATCTCATAAGTCTCTGATAGGATCCTTGATAGGATCCTAAACCAGTCTAGGGGTAGTTTCGTCATTTAGCCCACAGGGGCATTTTAGACATTTACTATTATGTATTTCCCTTTAAATAGGGATGCCCTCTCTTTAGGAGTGAGGGAAGAAAGAAGAAGAAGTAAGAAGAAGTGTTCTT
Organism: Wolffia australiana; assembly: GCF_029677425.1. Taxonomy (NCBI): domain Eukaryota; kingdom Viridiplantae; phylum Streptophyta; class Magnoliopsida; order Alismatales; family Araceae; genus Wolffia; species Wolffia australiana. The sequence continues at coordinate 6,394,895 of NC_135850.1, forward strand.
GTCCTGCCCCTCTCCTAGTCTAGGTCTGGTCTCTCTCTCCCCTTCTACGATCCCCGTCCTCGAGATCGTCTCCACTTCACCGCGTCTTCAGGCGGTTCGTCCCCGGACGGTCCCTACCCCCTCAGCTCGACCTTCCCCTGACCATTCCCGTTTCACCTCTCTACCCCGGGAACTTCTACCCTACCTCATCCTCCAACCTCCTCCCGATACGACCTAGATCAAGGTTCGTATCAGTCTCAAACAGGGACATCCTATGTATTTAGATAGGAGTCTCTATCCAAACTGTTAGGAGGTTTCCTGTTCTTCCTTCTTTCCGTGCAGCCTGGAGTTTCCAGAGAACAACGTGTAAGAAGCAGATTGACAGGGGACAAACCAAAAGAATCAACAATATTTTACATTGATTTTATCAAACACAACATTTAGCACCGAATTGACTACTGTAAGATAGGGTGGCATTTAAGTCAACTCACAACAGATCAATGCTGAGAAACCAGTTTACACTCCGAGAAAATATTGATCGGGATCAAAAATTGGTGAGAAGAAATATGTAACTTTTGATAGTATCTGAGCTAACAGATAATTCAACGGAGCAAGGAAAAATGACTGCAACGAAACTTCAACACAACAATAATTATGTCGATGCGGGAAATGGAGACTTTGAAAATATAGGGTATCCAAACAGGTTGGTTGTAAGAAACACCGGCATATTTGGACCTTCTCAATTTGACCAGCATTGTGCAACGAAGCGCCAATATTATAGACTGAAGATGCCAAATATTTCAGCTCCTGCGCTTTGATCCAGTTGGACGAGATCACATGATTGATTAACAATAAAATTTTCTGCAAGAATAATCTTTGTGTTACATCAAAAGCCGCCGCGAGCTATTTCGAAATTAGGAGAATTGGGTGCAGGATGAAATGATGAAGAGCTAAAGGAATATCAAACCTGCAATTTTTTTCCAGTCAGAAAAGAGAACTTTACGGAAGAAACGACTGCATGGAAAAAGGATAGACGATTCTCAAGAAGTCTTTCCTTCTCAAACTTATCACTGCAATATGATATCAACAAAATTATAAAAGTATTGTTACAGATTATGTAATAAATTAAAAAAAATTAACAAGTGGATCAAGGATAACTCAATTGGGACCAAACTAAATGCCAAAGAACTTACTTAATTTTACTGAGGAACATAACACAAAACCCATTAAGTGCCTCGCAAACATAACTACGGTCCGCAGAATGCAGAGTTATCCCATCAGAAATCAAATCCTTCCAAGCTACAGTGACATACTCATCCAACTGGTTGCACACAAAGCCCAAAGCATCAACGAATGAAAAGAAAGAAACACTTCCGTGGACAAAGCTGCACGAACAGGAAATGTTTTGCTCCAGATGTAATGAAGAAAATTTTCTTAAACAGCTAGAAAAAGCCTCAGAAAATTCTTCCTCGTTTTTGTCAGAGTTCAAAGCCCACATAGCCAGAGAATCACTTAATAGTTGCAAGTCATCAGACTCATATGGCAATACATCCAGTGCACACTTCGAAGTCAAAGAAATGCCCTCTCTACGTATAGGAAAAACAGTCCTTCCAAAACTCAATGCAACCGCGTACAAGCCCATAATATTGGCGACGGAAGGTGAAACCTGATAGATAAAGTTATTAGATTAGCTTTCTCCAAAGCAGTTATGGAGAGGCCAATCGATACCTGTGCTTTTCAGTAACATAGAAGATACCTCCAGAAGATTGAGTCTCTGTTCAGTGACAAGTACATAAGCAGTTCTTCGGATGGCAGCACTTGCCGTTCGGAAGTAGTCAACAATGAAGAGGACAAACTCAAGGAATTCGTTCACACAGTAAACTACATTCTCCTGAAAGATTTCCGACAAATTATGTAACTGATGCACGATAAGCTAAAAAGGCAACAGAGCCAAGAACCAGTATCCTTGTTTATATTGCCTCATTTCCCATTTTTTACGCGACAAGTAACAGATTAAAAGTCTTTGAAGAATGACCAAGGTAGACATGAGGAGTTAAAGTTTAAACAATTTTAATTTTAGTAAACTGGCCTTCTTAGATGAAATAATAACGATAATGATAAATGACGAAATAATTGTGATAGGGAGTCAGTCCAAAAAGCATACAAAGTTCCATACAAAAATGGTCATTGTGATGTTATTATAACAATCATATGTTTAATTTCATTCGCTAATTGGAATAAAAGGTTCTTCCGACAAATTTATGATCACTGGATGGAGCACAAGCGACACCTTCATGTACCATAAAAAATGCTCCAAATCATCTTTGTCCTCAAACTAAGAACACGGAGTCACATCAGTTTCAGAATAAAAGTATGCCACAGTAAGTTTCTCTAAACTCAAGTTATCTGATTTTTTTAGATTTCTCAATCATTATGCTTCTTATAATTAAAGACGCTATAAAATATCCCTCTTGACTCAGTTTTTACATACAAGGTTTGGAGCTGCATCCAATAAGATCCCTAAATAAAGAGTGAATATTTCCTGGACAACTATTTTCTATCTTTTCCTCTCACTGGAGCGGGGCAGCTCTCCTAAGGCGTCATGGGAGCTCAAACAGCAACAAGTTTTTTTTTGAAAGATTCAAACCGCAGCAAGTTCACCAAGGATTTTGTCATTGGCATGATATCAGAACAGCATCCAGGTTTCTCAGTAACCCATTAAGGCTTCGTATCCCTTCCAACATCTTCCCCATCTCTAATGTAGGTCCCCTCTAAATATGAATCCTGAGAGGAAGGAGACGCACTGGACGATTATTCAAGCGCCTCACATGAAGTCACAAGAATAGAAGCTAGCCATTTTATACAGCGAGGAGAAGAGTCAACTAATGTGTCGGATAAGGTATATCCTGGTCTAGCTGTTCCAGAAAAATCTAGCAGAGAGAAAACCTGTGTAAGATTCTTCTAAACATTATAGAGAAGACGCAGCTTGATGGACAGAACCATCGTCAATGGCCTGAATTTGTTGAGATGATTCTGCCAAATTAAGAATTACATGAGCATCTTGCCAATTCACCATAACAACAATCAGAAATAAGGATCAAGCTTGGAATTCAATGGAGGATCCCCTCTCAGAAATGGACACCCGGCACAATGAAGTCTGAACTAAAAATGTTTTTTCATGAAATGGGTCAGTGACTTATGGGCTATTTGTGGAGATAAAATGTCCCACAATAAGAGAGTCTGTATCGTAGAGAGGAAGGCAAAGAGATCTCACACTCGAGGATTGATAAGTTCTTGAGATTGCTCGTAATTACCGGCCATAAGGAGGGGAGTGATGATTAGCAGTCTGTCAAGAATCCAGAATCTGAAGAAAAATGATTTTTTTAAGAAATGACAAATTATATAAAATCATAATGGGAGTGAACAGTTTATGAGACACTTGGAAAACAAATTCTCAAAAAGAAAGAATCTGAGATACCAAGGAGGAGGGATGTCTCAAACCCTAGAGTTCACAAACCTGCCTTTATGGGTCACTCAATCAGCCCAGTCTCAAAATTCCCGTATGGCTGCCAGCAAGGGGCTTGTCACCAGGGGCCCAACCATGGACTGCCCACAGTGCAGCCATGGTCATACCTGCTGGCAACCCCGTTCTGACCCGCAGTTGGCCCCACGCCGCAGCCACAGCCCAACGCCGGGATTATCAGGCCCTGCCTGGGCTAGCCCACCAGGCCCATCCAACCAGCTTGAGGACAAGCGGGCGCTGGTAGGGGGGAGCATCAATACAACCTTCTGTTTTTGGAGAAATTTGATACGATCTTCAGCATTTAAGAAAAAACACCTGGGTCAATTCAGGACTACAGCTGCTCTCAGAAACCTGAGAAAAAGTCTGTGATTCCCTGGTGTTCACAACTTTTGGATGATCTGAGGAGAGAGGAGGCCGGGCAACTGGAGGTGCTTACTGCCTTTGGAGCTAGAGAATAGACAGTAGAAAATCAGAAGAATCTCTCACATCTTATTCCTCTCAATCTGCCTTAAACAAATAAAATGAGAAACATAATTTTACACAAAAGCCAATACTACAGTAGAGAGTGACACTTTTAACCCTGCAGTCTAACAGTAGTAACTATTGTGGAAGGAAAGACCTTAGAACGAAAATTGTTGGGAATTGCAAGGTAAGCTATCAAAATCAGTATACAAGCTTATGTGGTACTAAGTACAAAATCAAAAAGACCATTACCGAGCCCTGGAGAATTACAGCAAGGGAAAGATAAAGAGACTCAAGTTTTTTCTAGGAATGTTAAAGGTAGAGAGGTGTAATTGAACATTGAAAATGCATCAACCCTGATGCCCAACTCCAAGTGATGATGAACCCACGATATCATAAAGATCAAGACGAACTAATGGAGAAGAGTAATGTACGCCTACATCTAAGAGCGCTGAAGACCTACTTGTGTGGCAGTGCGACAGTACCATTTTATCCAACTGATAACTTCTTAACCTTGGCTTCATTATTTCTCGGGTACGGCCTTCTCACCAGCATAGAATATGTGAATGTTCCAAAAGTGTCAAAAAAGCTACAAAGGTTAATCGTGGCCCCAAGAAAATGAATGATTAAATGTAGGCTTTTAATAGGAATAAACATGTGAGTAAGTAGGCCTGCTTTCCGGAACATGAGTGTGGGATGCAAGTGGGTATGTAGTGTGAAGAATAGAACATCACAAAGCTCAATTGGTGGCTAATGGCTTGAGTTAAGCATATGGAGTTTACTATTGGCCCCAGCGGCAAGTAAATTACAGGTAAAATATTAATAACATTAACAGTTCACTTGATAAGGTCTCTCAACGAGTGTCACTCCAAGAATTCAGTACTTAATGAACAGAATAAAAATTTATTTGGAACCATTTCTCGTCCTTCCACAGACATCTTCAAAGAAGAGAGCGTATCAATTATAGAAGACATCATATGGACAGAACCAGTCCTACTACACCAAGTTTGGAAAGTTCCCGAAAGTCATCAGGGTAATGGGTTAATCCTCAGGAATTAAGACCATATTTTGTTTTACAAGAACTGCAAATCAGGCTGAGCTGTGCCACACTTGCATTTGTCAATGACACAATCATCACTAAC